>NC_041381.1:10579098-10637571 GCF_002162155.2 Triticum dicoccoides
CGGGGCGCAGCGGGAGGCGGCGGCGGCGGCGGTGGTTGGCGGCGGGGCGGGCGGTATTTAAGGAGGGGAGGGGGCGGCGGTGGCTTGGGGAAGGGGGCGCCAGGGGAGGAGTCCGGCTCGGGCTCCCCTCAGCGTCCGTGCGGCGCACGGCGGCGCGCGCGGGGAAGTCGGCGGTGAGGCGGGCCGGCCTGGCTGGGCCTTGGGCCTGGTCGGGCGTGGGCGCAAGTTTTTTTTTAAATAAATTCCGCCGGAAATTAGAAAAATCCTAGAAAAATAAATAAAAATCTAAAAATACCAAAATAAATTTTCACCATCTAAATGAAATATTTAGGACGAGGTGAACATTTTCTTGGCCCCTAAAATGCAATTTTTAAAACGTGCAAATTTTTCCAGGGCAAATAAAATTCTAAATAAAATCAAATAAAATCCAAATAATGATTTTAACATTTTTCCTCCAATATTTCAATTGTTTTGGAGAAGTCTTATTATCTCCCCTCATTTATTTTAATAAGAAATATTTTCCGGAGAGAAAAATAATTAAAATCAAAATCCTCGTTTTCTAATATTTGATAAAATTCAAATACGAAAAATCGGAAAATCCCCAACTCTCTCCGAGGGTCGTTGAGTTGCTTAGGATTTCGAGGATTACGGAACGAGGATGCAATAAAATATGATATGCATAGATGACCTATGTATAACATTCCAAATTGGAAATTTGGGATGTTACAATCTGTCAAAAAAAGAACAGTATGTAGCAATCTGTTACTAACGCAAACTTCTGGAACACAAAAAATTCTACCAAAATTAGACGAGCTAGACAATTTGTTTATTGATCAGCAGCAATTGGAATCAGTATTTTATCACGTTCTGGTGATTTTTAACAATTCGGGCACTGAGCACAAAGATTATGGAAATTACAGCAAGATCAAATAACTATCATCCAAGAAGATCCAATAGGTCTAGCTTGGAACAAACACTAATTAAAAGATAAAACCACATCTAAACAGAGGCTAGATGGATTATTTATTCATAAACAAAAGCAAAAACAAAAAAACACAAAATAAAATTGGGTTGCCTCCCAACAAGCACTATCGTTTAACGCCCCTAGCTAGGCATAAAAGCGAAGATAGATCTAGGTATTACCATCTTTGATAGGCAATCCATAAGTAGCCCTCATGATAGATTCATATGGTAATTTTATTTTCTTTCTAGAGAAGTGTTCCATACCCTTCTTTAAGGGTAATTGGAATCTAATATTCCCTTCCTTCATATCAATAATTGCACCAATCGTTCTAAGGAAAGGTCTACCAAGAATAATAGGACATGAAGGATTGCAATCTATATCAAGAACTATAAAATCTACGGGCACATAATTCCTATTGGCAACAATAAGAACATCATTAATTGTTCCCATAGACTTTTTAATAGTGGAATCCGCAAGATGCAAGTTTAGGGAGCAATCATCAAAATCACGAAAATCTAGCAAATCACATAATGTTTTGGGGATACTAGAGACACTAGCACCCAAATCACACAAAGCATAAAAATCAAAATCTTTAATTTTAATTTTAATAGTGGGTTCCCACTCATCACATAGTTTTCTAGGGATAGAAACTTTCAAGTCAAGTTTTTCTTCATAAGATTGCATGAAAGCATCAACAATATGTTCGGTAAAGGCCTTATTTTGACTATAAGCATGAGGAGAATCTAGCACGGATTGCAACAAGGAAATACAACTAATCGAAGAGCAATTTTCATAATTAAATTCCTTGAGATCCAAAATAGTGGGTTTAGCAACATCACGGTTTTTATTTATTTCAATCCCACTTTCATCAATTTTATCATCAAGATCTCGAAACTCCGAATTCTTAGAATGCCTTCTAGGTAAAGGAAGATAATCTTCAGATTCATCAAGATTCATATTGCAAAACAAAGATTTAATGGGGGACACATCAATAACTTTTAGATCTTCATCTTGATTTTCATAGGGATTTGGTTTAGCGGCCATCTTATTGACTAAGGTAGCTTGCATATCTGAAATTTTAGCAGTCATCTTTTCAAGACGAGCAATTTCAGTCCTTATACCATCAAATTCTTTAGACATATCATCAAGTTCTTTATTCATAAAGGTCATAAAACTTTTTTGTTCCTTAAGTTCGTTTCTAAAGAAATTATTGTGTTTAAATTGTAAAACCATAAATTTTCTAACATTGCTTTCGATCTCCTCTAGCCATTTAAGGTGAAGGTCACCAAATCTAGGTGGAGCCATCGCAACAAAAAGACAAACTATCACAAGAGCAAGTAGGAAGGCAAAGGGAAAAAGGCAAACGGGAAAGAGAGGAGGAGATTGGGAAAGAGAGGGCAAATAAAACGACAAGGGTGAAGTGGGGGAGAGGAAAACGAGAGGCAAATGGCAAATAATGTAATGCGAGAGATAGGGATTGCAATGGGTACTTGGTATGGTTGACTTGCTTGCGTGAGCCTCCCCGACAACGGCGCCAGAAATCCTTCTTGCTACCTCTTGAGCACTGCGTTGGTTTTTCACCGAAGAGGAAGGGATAATGCAGTAAACTAGCGTAAGTATTTCCCCCAGTTTTTGAGAACCAAGGTATCAATCCAGTAGGAGACCACGCACAAGTCCCTCGTACCTACACAAAACGATAGCAACTCGCAACCAACGCTTAGGGGTTGTCAATCCCTTCACGGTCACTTACGAGAGTGAGATCTGATAGAGATAATTATATTTTTGGTATTTTTGATATAGATAGATGCAAAGTAAAAAGAAAAAGGCAAAGTAAAACAAAGCAAGTAAATAAAGTGATATAGATTGATATGATGAGAATAGACCCGGGGGCCATGGGTTTCACTAGTGGCTTCTCTCAAGAGCATAAGTATTCTACGGTGGGTGAACAAATTACTGTTGAGCAATTGACAGAACTGAGCATAGTTATGAGTATATCTAGGCAATGATCATGTATATAGGCATCACGTCCGAGACAAGTAGATCGAAACGATTCTTCATCTACTACTATTACTGCACTCATCGACCGCTGTCCAGCATGCATCTAGAGTATTAAGTAAAAATAGAGTAACGCCATAAGCAAGATGACATGATGTAGAGGGATAAATTCATGCAATATGATAAAAACCCCATCTTGTTATCCTCGATGGCAACAATACAATATGTGCCTTGCAACTCTTTCTGTCACTGAGTAAGGACACCGCAAGATTGAACCCAAAGCTAAGCACTTCTCCCATTGCAAGAACTACCAATCTAGTTGGCCAAACCAAAAAGATAATTCGAAGAGACTTGCAAAGATAACTCAATCATACATAAAAGAATTCAGAGAAGAATCAAATATTTTCCATAGATAATACTGGATCATAAACCCACAATTCATCGGTCTCAACAAACACATCGAATAGATCTCCACGAGAGAGGGGGAGATCATTGTATTGAGATCCAAAAAGAGAGACGAAGCCATCTAGCTAATAACTATGGACCCGAAGGTCTGAAGTAAACTACTCACACTTCATCGGCGGGGCTATGATGATGTAGAAGCCCTTCGTGATGACGGCCCTCTCCGGCGGAGCTCCGGAACAGGCCCTAAGATGGGATCTCGTGGATACCAAAAGTTGCGGCGGTGGAATTAGGTTTTTGGCTCCTGTTCTGATCGTTCGGGGGTACGTATGTATATATAGGAGGAAGGACTACGTCGGTGGAGCTCCGAGGGGCCCACGAGGTAGGGGGTGCGCCCAGGGGGGGCGCCCTCCACCCTCGTGACCGCCTCTGGCGCTGCTTGGAGTAGGGTCCAAGTCTCCTGGATCACGTTCGGTTGGAAAATCACAATCCCGAAGGTTTCATTCCGTTTGGACTCCGTTTGATATTCTGTTTCTTCGAAATACTGAAAAAGGCAAAAAACATCAATTCTGGGCTGGGCCTCCGGTTAATAGGTTAGTCCCAAAAGTAATATAAAAGTGGAAAATAAAGCCCAATATAGTCCAAACCAGTAGACAAAGTAGCATGGAGTAATCAAAAATTATAGATACGTTGGAGACGTATCACGCCCCCCTGCCTCGTCGGCCCCCTGGACGTCCACCGACTTCAACTCCAACTCCATATATTTGCTCTCGCAGAGAAATAAATCAGAGAGAAAAGATTCATCGCGTTTTACGATATGAAGCCACCGCCAAGCCCTAATCTCTCTCGGGAGGGCTGATCTGGATTTCGTTCGGGGCTCTGGAGAGGGGATTCGTCGCCGTCGTCATCATCAACCATCCTCCATCACCAATTTCATGATGCTCACCGCCGTGCGTGAGTAATTCCATCATAGGCTTGCTGGACGGTGATGTGTTGGATGAGATTTACCATGTAATCAAGTTAGTTTTGCTAGGGTTTGATCCCTAGTATCCACTATGTTCTGAGATTGATGTTGCTATGACTTTTCTATGCTTAATGCTTGTCACTTGGGCCCGAGTGCCATGATTTCAGATCTGAACCTATTATGTTTTCATGAATATATGTGAGTTCTTGATCCTATCTTGCAAGTCTATAGTCACCTATTATGTGTTATGATCCGACAACCCCAAAGTGACAATAATCGAGATACTTCTCGGTGATGACCTTAGTTTGAGGAGTTCATGTATTCACTATGTGTTAATGCTTTGGTCTGGTACTCTATTAAAAGGAGGCCTTAATATCCCTTAGTTTCCACTAGGACCCCGCTGCAACGGGAGGGTAGGACAAAAGATGTCATGCAAGTTCTTTTCCATAAGCACGTATGACTATATTCGGAATACATGCCTACATTACATTGATGAACTAGAGCTAGTTCTGTGCCACCCTATTTTATAACTATTATATGAGGAATCGCATCCGACATAATTATCCATCATTGATCCAATGCCTACGAGCTTTTCACATATTGTGCTGTGCTTATTTACTTTACCGTTGCTACTGTTACTGTTACTTCCATACTACTTTGCTACTAAATACTTTGCTGCAGATACTAAGTTATCCAGGTGTGGTTGAATTGACAACTCAACTGCTAATACTTGAGAATATTCTTTGGCCCCCCTTGTGTCGAATCAATAAATTTGGGTTGAATACTCTACCCTTGAAAACTGTTGTGATCCCCTATACTTGTGGGATATCACAGCTCATAGCAATTCATCATATAGAAGTAGCAGCTCATAGCAATTCATCATATAGCAATAGTAGGAGCAGCTCATAGCAATGCATCATATAGCAGCAGCAGAAGCAGCTCATAACAATTCATCGTATAGTGGTTCAGAATGAAAATTTGTCAAAAATGAAGAGGAGATCCTCACCTTGTTGGATGAGCTCATCCTTCAACAGCACCTCAAGGCCACGGCCTAGAAGGAGGGGAGGGGGAATAAGGTGCCTTCTGCTGTAGTGTGGCATTAGCCGTAGTTGTGGAGCAGCTGGGGAGACCATGAGAATGAGGGGTGGCGCTAGAGGGAGGAGCAGTCGGGGAGATTTGCCCCTACCTGCGGGCCATGTAGCCTAGCTGGACAGAGCATCGTCAAGGACCAGGCCCGATGGGACCAGTGGCAACGGCTTGCTGGAGTAACCCTAGTGCTGCAGGCAGGGGATCGAGGTAGATGGAAAGAGGAGAGGAGATTCAAGCGGGTAGGGGAATGAACGCTTGCGTATTTGTTTTTACTTGAGGGTCAGGTGTGATGCGGGCGTGAGCAGTTGCATTTTGAGTGTAATATAGGCAGACAATTAGCCCTGAAAAGGCGGAATCGTACTAGCCCTTAACCTGTAATTCAATTGTGTGTGCAATGATGAATCACTCCTGCCTGCTATAGTGTACATTTAGGCATCATCATACATGGCATAACCTAATACATGTGCATCCCATTGTAGAATCTGGAATATGCAATGTTTATGTTAGTTCATACGTTGCAATGATGTTTAAATGCCCCTCAAATCTGGTCCATCAAGTGATGGTCTTTAAGCCTCCTTCTTTCTTTCTTTTCTTGATACGTAAGATTTGCTCACACATCTATTCAATTGTTGTTTGCATCAGCCAGCCATACTAGGACTGTTTGCTTTGATTACTTGTTGTTCTTAACCTAACACTCTGACAGAGCTTGTCAACTATTTAAACACTAAGGGCTGCTGTAGTGGGGCCTTGTTTAACTCATAGGTGACATAAAGGTTTGGCTGTACACTAAAGTATGCTCTCCAAGAGTACCTGGAGATCCAGTTCAAAGGTATGCCTAGTTTTTACATAGTGTAGACATAGTAAATGCTCATTTCATTGTGTGCAAGTGCAAGAGATGTGGCATGTTTCATTATGTGGTATTGTTTTGTTATAATCTCATCTTTTTGTGTTGTTCACAGACTGGAAAGTATGCATGTTTATCTTCCAAGGAGACGAGTAACTAGTTTGTGTCACCTTGCAGAGGGGGTGCAATGAAGATAAGATTGAGGATTTCCAAGTACAAGATGTTAGGAAGGAGCCTTGGAAGAGAAGTAGGAGCTGCGCTGAGCCTGTCCAACTATTTGCTCTTTTCAATTGTTTTATTTGTCCTCAGTTAATGAGATGCCCAAACAATGATGCCTGATATTGGGTACTTGTATAACTATTAGTTGACATAATTAAAGGTCTTACCATTTAATTACTCTCGCGAAGTGTGACTGAAGCTTTGAAGTCTATTAACCAACTATTATTGCATGAGGCTCACAATCTAGTTTATACTAGGCTAATAATTGCATAGTTTTTCTTGATGTAGTAGGTTTGTATGAATCCCTCTGCTATTCATTATGCTCCCTAAGACTTTAATTGAGCTACAGAATGGCCAACTACTTGCTTACTTATACGCAACGTGATGTCTAAATTTGTAACTTGTCTGTGTTTTGGATTGGGCCCCAACATCATGCTCCTCTGGTGAGCTAAGAGAGATTTCAGTATGCAGGCTGCACATACTACCTTTTTTATAATTTATAAAATATCACCTACTTATGCTTCATGATGTGTAACATTATTGTTAGTCCTGTTTTGCCATGTACAAAATAGTCTGTCTTGCTCGCTTCACTATTTGTAACTATATTTTTTCCCTAGTCATATGTACTTACAGAAACATTTCAGGATGAAGTGACATTAACATAAAGATCTGCGAGCAGTGTGGCATGGCCGTTACCGAATGATTACGGATTGGAATTGGAATATGCTGATGTTCTCAAGCATCAACTAGAGGTGGCAAGACAACGTGTACATGATTCTCAACGTACAATCAACAAGTTGAGACTGGACATGCAGGTATTAGATGCAGGAGTCAAAAAAATGAAACAAGACACTGAGGTAACCACGAAGGAATTGGAGATTTTGCAGACTGAAATTTGTGCTATCTAAATCCGGCCAATCCTATTTTTCGGAAGATATTATAGTTCAAATGGTAAGTTCTGTTGATGTGTGTCCATGATGTATGAGCTTTATTTGTCCAATGAATGTAATTTGCTGTTTGTCTATGCTTTATAATCACTGGTGCCAAACTATAATGCCCAGTGGGTATATTCGGCTCTAATTTCTTTATTATATAGTGTAGTATTATTCTATGTTTCTATGTTTATTATTGTACAGTGTATGTTTTTTAGAGGCGATAGTATAGAGTAGGATAATTCTTGAATATGCTATATTGTTGAAACGGGGGCCAACACGCCCAAACATTTCCTGGACGCCATACAAACGAACAAACATGTTCAGTCAAAGCGGGCCTGAATTGGGCTGGTCAAAATAATATTAAGTGGATCCCAAATGGGCCCACCGTAACAACGGCTCTTAGTAGGTCGTCAACAGGCCTAAAGCTCGATAGGGCCGTATAAATGGAAATGACCTACGGGCCTTTAGCAGGCTGAAATAAATGTCAATTTTGTCTCGGCCCTTTTACTTTACGGGCCAATAAGAGGACGAAAGTGTTATGGGCCAGAGGAGGCCCAATTTGCAAGCTAGGCTTTTAACAGGCTGAAAGTCGCGTTGGGCTGAAATGATGCCATGCGGAACGTGGGCCCCTAATGGACCTAAAGTCAATGGCCCAACTGTTGTGCGGGCCCTTAACAGGCTGAGAGACAAAATTGGCTAAGAGTTGGCCCATTTATCAAATGGGCCGAGGACAGGCCTAAAGGCGATAGATTAATGGCGAGCCATTACGGTCGATGCCACATGTCGGTTACCCTTGACGACAGCATTTCTATGACGCGCATTTTATCATCATGGAACTGGACACTTCTGTGATGATAATTTTTGTAATGTCATGGAACACTTCTGCGGCAGCACATGTATGACTATCTTGATTCTGTCATAAAATGTACATGACAAAAAACGTGACCTACGGTGACAAACACGTATCATCACGGAAGTGTATTTTTTTATAGTGATATCAACAACACGAGAGAGAGAGAGAGAGAGATTAAACACATAGCTACTGGTACATATCCTCAACCCCGAGGGTGAACTACTCCGTCCTCGTCATGGACACCGTCGGGATGATGAAGATGGCCATCGGTGGTGATTTCCCCCTCCGGCAGGGTACCGGAGCGAGCTCTCGATTGGTTTTTCGTGGCTACAAAGGCTTGCAGTGGCGAAACTCCCGATCTAGGTTTATTTCTAGGGGTTTCTATATTTATAGGAATATTTGGCGTCGAGAACAAGTCAGGGGGTCCACGAGGAGCCAACAAGACCGGAGGGCGTGCCCTAGGGGGGTGGGGGGCCTCCACTCTTGTGGATGACTCGGGACTCTTCTGGCCCAACTCTTTTGGTTCGGGGGCTTATTTTCGTTCATAAAAAATCACCGTAAATTTTTAGCTTGTTTGGACTCCGTTTGATATTCCTTTTGTGCGAAACTCAAAAACAAGGAAGAAACAGAAACTGGCACTAGGCTCTAAGTTAATAAGTTAGTAACAAAAATAATATAAAATAGCATATAAATGCATATAAAACATCCAAGATGTATTATATAATAGCATGGAACAATGAAAAATTATAGATACGTTGGAGACGTATCAACAGCATGAATGGTCTCGACATCACTGGTCACATATTGCTTGTTCTCTAGCTGCTTCTGCGGGGCTATAGAATACCCTGACATCATGTTTTGGTAATTCTCTTGCCACACCTTTTGCATTGCCTGACCCAGTGCTTCTTCCCATCACTAACAAAATTACTGTACTGGCAGTCCAGCTGCTTAAACTTGTCTTTGAGATTAAGCACTTACTCTGCATGACCAAGCCCTACCTTGGTTCTAGCACCCCTACACTTTTCATAGTTTCTCCAGAGCACGTGAAGTGCCTTTTTCGAGGCTTCAGGCCACTCCTTGTCAACCCAATGCACAAAGCCACCGTTTCCTGGTTGCAATAACAAACAGTTAAAAGGATTTTAACAGTTGACCATGAACAACTAGCAGTTAATTAATGGTGGCCATTAACAGAGAGCACTACCTATTTGCATGGACACACACCAGTCAATATAATTTGAAAATAGCCTAGTATAGCATAACTAGAAGAAAACCAGATATAGCATTAGTGAGCTAGAATGTTCCACAAACACGGCAGGTCACAACTAAGTTACAATGTTCCACCAACACTGCTTAGCAGCCAAACAAAACGTAGCTATAAGACATCCAAATATACCACAACATAGTTGAATTGTTCCACAAGAACACCAACTCTAGCTTATACCATTTGCATATACCTTTTCCAGACAACGCTCACTTACTGAGCAAGCGTCGTCGAAACTACACAATTAACTGAAGTTGTATACCCAACAGAGATTAACAGATCGAAAAAGAGCGGACACTGAGAGATAGAAAAATTGTGCTCACTTCCTGATCACATCTTTACAACCTTCTTCCAGCGAGGCTGCCTTCAAATGCTACAAATTTCCTGGCAATTTTCACATGGTAGCAAAGGACAGGGGCCTCCTCATTCTCTAGGAGGCCCTCAAAGTGCGAGTCGTCTATGGTGATAGGGACCTGCATTCAGTTCAAAATGAATGGAAAATGGTAAAATTGAATCGATTTTACTCTAGGTATTACTCCCTGAGTCTAGATACATTCGTACATTCGTATGAGTGTCAACTAATTTTGAACATCTTAGGGGTTACTCTCGAGTCTAGATACATTTGTTTGAGTGTCAACTAATTCTGACGGGAGGAAGTACAGTTTAAGGAATAAAGCTAAGCCACAGCCGTGAAATATACATGTGTATATATATATATATATATATATATATATATATAGGGCGGGGGGCGCTAGTTCCACAACGAGCGGCGGGTAGCTAGCTATAGCTCGATCGATAGGTTCAACATCCATCGATGAATATGGCTGTAGATGGGTTTGGCGAGCCGGGCATTCGTGTGGTGAGTCGCCGGCTGGTGAAGGCATCCGACCCGTCCATCCAACCGCACGTGGTGCCCCTCTCCAACCTCGACCTGTACGTCGGCAACGTACAAGTCGCCATACTATGCCTCTATCCCAAGCTTCCGGCGGGCAGGGATTTCGCCGGCGTGGTGGCCACCTTCGAGTCCCTGCTGCCGGCCTTACTCAACGAGTTCTACCCTTTCGCCGGCCGCATCGGCACCAACCCAAGCTCAGGCCTCCCCGAGCTGCTCTGCCACAACCAGGGCTCGGAGCTGGTCGTGGGAGAGGTCGGCGTCGCCCTGGGGAGCCTGGACTACGGCCTGGCCGACAAGTCCCTGAAGAAGCTGATGCTCCCGTACGCGGAGGACGTCACCTTCTCAGTGCAGCTGCTGTCCTTCGCCTGCGGCAACTTCTCCCTGCTGTGGGCAACCAACCACCTCGTCGGCGACGGCCATGACAACATCAGGTTCCTGCGGATGTGGTCCCAGCTCGCACGAACGGGCAAAATCGTCGCCGACGGAGATGGAGATGGAAAGCTATGCCACGACCGCTCGGTGTTCCGCCCTCGCAACCCGCCGTCGTACAGAGCCTCGCTCGCCGCCGACATAACGACGTTCGACCCGCGCCGGCTGGTAAACGTTCTGACGGCCCACGACAGCTTCGTCGACCGCCTCTACTACATCGAGGCGGCCGACATCGCCAGCTTGCGCGAGATGGCGAGCACCGAGCAGCGCCGCTCCTCACGCGTCCAGGCGGTCTCCGCGTACCTGTGGAAGGTCCTCGCCGGCGTGGTTGCCGCTTCCCGCGTGCCGGAGGAGCGCTGCCGCATGGGGTGGTGGGTGAGCGCGCGCCGTCGTCTCACGTCGCCCGAGCTAGCCTCTGCGATGCGCAACTACTTCGGCAACGTCACGACCTACGCGTACGGGGACGCGAGCGTGGAGGAGATCCAGCGCAAGTCGCTCGCGGAGGTGGCGGCCATGGCGCGGGAGCCGGTCGCCTCCGTCAACTACGAGGAGTACATCCAGGATCTGGTGGACTTCGTGGAGGTGCACAAGGGCCAAGGGCTGATGGAGACTCCCGTGGTCGGGCTGGGCAGCCCGATCCTAAGCCAGTCCGTGTTCGACTCATTCCCGCTTGACACCGACTTCGGCTTCGGCCAAGCTGCTCTGGCCATGCCCATCTCCGACTTCGCCAACCTCTGCTCAGCCTACCTGTCCATCAGCGCCAAGCCGGCAGGCGACGGCTCCTGGCTCGTCAGTGCCTACATATGGCCTCGTCTCGCCGCCGCCCTCGAGGCCGACGAGCAGCACATCTTCAAGCCTCTCACGGCGGAGTACCTTGGCCTCACAGCCTCCTAGACAACACACACGCTATTCGGCGTGTTCTTGGGCCAACAATAAAATTCCGTTGGTTTTTGCTCTTCATCCAACAATAAAATCCTTGCGTCGTGTTGTGCTATGTACTTTGGTTTTTGTGTTTTCTTTATAATTTTCTATGGATTTTAGCCCCGATTTTCCAAATAAATGGATTGGTTTGTTTAGGTTATCGATGGCATGGCATCTTTGAGTTTTACCAATATTATGCCGCACAAGCTTATCCTCAGAGTGCACATATAAGTTTTATTCCATATTTACGAAAAATAATTGGTTATTCTTTTTCTTTGCGCACCGCTTGGCGTGAAGGCTTGGTTTATAGCCAAGCAAGCCCACCGCTCGGCTATAAACTGAGTGTATTTTATTGATTACAAGCGCTATATTTAGGTATTTAAAAAACAAAGGGCAATATATAAGCTGAGTATGGCGTTAGAGGATGCTTGGCTAATACCAAGATGCCGTCATGCAGGCATCCAGCACGTGGCGATAGCATGGTTTTCACTTTCAGTAAGATTTTAATGAAATTCACTGAATTTCATTAATTTCAGTAGACATTAAAATATTATATTACGCTTTCGCCAAAATATTTTAGTAATTTCCATGGTACACAATAAATCAAAATATTTTTTAGAAATTTCAAATATTTAATTAAAATCATGTAAATATTTCAGCCCTTTGGCCGAAATACAAACCGAAATCACTGAATTTCAATGATTTCGGTTGGTGCTGATTTTTTTTTTCAAACTGAAATTGAAAACCATGGGCGGTAGAAGCACGGCAGGTGCTTCCGCGAGCTACACGTGTATGGCCGTGTTTTCTTTGCATAATATGTTGTGTTCTTTGTGTAGGCCATGCGTCTTTTTACATTGTATTCGGCTTGCACGAGCTAAGTATGAGGGACCTGCGGATGCCTTGTGTTTTCCAGATGGTACTCGGCTTATAATTTGTTTAAGATGAGTATCCGAGAAAATACAACCGGCTTGCCAAAAAGCACTAAGCAACATGTCTTTTTCTCTCAGTGCCAAAAAAACATATCTTTTTCTGTTGGTGGCCTTTTCAGGTTTTTATTCTACTTTATATAGGGCTCAAAGAGCCAACCTCGCCACCAACATGGCCTACCAAACTTTGCCCAAGACATCATGTCCATGATCACAGACCAGACAGGTTTAAACATGTTTTCATCTCTATGACATTCACACAAAAATCCCAAATCGATCAGGTGTTGAAACTTCTGTTTCGATAAAGACTCAGACACCTGTTAAACGTGTCTAGACATTTGAAAATAGGACAAACGTCGACGCTCACATGAACACACCTACACTCAGCTCTATGAACTTATAAACTATCTGAGGAAATGGTATAAAACTACTACAATTCGGACCAGGGTTTCAAAAAACAACTGAATTCTTTTTTTGCCGCTCCAAGTTAGGGGTCCGTTGTTTCAAATCGTCGAGTCCTTCGTAATTGATCACGATTACGACGTTTGGGGCCATGCGTAAGATAACCGATTGTTTCACCGTTTACTTACATGTGGGTCCCACATGTAAGTTTTTGGAGGTCGATAACTGCCACACGTGTGGCAGGAAAGAAGACGCACCACACGTCTCTAATGCAAATAGATTGCCATGTCATCGCATGCATGCATGCGAGAATCTTTTCAGATTTTCAGTTTTTAAAATGTTTTATCTCTTAAATGAAAAATCCGATTGAAGATCCGTTTTCACCATTAAATCCCTCGCGACAAGATCTTAAAAACAAGATTTCATGTCGATATATTTCAGCGAAAAAGATTTTTGGTTAAAAGTTGCCATGTCTATTGCACATGAATTGCCATGATATTTACACTGAAGTTGCCATGATATGTTTCAACTATTTTTTTTATATTTAAAAATAAATTTTCACTTATAAAACAGAGAATTAAAAAACTAGACTTGCCATGCACCATAAACTAAAATTGCCATGATACATGCACTTAAAATTGCCATGGTTCAATAAAAAAATATTTTCATGGTCAAAGTACTAGAATTGCCATCATCAAAAAACTAAAATTGTCATGATCTACAAACTAAAATTGCCACATGGCAACTTTAGTTAAGCACTATGGCAACTATAGTGTAAACATCATGGCAACTTCTGGGCAAAAAAATCATCGAAACGTATCAACATGGGTCTAGATTTGAAGATCTCGTCGAGACGGATTTAATGGTGAAAACCGATTTTTAGTTCACTTTTTTATTTAGGAGATAAAACATTTTTAAGCCGAAAACCAAAAAAAATCTGCTGATGTCATCTATTTATACGTGGCAAAATAAGTGGTGACGGAGGCGTGTGGGCGATCTACAAACGCCTACATGTGTGGGCGTTAGTTTTTCCGAAGTTTTCTAAAAGCAGTAGGGTCCCTATAAGTTTTCTGAAAAAGCAATTGTGTCCATGTGAGTTTTCAATCACGTCCCTACAAGTTTTTGCAAAAGGCAATCAGGTCTCCATAGGAGCCGCGCCCGCGTCGGCTTGCTTGATCCGGAGCGCTCTGCCGGAACCTCGACGCTGCCTCCACCGACCGGCAAGCCGCTCCCGCAACGGCCGGATCCGCGCCGTTCGTCGCCTGCCGCCACGCCATGACCCACCTGCCGCCACGTCATGCCTCGCTTGCGGCTGCCGCCACGCCGTGCCTCACCTGCGGCCGCCGCCATCCCCTGCTGTGAGCTCCTCAAGCTAGACGTGGACGGCCTGCGCCATTGCTGGAGTGCGCATCTCCCATTGCCGCGGACGAGGCCGACATCTGCTATGCCTCCTCGAAGCCACCGCCACCACTAGGAGCACCGACGAGCACCTACCACGACCATAGGCAGGGTGGGGAGGAGAGGGAGGGTCGTCGCCTTGGAAGGGGAGGGGAGGGTCGCCGGCTTGGGAGGGGAGACGGCCGAGCTGCTCGGGAGACACCAAGAGAGAGAAGAGAAGAGAGAGAGAGGAAGAAGAAAGAGAAGATGAAGAGGAAACTTACATGTGGGCCCCACATGTAAGTTAACGGTCAAACTAAGGTCAAACTGACGGTTTGTTTAGGTGCGGGCCCAACCTGTCATGACCGTGATCAACTGATAAGGACTCGGGGATTTGGGTTTTTGAAACAGCCGACCCCCGACTTGGTAGTTATCAGCGAAAAAAATTCGATAGTATTTTGTAACCATAACCAGAATTGCAGTAGTTTTATGCTATTTACTCACACTATCTCGATGAGCATTTTTGAGATGCTGAACCAGCACATCATTTTGAGATTGACGAACACCACAAACGTCTTCATAGTTGACAGAAAAGTCTCTTCCCAATGAAGAAACATCATAAAAAGCCTAAAATAAATTTAAAAAAATATACCAGCATGATTATCAAGTTTAGAACTTGAACCCTGATGGAACCGGTTCCACCACAAAGAATCTAACCATTCGAGCGATGCACATCTCATAGTTTTTCGGGTGGCCATGGAGGGTGCCACATGTGTACACCCATTAATATGGGAACCCATACCTGTAAGCTTGTCGGCATTTATAGTTTATATATGCTAATCAGTTATAATAAAAAAACTGGGATAATACTAATTTTGAACTTTGTACACCCATTCCTCCGCCTATATATTGCCGTGCATATGCATGCAGAAGCGAACCGACCGAGAAGACTCTTAATTAGCAGCAAGCTCTCTAGGTCGAATATGGTAACAGCTAATGCCATTGGCTCCGGCGACCTGAGCATCCGCGTGCTGAGTCGCCGCCTTGTCAAGGCCTCCGACCCATCTATGCTGCCGCACGTAGCCGCCTTCTCAAACCTCGACCTATACCCTGGCAACGAGCAAGCCTCCATAGTATGCCTCTACCCCAAGCTCCCAAAGGCCGGCGACTTCCCGGCGGTTGTGGCCACCTTTGACTCCATCCTCCCGTCGTTGCTCACCGACTTCCACCATTTCGCCGGGCGCATCCAAACCAACCCAAGCTCCGGCCTCCCCGAGCTGCTCTGCGACAACCAAGGCGCAGAGCTGGTGGTTGGAGAGGCCGGAGTCGCCATGGCCAGCCTGGACTACGGCCTGGCGGAGCAGTCCTTGAAGAAGATAATGCTGCCATACGCCGAGGACGTCACGCTCTCGGTTCAGCTGCTGTCCTTCGCCTGCGGCGGCTTTTCCGTCGTGTGGGCGACCAACAACCTTGTGTGTGACGGCCAGGCCTTCACCATGTTCCTCAGGAGGTGGTCGGAGCTCGCCCGGACCGGGCGCATCGTCGACGGACCGCCCAACCATGACCGCTCGGTGTTCAGCCCTCGCAGGCCACCGTCGTACGGAGCCTCGATCAGCGACATGTTCGCGACGTACGACCATGACCGGCTGGTGAACGTGCTGACGGCGCACGACAGCTTCGTCGAGCGCCTCTACTACATCGAGGCGAGCGACATCGCCGCCCTGCGGGAGGCGGCAAGCAGCAAGCTCCAGCGCCCGTCGCGCGTCCAGGCGGTGTCCGCGTACCTGTGGAAGGCCCTCGCCCGCGTTGTGGCCGCGTCCCGCGTGCCGGAGGAGCGCTGCTGCATGGGGTGGATGGTGGACGCGCGGCGGCGGGTGAAGGCGCCGGAGCTCCCGGGCGATGGGCAACTACTTCGGCAACGTTACGGCCTACGCGCTCGGGGAGGCAGCCATTGAGGAGATACAGGAGAAGGAGCTGGCGGAGGTGGCGGCCATGGTGCGGGAGACCATCACGTCTATCGACTACGATGAGTACACCCAGGAGCTGGTGGACTGGGTGGAGGAGCACAAGACGGAGAGGCTGATGGAGAAGGGCGTCATCGGGCTCGGTACGCCCACCTTGAACCAGACGGTGTTCGCGTCCTTCCCGCTCGACACCGACTTCGGCTTCGGCCACGCCGTGCTGGCCATGCCCATGTGTGACTACGGGAGGCTCAGCTCGGGGTACCTGTCGATCGGAGCTCGGCCGGGAGGCGACGGCTCCTGGCTGGTCAGCGCCTACATATGGCCTCGGCTCGCGGCGGCGCTCGAGTCGGACCAGCAGCGCATCTTCAAGCCTCTCACGGCGGAGTATCTAGGGCTGGTCTAGGCGTACCACTCTGCTGTCTGCACGGTTTCTTCTTCAATAAGTGTTTGCTTCGTCTTTTGAGGCATGCAAGCAGCTCGTGCTTGTTTTACTTCCACCTATTTTGCATACCCCAAATAAAGCTCTTCTGTGTGGAGGGGTAGTTTGCTTGATCAATAAATGTTTGAGTCATTCATAAGGTTTCCTTGACTAGTATACGACTCTGTTGATGACTATAGAGATGCTAAACCGATATTATGGACTTGGGCATGGAGACCACGCAGTTGGACATACCAACTTTGATACCCAGCGAGATGTTGTCATATGTTAGTCTCAAGTACAATATTTATGCCATGTCCTAGACCTAAGGTCCTCGCCTGTTCTCGGATGAGGATCGACTCACTTAGGGTCTATCAAACACGTACTACTCCACAACTGGGTAATTATAAATGTAGCTTTCGGGTGGGCCGTGAGATATGCCGCGAGACATGGCCGACCAAGATGGGATTTGCTCCTCCTATTTGGAGAGATATTCTCTGGACCCTCTCGAGTGATCAGATTCGGAAAGTAGGATCATGCGACTTGGGTTAAGTGCTAACCCAGTTCGGGAATCTGTATCACACGGTGTCAAGAAGAGAGGTCAAGCTACCACAAGAGTGACGAGTACTCGCCTTGAGCTTGACAAGCACAGGAAAAAAGAATATATTCAATAATGTCATCCTTGTTTCGGTACCGGATTCAACTTGTCGAGGCTTCTTCTCGTAACATCACTCACTGGATCAAATCAATGGGCACAGTTTCTGGCTGTCGATCGCAGCTCGGCCGGGAGGCGACGGCTCCTGGCTGGTCAGCGCCTACATATGGCCTCGGCTCGCGGCGGCGGTCGAGTCGGACCAGCAGCGCATCTTCAAGCTGTTAGACTTGGAGATATTTAAGCTATGTAATCTCAACTACCCAAATCTATCTCTTCCTCTCTCTCCCGTGTAAACTTCTATCTCTCCCACTGCGATCCTAGCGATCGGTGGGTTCTTGTACTCCATGGCAAGTTGTGCACCCAATCAATATAAAGACACGCGGCTCCTCTACGGAGGAGTAGGAACGCTTCCATCGATCCGATCTAACATGGTATACAGAGCCAAGTCTCTTCCTATCGTCTAGCAAAACCAAAACCCTAAACACCCTTCCATAGCCATGGCCACGAGCTCAAGCACCGTTGGCCTCAACTTAGGAGCTCCACCAACAGAGAAGCTCGCAAGGGGGAACTACCTCCTGTGGAAGGCGCGGGTCATGCCGACACTGCGAGGAGCGCAAGTGACTGGCGTTCTCAACGGCAGCGACGCCGCACCGCCCAAGACAATAGAAGTCACCAAGGCGGATAAAACCACGGCCATTGAACCCAACCCCCTGTATGGCTCGTGGTTGTCGAAGGATCAGCAGGTTCTTAGCTACCTGCTGAACTCTCTCACCCAGGAGATCCTTGCACAAGTCATCGGTAAGGATAGCACCTTCGATTTGTGGACTGCTCTTACCACAATATTCACTGCGCAGTCGCAATCCCGCATAACCAATCTCCGGATGGCCATCTCCAACACCAAGAAGGGCAACATGTCGAGCAACGCCTTCATCGCCAAGATGAAGAACCTCGGGGACGAGCTAGCTGCAGCTGGGCGTCCGGTCACCGATCCGAAGATGGTGGACTACATATTGGCTGGCCTTGATCGGGACTATGATCCTGTTGTGGCACCAATCGTCGAAATCAAGAACTCCATCAGCGTCGACGATCTGTTCGCGCAAATCTCTGCGTTTGACCAGCGCATGGAGATGCTTGGGGACGGACCAGCAGGCTTCCGCTCCTCTGCCAACGCCATCTACAGGGGGCGCGGGCAGTCCCGTGGAAGGGGAGGACGCGGCCGAAGCACCAGAGGATGGCGCGGTCGAGGGAACCGCTCTGCTTCATCTTCTGGTCGCGGGGGCTACCAGCAACAACGGCCTCGTCCCCAACCACAACAACAACAGCAGCAAGAAGGTGACTATCCAGAGTGCCAAATCTGCTATAAGTTCCATGCTGGTGGCGCAAGAGCGTGCTGGCATCGCTATGATGATGATCAAGAGGAGAAGAAGGCAGCCAACCTCGTCACCAACAACTACGACATTGACACCAACTGGTATGCCGACTCCGGTGCTACCGAGCACATCACCGGGGAACTTGACAAGCTGACGATGTGGGAAAGGTACCATGGTGGTGATCCGATACACACGGCAAGCGGAACCGGTATGGACATCACTCATGTTGGTAAATCGATTGTTGAAACCCCCGTAAAAGATATACATCTTAATAATGTCCTTCGTGTTCCACATGCTTCAAAAAATCTCGTTTTCAGTTCATCGCTTTGCCCTTGACAACAACGTTCTTATAATATTTTATCCCTACTCTTTTGTGATCAAGGACTTGGCAACGAGGAAGGTCATACTTAGAGGAAAGTGCGAGGGAGGCCTATATCCACTCATATCATCTTCATCTTCATCATGGTCGAATAAACAAGCATGGAGTGTCACAAAACCCTCTTCGGCAAAGTGGCATAGTCGTCTTGGTCATCCCTCTTCAGTCATAGTTAAGCATGTCCTTAGTAAGAATAATCTTCCCTATGAGTCTAGTGTTGAGTCAATTTGTGATGCTTGTCAGCAAGCTAAGAGTCATCAGCTACCTTATCCCATATCTACAAGTGTATCCACTGCTCCATTGCAGTTAGTTTTTTCAGATGTATGGGGACCAGCTCCCACATCAGTTGGCAGATTTTCCTATTATGTTAGTTTCATTGATGGTTCTAGCAAGTTCACTTGGATATATTTGCTAAAGAAACGATCTGATGTTTTCCAAGTGTTTCTCAATTTCCAAAACCTTGTTGAACGCCAACTAGACTCAAAAATTCTTGCCATGCAAACAGACTGGGGTGGTGAGTATGAAACATTAAATTCTTTCTTTCAAAAGATTGGAATTTCTCACCATGTTTCTTGTCCCCATGCTCAGCAACAGAATGGGTCAGCTGAACGGAAACACCGCCATGTTGTTGAGGTAGGACTAGCACTGCTAGCCAATGCTTCCATGCCCCTAAAATTCTGGGATGAAGCTTTTCTCACTTCCACATATCTCATAAATATTCGACCAAGCAAAGTCATCAAACTTGAAAGTCCCATCACACGTCTCTTTGGTATTAAGCCAGACTTCAAATCTCATCGAGTATTTGGTTGTGCATGTTGGCCTAACCTAAGACCATACAATACACGCAAACTTGCGTTTCGTTCCAAAAAAATGTGTATTTTTGGGATATAGTCCCATGCACAAAGGAGTAAAGTGTCTAGACGTTCCCACAGGTCGAGTTTATATATCTCGCGATGTTGTGTTTGATGAATCAATTTTTCTGTTTGAAACTCTTCATCCTGATTCCGGTGCCCTCCTTCGTCAAGAAATTCTACTTCTTCCATCTACACTTCGAGATTTTGATCACGGGGGAAACAATTGCAATAACCAACATGATGATGATAGTATTCCTACTGGAACCACTCCTTGTCTTCCGTGTGTGCAGGTTCCTGAAGAAAATGGCGTCCACAACGATCAAAATGATCAAAATCCTGTTCAAAACGATGATGTATTTCATGTGGAAGAAGAGGACGAAGCTGGCGCGGCAAACGAGGAAGATCTGGCGGCGCCTGCCACCCCTGCACGCTGATCCTCCTCGGATCAGGCGCAGATATCCGCCTCGGATCGCGAGTCGGTCAGCCCGCAGGACCACGCGCGGGCAACGCACTCCGCACCCGACACATCCCCACACGGGGGATCTTCCTCGGCTGGCGCGCGCATGCAGCCAATCGCGAGACGCGACTCGCGCGCACGTCCGCCAGACTCAGCTGGCGCGGGATCCTCTGTGGCAACGTGTGGTACGGCGCAGACAGAAGAAACTATACCCGTGGCCACTGGATCCGATGTGGCATCTCCTGATTCCTCCCTAGGATCTTCTGCGACCAGCAATGTAGTGCGCCAACGTTTATAGCAGCCTCCACCAATCACATCAAGAGTTTCAACTCGGCTACAAAAAGGTATTAAGAATCCAAAAATCAGAACTGATGGCACTATTCGATATGGCATGTTGTGTATTTCAGGAGAGCCAACAAAATTGGATGATGCACTTGGGGATCAAAAGTGGAAAAAGGCTATGGATGAGGAATACACAGCGTTGATGAGAAACAAAACATGGCATCTGGTGCCAAACAGGAAAGGTAAAAATGTTATTGATTGCAAATGGGTGTATAGGATCAAGAAAAAGGCAGATGGCTCCATTGACAGGTATAAAGCACGTCTCGTTGCTAAAGGATTTAAGCAGCGTTATGGTATTGATTATGAGGATACATTTAGTCCTGTGGTTAAAGCTGCGACAATCAGACTTGTGCTTGCTATTGCCGTGTCTAGGGGATGGAGTCTAAGGCAGCTAGACGTTCAGAACGCGTTTTTGCATGGTGTTCTGGAAGAGGAGGTCTATACGAGGCAACCACCAGGTTATGAAAACAAACAAAAACCTCATTATGTATGCAAGCTTGACAAAGCTCTTTATGGTTTGAAACAAGCACCTAGAGCATGGTACTCTAGGCTAAGTATGCAGTTAAAACGTCTTGGCTTTATTGCATCAAAGGCTGACACGTCTCTCTTCATATATAACAAGGCAAACACTGTTATCTTTTTGCTCATATATGTAGACGACATTATAGTTGCAAGTTCTTCTCAGAATGCTACTGATGCTCTTCTGCATGACCTAAGCTCAGAATTTGCTTTAAAGGATCTTGGTGATCTGAGTTTCTTCTTGGGCATTGAAGTTAAAAAGGTTCAGGATGGTATAGTGTTGAAACAAGAAAAATATGCAAATGAACTCTTGGCTCGGATGGGAGTGAAGGATTGTAAGGTATCACCTACACCATTATCTTCATCAGAACAATTGTCAGCATATGAAGGGGAGCCACTTAAGGAAGAAGAAAGCACCAAATACAGAAGTGTTGTTGGTGCCTTGCAATACTTAACTTTAACATGGCCAGATATTTCTTTTGCTGTTAACAAAGTATGTCAATACTTACATTCTCCCACTTCTGCTCATTGGACAGCTGTCAAGAGGATCATACGGTATGTAAAGCACACTGTAGGTTTGGGACTCCATTTCAAACAGTCCAACTCTACACTTGTTAGTGCTTTCTCTGATGCAGACTGGGCAGGTTGCAGTGATGATAGAAAATCAATAGGTGGTTTTGCTGTTTTCTTTGGTTCTAATCTTATTTCATGGAGTGCCAGGAAACAAGCAATAGTGTCAAGGTCAAGTACTGAAGCTGAGTGCAAATCTTTGGCAAATGCTACTGCTGAAATTATTTGGCTTGAATCTTTGCTTGAAGAATTGGGAGTAAAGCAACATCGTATTTCATGCCTATGGTGTGATAATTTGGGTGCTACTTATCTAAGTGCCAATCCTGTCTTTCATGCCAGGACCAAGCATATTGAGATAGACTTTTATTTTGTACGTGAAAGGGTTGCAGAGAAGAAGCTGGAGATTCGCTTCATTCCTTCAAGAGATCAAGTGGCCGATGGGTTCACTAAAGCTCTACCATACAAATCATTTGAAGCATTCAAGAACAATCTCAATTTAGGATAGGTAGTTTAGATTAAGGGAGGGCGTTAGACTTAGAGATATTTAAGCTATGTAATCTCAACTACCCACATCTATCTCTTCCTCTGTCTCCCGTGTAAACTTCTATATCTCCAGCTGCGATCCTAGCGATCGGTGGGTTCTTATACTCCACGGCAAGTTGTGCCCCCAATCAATATAAAGACACGCGGCTCCTCTACGGAGGAGTAGGAATGCTTCCATCGATCTGATCTAACACAAGCCTCTCACGGCGGCGTATCTAGGGCTGGTCTAGGCGTACCACTCTGCTGTCTGCCCGGTTTCTTCTTCAATAAGTGTTTGCCTCGTCTTTTGAGGCATGCAACCAGCTCGTGCTTGTTTTACTTCCACCTCTCTTTTGAAATGCCCCAAATAAAGCTCTTCTGTATGGAGGAGCGTAGTATGTTTGATCAATATATGTTTGAGTCGTTCATAAGGTTTCCTTCTCCAGGGCACTTCATGCATGGTCAGCAGACATCGTTTCTCCTTGCTACCGACGAGTCGTGTTGTCCACCCTAACACTATTGAAAAAATCGTCGGTGCCTAGTTATTTGTTGTTTGCTGAGTGTCAGAACACAAGATCACGATAAATGTCCTGTAAGCCGAGTGTGGGTCTTGACAGACAACAGAACATGGCACATGCCGGTAGTTGCCGAGCATGCACTTGGCAGGATGTGCTCGGCAAAAATGGAAAGCCGAGAGTCTCTGCCATGGCACCCGACAAACATGTGCTAGGTGATATACGATTGGAAAGCTATGAATTAGACGCAACTTCTCCATGTTGAACACTTTACGAGTTTGTTGTGGTTTAAATGTAGTTTCAAGAAGGTGCGCTCCTTGATGAGTGGCAGCGAGCATATTTTCACATTTTCCCCAAACTACTCGTCGGAATGATTCAACGATATGCCGTTGGAAAGAGCAGCTTCAAATTAACCGATACACAAAAACTCTCTTTTCCAAATTTTGTGATTTTTCGGTACTTTTTTCTCTGTAATTTTTTAATCATTTGTTGAACCAAGAAGTGTATTACGCCGTTTCAAAGTTATAAAATAGATGCAACTTTCATATGTTGAACCCTTTTCAAGATTCCTCACGGTTCTAAATGACTTTTGAATAAAGTGCAGCGCCCGATGAGTGGCAGCGACCGTATTTTCACGAATTTTTCTAAATTTCTCATCGAAATTATGCAAATATTATGCTGTTGTAAATATCAAAGAGGCGCAATTTTTTTCATATAGCCCACTCTTTCTAGTTCCTTACGGTTTAACAACAGTTTTGAATTTACTAAAATGGAGACACTCTGTTTTTTGCGATACTAAAATTAATGAACTGAACTGCATCAGCCAGGAAACCGCACTGCTTAAGACTGAAAACCGCACTGCATCGAACGGCAAAAGAACTGCATGATTTCTTTCGTATTTTTTCTAAGTTTTTTATGAACGGACAAAAGAAACACTGAGACGAGGGCAGTGAAACACATTAAATTTTGTCGGAACGAAAATCAATTAGTGAACTACACTAGAGAGATAATTGAACCGCGTGAGTTGAATGCAATTGAGTAAACTAGAAGAGAACTTTCCAAACTTGAATAAGTGCACCCTATTACTTTCTTTTTGTCACACGAGAAAGTGGAATGCGCTTCAGATTGGGCATAAGTCGACCGCAACACTATTGAAAGCGAACCGCATTACTATTTTGTGATTTTCCTATTTTTTTTCCGATTTACAGTGGGCATATGTGAGCCACAACACTATTGAAAGTCAACCGCAACACTATTAAATTGAACAGGATTACTATTTTTGTCTTTTTATCTTTTTATTAATATGTTTGGGACGGTAGACACGAGCAAAGAGTACTACATTATTCCTTTTTGTCCTTTTTTCTATTCGTGTTCGGACTCCAAAGTAGAGGCAAGTGTACTACATTGCTTTTATATATTTCGGTTACTTTTTGCCTTTTTCATTTGACGAGTTTGAGAGTACTGAACTGCACGGGATTCACCACACGATGAACTGCACGGGACTCGTGACCCAAATCAACAAGTGAAATACATGCGATGGAAAACAGAACTACAAACACTAACGGTACTCGGTTGGGTACAGTTCACTGAAAATGGAAAAAGCATGAGAATAATACGATTGAACTGCATGTATATTCTTTCTTAAAAATATTTTTTCTGTGTTTTCAATCGCCAAAACGATGAATCAAACTGCACCAAAAAAGAAGTGAACTTCTTGTGGTGTATTTCCCCCTCATTCCAGCGAATGAAGAACGTAAAATTTTAAACTGAGCCGCATCCAAGTATCATTTAAAAAGCAAACAAGCCCCTACAAATTGATACATCATTATTATACACAAGTTGTTCACTCGAGACGTACCAAAAATCTGCATAAGCAACCCAGCCGAACTGCAATGCAACAACCATGGGGAGGGGGGCATTTTCTTATGTAGTGCAATACAACAAACATCTAGAGAGCTGCAAACAATACTCAAACAGAACAGCTCTACGGCCCATGGACTCGAACGTGAATTGCGCCAAGCACGAAGTGAACTTCAACGACGGTTTGAAATAGGTTTTCTCAAGAACAAAATAAGCCAAACTGCAAGCGCAGTTCCCAGCTAACTTCACACTGCGCACCCTGATGAAGTAAACACCCGTGCACCTCACCGCTGGGAGCATCGCTCATGGTGGAGCTCGACGGGTGGTCTCATTCTTTTTTTCTTCTCTTGCTGCTCTGCAAAAACAATTGGGCACTGCACTCACACGAACTGCACATGCACGAACAAGGAACCGGAGTGTAGAGCTTGTTCCAAGGAGGGGAGGTGCTTGCCGTCTATGTTGAAGGGGAGGAGCAGGTAGGGGTTGATGGATTTATGGAAGGTGATAGTGACTGCGGATTGAGGGACCTCGCCGGAGGCCAATACTGCCACCGGCGCCAATGAACCATGCTGTCGAGGGATGGAGGTCGGTGGCGGTGGTGACTGCTACTTGTGAGTTGTGTTGGGATTTTCTCCGAAGAGGAGGGGAGATGCAGTACCGTAGAGATAAGTACTTTCCCTCAGTGAGAACCAAGGTTTATTGAACCAATATGAGAAGCACACAAACCTCGTGAACAGCGCCTACACACACAAAAGCAATTAGTTGCACCCAACGCTGGCAAGAGGGTTGTTAATCCCTTTGAACTCGTAAATTGCAAGAATCAGATCTCGTAGTGCCAGATAGATAAATTGCAAAAGCAAAATAAAAGAATTGTAATTGCAGCAAAGAAATTTTGGTTTTTGTAATATGATAAAGGTAGACCCGGGGGCTATAGTTTTCAGTAGTGGCTTCTCTCTCGAACACATAGCATATGATGGGTGAACAAATTACTGTTGGAAAATTGATAGAAAAGCACATAATTATGAAGATATTCAAGAAAATTATCATGTATAGGCATCACGTCCAAGACAAGTAGGCCGACTCCTGCTTGCATCTACTACTATTACTCCACCAATCGACCGTTATCTGGCATGCATCTATGATATTAAGTATGAAAACAGAGTAACGCTTTAAGGAAGCTGACATGATGTAGACAAAGTAAACTTAATCAA
This sequence comes from Triticum dicoccoides, assembly GCF_002162155.2. Lineage (NCBI taxonomy): Eukaryota > Viridiplantae > Streptophyta > Magnoliopsida > Poales > Poaceae > Triticum > Triticum dicoccoides. The sequence continues at coordinate 10,605,208 of NC_041381.1, forward strand.
TATGAATAAACCCCATCGTTTTACCCTTAATGGTAACAATACAAATACGCATCTTGTCCCTTCCTGTCACTGGGATATACATCACCGCAAGATTGAACCCATCACAATGCACCTGCCCCACTGAAGATAAATGAATCTAGTTGGCCAAACAAAATGGATAGATCGGGGAGAAATACAAAATTATAACAATCATGCATAATAAATTCAGAAAATAACCAATTACTTCTCATGAATATTTAGATCATAAACTCACAATTCGTCGGATTCCAATAAACACACCACAAAAGAAGATTACATCAGATAGAACTCCAAGAACGCCGAGGAGAATATTGTATTGAAGATCAAAGAAAGAGAAGAAATCATCTAGGTAGTAGCTATGGACCCGTAGGTCTGTGGTAAACTACTCATGCATCATCGGAAGGCGGCAAGGATGATGTAGAAGCTCTCCGTGATTGATTTCCCCTCCAGCAGAGTACCCGAAAAGGCCTCCATATGGGATTGCAGAAGAACAGAAGCTTGTTGCGGTGGAAAAAGTGTTTCGGGTGGCTCTCTGTTGGTTTGGGAATATTTCTGAATTTATAGAAGTGGAATTAGGTGAAATGGAGCTTCTTGGGGCCCACAACTTAGGGGCACGCCCATCGAGCTTGTGGCTCTCCCGTATCTCCTCTAGTCTTCTCCAGAAGCTTCTAGGGTACCTTTTGGTCTAGAAAAAATTAATCCAAAGATTTTTTTTTACGTGTGGACTTCGTTTGATATTGATTTCGTGAAAAGCCATAAACACGCACAAAAACAACAATTTGCCAACAATTTGCACTAGGCACTAGGTTAATAGGTTAGTCAGCCAACACTTTTCCCTTTGTGCGTCACCGACCACTCAGCTCTGCACCAATCCTCCACCTACACCTCCCAGCGATTGGATGGGATTCATGGCTCCTTCATTTGCTCAGAAAGAATACATCATAAGATGAATAGAAGGAACAAGCTAGTTATGTTGTAAGTAGTTTTTCTGGACAAAGGGTAGGTTTTATTAACTAAAAAATGAAGCATCAATTGCATACAAACATCATGTGCAAACACTCGGTCTCTGCATAGTTAGGATGCACACAACCAACACCAACGCACACACAAAAAATGTCACCGATAAATAGCAAAGTCATATAAGACCAAATCTATACATAAGTGAAAAAAGGAATAAACTCTAAAACGATCAAATCTGCCTTCAACAAACTATAGCAAAGACCATATCCGCACCATCAATCCTATGACACCACAAGGACAATGATGTTCTTCAACGGTAATGCCTTCAAGAAGGAATCAACTCTTGAGCACCGCCATCACCGGATCCAACCACCAAAGGCTAGAATGTGGGTTTTCACCCTAAAGAACCAGTCTGAGGAAGTAGCTATTTGGTTGTGATGTTGCTCGCCGCCAAGTACTCGGCCAGCTCGTGGTTGTAGCTGGACCAAGCAAGAGACCTCATTATTTTCCTCCCTTCGGAATCCGTGGGGCGGCCTCTTTGCACGACTCTATTGCGCACACTGTGCTTCATGTCGTACAGATGACCCTTGAGAAAATTCTCCAACACCTTTGATGCATCATCCTCAAACCTAGTCTTGGAGGCAAAGTGATTCTACTACAACGCATACGAGTTAAATAATTACCGAGTGTCGAGATAACGATTAATGCAATGACAAAAGGCACATACCAAAACTCAGGACAAACGTCGACCTTGTTCACAACATTCTCATCCTTGGCTGCTTTGAATAGTGCTCTACGAAACCCATAACCATGTGGTTAGGAATGCACCCATGGTCCTTGGTAAGAGGCACCCACTCTCTGCACAATGAAAAGCAAATGAAAAGCAAAAGCATATGTCAGTGTGCAAATATTAATAAGCTAAATAACTTGTAAGATCATCACTTCCTTGTCTCCATTGGGATCAAGGAGAGGTTAAAGGTCGGCAGGCGTTGGTTCTCTCGGTGCCTTCGACAAACCATAGACAGATCGCTTCCTCCCGGCTATCGTCGTCGTGCCAGACCCCGAGTCGTCCCCACCACCCATCTCCCCTGCATCATCCTCTGGATCGGTAGTGAAAAAATCCCGCTACTTGAAGGAATCACCCGTCTACTCGTCGTAACGGGGCTGATCGTGGTTTTCCGTGGCTGAGGGTACAAATTCGGTCGAGGATGAGTGCACTACGTCCCTGCCATCGAGAATGCGCGGTACTACTCGAAATTGCTTCTTCATCTGCAACATTGATGAAGTACCTGCCACAAAAAAGATGAATTACTATAAGATTGTAACATATTTTTGACATTCTCTCTAAAACTTTGGCAATGGGAATTTGGATTCCACAAAATTATTTTCTCTTCCTCAAGATCCCTGGCAATGGAACTAAGGGGATAGCATGTATCACTCCTTTACTAGTTAACTTTTGCATGTTCGCATGATGAGCATGGATATTACTTTCAGGAGTTGATTCAGTGTAAGCTTTAGAGTTAGCAATAATAAGTTTTTCATAGTCAACCTTCTTAATTGAGGATGAGCAAGGCTTAAGCATGGTGGGATTCACAACTCTATATTTTACACATTTCTAGTGCTCATTTATGCACGTTCTCTTCATATATCATGTCCATTAACACAAACATGTGTCCATTATGCATGATTATCGGTTTTTAAACTTTTCATTGTGAGCATTACCTATTTTTGGTTTTATTTGTTTTTTATTAGTTTTCTTGTGTCTACAGGTGTTTTGGAGCAACCTAGGACCAAGCATACTGAAAGTGCTAAATATGGGCCAGCTGTTTCTTGAGGGATTTTTGCCAATCGATGATTAACTAGTAGTTCTAAGACGCTACTAGGTCAGATTGGAAAGTGAACATATGGCTTGGTCCAAGAGTTTCTGTTCTCCCGCCAAGAAATCCCGGACGAAGGAAGTTTGTGAAAGGTGGGAACATATCTTTTTTTTTGAGACACTGGTGGGAACATATCTGTCATCGGTTTCATTCTGTGGGCCTGTTTCATTATCTATTTTATAGCTGGGTGGTTGGATGGCCGCACCATGCCCTGAAAATCTGTCTCGAACTTGATCGGGAGGCATAAGATTTCTTATTTTGACACTGGTGGGAACTTGATCGTTCTCAGTTCATCGTTTTGCCCTTGACAACAACGTTCTTATAATATTTTGTCCCTACTCTTTTGTGATCAAGGACTTGGCAACGAGGAAGGTCATACTTAGAGGAAAGTGTGAGGGAGGCCTATATCCACTCATATCATCTTCATCTTCATCATGGTCGAATAAACAAGCGTGGAGTGTCACAAAACCCTCTTCGGCAAAGTGGCATAGTCGTCTTGGTCATCCCTCTTCAGTCATAGTTAAGCATGTCCTTAGTAAGAATAATCTTCCCTATGAGTCTAGTGTTGAGTCAATTTGTGATGCTTGTCAGCAAGCTAAGAGTCATCAGCTACCTTATCCCATATCTACAAGTGTATCCACTGCTTCATTGCAGTTAGTTTTTTCAGATGTATGGGGACCAGCTCCCACATCAGTTGGCAGATTTTCCTATTATGTTAGTTTCATTGATGGTTCTAGCAAGTTCACTTGGATATATTTGCTAAAGAAACGATCTGATGTTTTCCAAGTGTTTCTCAATTTCCAAAACCTTGTTGAACGCCAACTAGACTCAAAAATTCTTGCCATGCAAACAGACTGGGGTGGTGAGTATGAAAAATTAAATTCTTTCTTTCAAAAGATTGGAATTTCTCACCATGTTTCTTGTCCCCATGCTCACCAACAGAATGGGTCAGCTGGACGGAAACACCGCCATTTTGTTGAGGTAGGACTAACACTGCTAGCCAATGCTTCCATGCCCCTAAAATTCTGGGATGAAGCTTTTCTCACTTCCACATATCTCATAAATATTCGACCAAGCAAAGTCATCAAACTTGAAAGTCCCATCACACGTCTCTTTGGTATTAAGCCAGACTTCAAATCTCTTCGAGTATTTGGTTGTGCATGTTGGCCTAACCTAAGACCATACAATACACGCAAACTTGCGTTTAGTTCCAAAAAATGTGTATTTTTGGGATATAGTCCCATGCACAAAGGAGTAAAGTGTCTAGACATTCCCACAGGTCAAGTTTATATATCTCGCGATGTTGTGTTTGAAGAATCAATTTTTCCGTTTGAAACTCTTCATCCTAATTTCGGTGCCCTCCTTCGTCAAGAAATTCTACTTCTTCCATCTACACTTTGAGATTTTGATCACGGGGGAAACAATTGCAATAACCAGCATGATGATGATAGTATTCCTACTGGAACCACTCCTTGTCTTCCGTGTGTGCAGGTTCCTGAAGAAAATGGCGTCCACAACGATCAAAATGATCAAAATCCTGTTCAAAACGATGATGTATTTCATGTGGAAGAAGAGGACGAAGCTGGCGCGGCAAACGAGGAAGATCTGGCGGCGCCTGCCACCCCTGCACGCTGATCCTCCTCGGATCAGGCGCAGATATCCGCCTCGGATCGCGAGTCGGTCAGCCTGCAGGACCACGCGTGGGCAACGCACTCCGCACCCGACACATCCCCACGTGGGGGATCTTCCTCGGCTTGCACGCGCATGCAGCCAATCACGAGACGCGACTCGCGCGCACGTCCGCCAGACTCAGCTGGCGCGGGATCCTATGTGGCAACGTGTGGTGCGGCGCAGACTGAAGAAACCACACCCGTGGCCACTGGATCTGATGTGGCATCTCCTGATTCCTCCCCAGGATCTTCTGCGACCAGCAATGTAGTGCGCCAACGTTTACAGCAGCCTCCACCAATCACATCAAGAGTTTCAACTCAGCTACAAAAAGGTATTAAGAATCCAAAAATCAGAACTGATGGCACTATTCGGTATGGCATGTTGTGTATTTCAGGAGAGCCAACAAAATTGGATGATGCACTTGGGGATCAAAAGTGGAAAAAGGCTATGGATGAGGAATACACAGCGTTGATGAGAAACAAAACATGTCATCTGGTGCCAAATAGGAAAGGTAAAAATGTTATTGATTGCAAATGGGTGTATAGGATCAAGAAAAAGGCAGATGGCTCCATTGACAGGTATAAAGCACGTCTCGTTGCTAAAGGATTTAAGCAGCGTTATGGTATTGATTATGAGTATACATTTAGTCATGTGGTTAAAGCTGCGACAATCAGACTTGTGCTTGCTATTGCCGTGTCTAGGGGATGGAGTCTAAGGCAGCTAGACATTCAGAACGCGTTTTTGCATGGTGTTCTGGAAGAGGAGGTCTATATGAGGCAACCACCAGGTTATGAAAACAAACAAAAACCTCATTATGTATGCAAGCTTGACAAAGCTCTTTATGGTTTGAAACAAGCACCTAGAGCATGGTACTCTAGGCTAAGTATGCAGTTAAAACGTCTTGGCTTTATTGCATCAAAGGCTGACACGTCTCTCTTCGTATATAACAAGGCAAACACTGTTATCTTTTTGCTCATATATGTAGACGATATTATAGTTGCAAGTTCTTCTCAGAATGCTACTGATGCTCTTCTGCATGACCTAAGCTCAAAATTTGCTTTAAAGGATCTTGGTGATCTGAGTTTCTTCTTGGGCATTGAAGTTAAAAAGGTTCAGGATGGTATAGTGTTGAAACAAGAAAAATATGCAAATGAACTATTGGCTCGGATGGGAGTGAAGGATTGTAAGGTATCACCTACACCATTATCTTCATCAGAACAATTGTCAGCATATGAAGGGGAGCCACTTAAGGAAGAAGAAAGCACCAAATACAGAAGTGTTGTTGGTGCCTTGCAATACTTAACTTTAACATGGCCAGATATTTCTTTTGCTGTTAACAAAGTATGTCAATACTTACATTCTCCCACTTCTGCTCATTGGACAGCTGTCAAGAGGATCATACGGTATGTAAAGCACACTGTAGGTTTGGGACTCCATTTCAAACAGTCCAACTCTACACTTGTTAGTGCTTTCTCTGATGCAGACTGGGCAGGTTGCAGTGATGATAGAAAATCAACAGGTGGTTTTGCTCTTTTCTTTGGTTCTAATCTTATTTCATGGAGTGCCAGGAAACAAGCAACAGTGTCAAGGTCAAGTACTGAACTGAGTGCAAATCTTTGGCAAATGCTACTGCTGAAATTATTTGGCTTGAATCTTTGCTTGAAGAATGGGGAGTAAAGCAACATCGTATTTCATGCCTATGGTGTGATAATTTGGGTGCTACTTATCTAAGTGCCAATCCTGTCTTTCATGCCAGGACCAAGCATATCGAGATAGACTTTCATTTTGTACGTGAAAGGGTTGCAGAGAAGAAGCTGGAGATTCGCTTCATTCCTTCAAGAGATCAAGTGGCTGATGGGTTCACTAAAGCTCTACCATACAAATCATTTGAAGCATTCAAGAACAATCTCAATTTAGGATAGGTAGTTTAGATTAAGGGAGGGTGTCAGACTTAGAGATATTTAAGCTATGTAATCTCAACTACCCAAATCTATCTCTTCCTCTGTCTCCCGTGTAAACTTCCATCTCTCCAGCTGCGATCCTAGCGATCGGTGGGTTCTTATACTCCACGGCAAGTTGTGCCCCCAATCAATATAAAGACACGCGGCTCCTCTACGGAGGAGTAGGAACGCTTCCATCGATCTGATCTAACACAAGCCTCTCACGTGAGGCGTATCTAGGGCTGGTCTAGGCGTACCACTCTGCTGTCTGCCCGGTTTCTTCTTCAATAAGTGTTTGCCTCGTCTTTTGAGGCATGCGACCAGCTCGTGCTTGTTTTACTTCCACCTCTCTTTTGAAATGCCCCAAATAAAGCTCTTCTGTATGGAGGAGCGTAGTATGTTTGATCAATATATGTTTGAGTCGTTCATAAGGTTTCCTTCTCCAGGGCACTTCATGCATGGTCAGCAGACATCGTTTCTCCTTGCTACCGACGAGTCGTGTTGTCCACCCTAACACTATTGAAAAAATCGTCGGTGCCTAGTTATTTGTTGTTTGCTGAGTGTCAGAACACAAGATCACGATAAATGTCCTGTAAGTCGAGTGTGGGTCTTGACAGACAACAGAACATGGCACATGCCGGTAGTTGCCGAGCATGCACTTGGCAGGATGTGCTCGGCAAAAATGGAAAGCCGAGAGTCTCTGCCATGGCACCCGACAAACATGTGCTAGGTGATATACGATTGGAAAAGCTATGAATTAGACGCAACTTCTCCATGTTGAACACTTTACGAGTTTGTTGTGGTTTAAATGTAGTTTCAAGAAGGTGCGCTCCTCGATGAGTGGCAACGAGCATATTTTCACATTTTCCCCAAACTACTCGTCGGAATGATTCAACAATATGCCGTTGGAAAGAGCAGCTTCAAATTAACCGATACACAAAAACTCTCTTTTCCAAATTTTGTGATTTTTCGGTACTTTTTTCTCTGTAATTTTTTAATCATTTGTTGAACCAAGAAGTGTATTACGCCGTTTCAAAGCTATAAAATAGGTGCAACTTTCATATGTTGAACCCTTTTCAAGATTCCTCACGGTTTTAAATGACTTTTGAATAAAGTGCAGCGCCCGATGAGTGGCAGCGACCGTATTTTCACGAATTTTTCTAAATTTCTCATCGAAATTATGCAAATATTATGCTATTGTAAATATCAAAGAGGCGCAATTTTTTTCATATAGCCCACTCTTTCTAGTTCCTTACGGTTTAACAACAGTTTTGAATTTACTAAAATGGAGACACTATGTTTTTTGCGATACTAAAATTAATGAACTGAACTGCATCAGCCAGGAAACCGCACTGCTTAAGACTGAAAACCGCACTGCCTCGAACGGCAATAGAACTGCATGATTTCTTTCGTATTTTTTCTAAGTTTTTTATGAACGGACAAAAGAAACACTGAGACGAGGGCAGTGAAACACATTAAATTTTGTCAGAACGAAAATCAATTAGTGAACTACACTAGAGAGATAATTGAACCGCGTGAGTTGAATGCAATTGAGTAAACTAGAAGAGAACTTTCCAAACTTGAATAAGTGCACCCTATTACTTTCTTTTTGTCACAGGAGAAAGTGGAATGCGCTTCAGATTGGGCATAAGTCGACCGCAACACTATTGAAAGTGAACCGCATTACTTTTTTGTGATTTTCCTATTTTTTCCGATTTTACAGTGGGCATATGTGAGCCACAACACTATTGAAAGTCAACCGCAACACTATTAAATTGAACAGGATTACTATTTTTGTCTTTTTATCTTTTTATTAATATGTTTGGGACGGTAGACACGAGCAAAGAGTACTACATTATTCCTTTTTGTCCTTTTTTCTATTCGTGTCCGGACTCCAAAGTAGAGGCAAGTGTACTACATTGCTTTTATATATTTCGGTTACTTTTTGCCTTTTTCATTTGACGAGTTTGAGAGTACTGAACTGCACGGGATTCACCACACAATGAACTGCACGGGACTCGTGACCCAAAATCAACAAGTGAAATACATGCGATGGAAAACAGAACTACAAACACTAACGGTACTCGGTTGGGTACAGTTCACTGAAAATGGAAAAAGCATGAGAACAAGACGATTGAACTGCATGTATATTCTTTCTTAAAAATATTTTTTTTGTGTTTTCAATCGCCAAAACAATGAATCAAACTGCACCAAAAAAGAAGTGAACTTCTTGTGGTGTATTTCCCCCTCATTCCAGCGAATGAAGAACATAAAATTTTACACTGAGCCGCATCCAAGTATCATTTAAAAAGCAAACAAGCCCCTACAAATTGATGCATCATTATTATACACAAGCTGTTCACTTGAGACGTACCAAAAATCTGCATAAGCAACCCAGCCGAACTGCAATGCAACAACCATGGAGAGGGGGGCATTTTCTTATGTAGTGCAATACAACAAACATCTAGAGAGCTGCAAACAATACTCAAACAGAACAGCTCTATGGCCCATGGACTCGAACGTGAATTGCGCCAGAACTTCAACGACGGTTTGAAGTAGGTTTTCTCAAGAACAAAATAAGCCAAACTGCAAGCGCAGTTCCCAGCTAACTTCACACTGCGCACCCTGATGAAGTAAACACCCGTGCACCTCACCGCTGGGAGCATTGCTCATGGTGGAGCTCGACGGGTGGTCTCATTCTTTTTTTCTTCTCTTGCTGCTCTGCAAAAACAATTGCGCACTGCACACACACGAACTGCACATGCACGAACAAGGAACCGGAGTGTTGAGCTTGTTCCAAGGAGGGGAGGTGCTTGCCGTCTATGTTGAAGGGGAGGAGCAGGTAGGGGTTGATGGATTTATGGAAGGTGATAGTGACTGTGGATTGAGGGACCTCGCCGGAGGCCAATACTGCCACCGGCGCCAATGAACCATGCTGTCGAGGGATGGAGGTCGGTGGCGGTGGTGACTGCTACTTGTGAGTTGTGTTGGGATTTTCTCCGAAGAGGAGGGGAGATGCAGTACCGTTGAGATAAGTACTTTCCCTCAGTGAGAACCAAGGTTTATTGAACCAATATGAGAATCACACAAACCTCGTGAACAGCGCCTACACACACAAAAGCAATTAGTTGCACCCAACGCTGGCAAGAGGGTTGTTAATCCCTTTGAACTCATAAATTGCAAGGATCAGATCTCGTAGTGCCAGATAGATAAATTGCAAAAGCAAAATAAAAGAATTGTAATTGCAGCAAAGAAATTTTGGTTTTTGTAATATGATAAAGGTAGACCCGGGGGCTATAGTTTTCACTAGTGGCTTCTCTCTCGAACACATAGCATATGATGGGAGAACAAATTACTGTTGGAAAATTGATAGAAAAGCACATAATTATGAAGATATTCAAGAAAATTATCATGTATAGGCATCACGTCCAAGACAAGTAGGCCGACTCCTGCTTGCATCTACTACTATTACTCCACCAATCGACCGTTATCTGGCATGCATCTATGATATTAAGTATGAAAACAGAGTAACGCTTTAAGGAAGCTGACATGATGTAGACAAAGTAAACTTAATCAATATGAATAAACCCCATCGTTTTACCTTTAATGGTAACAATACAAATACGCATCTTGTCCCTTCCTGTCACTGGGATATACATCACCGCAAGATTGAACCCATCACAATGCACCTGCCCCACTGAAGATAAATGAATCTAGTTGGCCAAACAAAATGGATAGATCGGTGAGAAATACAAAATTATAACAATCATGCATAAATAAATTCAGAAAATAACCAATTACTTCTCATGAATATTTATATCATAAACTCACAATTCGTCGGATTCCAATAAACACACCACAAAAGAAGATTACATCAGATAGAACTCCAAGAACGCCGAGGAGAACATTGTATTGAAGATCAAAGAAAGAGAAGAAATCATCTAGGTAGTAGCTATGGACCCGTAGGTCTGTGGTAAACTACTCATGCATCATCGGAAGGCGGCAAGGATGATGTAGAAGCTCTCCGTGATTGATTTCCCCTCCAGCAGAGTACCCGAAAAGGCCTCCATAAGGGATTGCAGAAGAACAGAAGCTTGTTGCGGTGGAAAAAGTGTTTCGGGTGGCTCTCTGTTGGTTTGGGAATATTTCTGAATTTATAGAAGTGGAATTAGGTGAAACGGAGCTTCTTGGGGCCCACAACTTAGGGGCGCGCCCATCGAGCTTGTGGCTCTCCCGTATCTCCTCTAGTCTTCTCCAAAAGCTTCTAGGGTACCTTTTGGTCTAGAAAAAATTAATCCAAAGATTTTTTTTACGTGTGGACTTCGTTTGATATTGATTTCGTGAAAAGCCATAAACACGCAAAAAAACAACAATTTGCACTAGGCACTAGGTTAATAGGTTAGTCAGCCAACACTTTTCCTTTTGTGCGTCGCCAACCACTCAGCTCTGCACCAATCCTCCACCTACACCTCCCAGCGATTGGATGGGATCCATGGCTCCTTCATTTGCTCAGAAAGAATACATCATAAGATGAATAGAAGGAACAAGCTAGTTATGTTGTAAGTAGTTTTTCTGGACAAAGGGTAGGTTTTATTAACTAAAAAATGAAGCATCAATTGCATACAAACATCATGTGCAAACACTCGGTCTCTGCATAGTTAGGATGCACACAACCAACACCAACGCACACACAAAAAATGTCACTGATAAATAGCAAAGTCATATAAGACCAAATCTATACATAAGTGAAAAAAGGAATAAACTCTAAAATGATCAAATCTGCCTTCAACAAACTATAGCAAAGACCATATCCGCACCATCAATCCTATGACACCACAAGGACAATGAGGTTCTTCAACGGTAATGCCTTCAAGAAGGAATCAACGCTTGAGCACCGCCATCACCGGATCCAACCACCAAAGGCTAGAATGTGGGTTTCACCCTAAAGAACCAGTCTGAGGAAGTAGCTATTTGGTTGTGATGTTGCTCGCCGCCAAGTACTCGGCCGGCTCGTGGTTGTAGGTGGACCAAGCAAGAGACCACATTATTTTCCTCCCTTCGGAATCCGTGGGGCGGCCTCTTTGCACGACTCTATTGCGCACACTGTGCTTCATGTCATACAGATGACCCTTGAGAAAATTCTCCAACACCTTTGATGCATCATCCTCAAACCTAGGCTTGGAGGCAAAGTGATTCTACTACAACGCATACGAGTTAAATAATTACCGAGTGTCGGGATAACGATTAATGCAATGACAAAAGGCACATACCAAAACTCAGGACAAACGTCGACCTTGTTCACAACATTCTCATCCTTGGCTGCTTTGAATAGTGCTCTACGAAACCCATAACCATGTGGTTAGGCATGCACCCATGGTCCTTGGTAAGAGGCACCCACTCTCTGCACAATGAAAAGCAAATGAAAAGCAAAAGCATATGTCAGTGTGCAAATATTAATAAGCTAAATAACTTGTAAGATCATCACTTCCTTGTCTCCATTGGGATCAAGGAGAGGTCAAAGGTCGGCAGGCGTTGGTTCTCTCGGTGCCTTCGACAAACCATAGACAGATCGCTTCCTCCCGGCTATCGTCGTGGTGCCAGACCCCGAGTCGTCCCCACCACCCATCTCCCCTGCCTCATCCTCTGGATCGGTAGTGAACAAATCCCGCTACTTGAAGGAATCACCCGTCTACTCGTCGTAACGGGGCTGACCGTGTTTTTCCGTGGCTGAGGGTACAAATTCGGTCGAGGACGAGTGCACTACGTCCCTGCCATCGAGAATGCGCGGTACTACTCGAAATTGCTTCTTCATCTGCAACATTGATGAAGTACCTGCCACAAAAAAGATGAATTACTATAAGATTGTAACATATTTTTGACATTCTCTCTAAAACTTTGGCAATGGGAATTTGGATTCCACAAAATTATTTTCTCTTCCTCGAGATCCCTGGCAATGGAACTAAGGGGATAGCATGTATCACTCCTTTACTAGTTAACTTTTGCATGTTCGCATGATGAGCATGGATATTACTTTCAGGAGTTGATTCAGTGTAAGCTTCAGAGTTAGCAATAATAAGTTTTTCATAGTCAACCTTCTTAATTGAGGATGAGCAAGGCTTAAGCATGGTGGGATTCACAACTCTATATTTTACACATTTCTAGTGCTCATTTATGGACGTTCTCTTCATATATCATGTCCATTAAAACAAACATGTGTCCATTATGCATGATTATCGGTTTTTAAACTTTTCATTGTGAGCATTACCTATTTTTGGTTTTATTTGTTTTTTATTAGTTTTCTTGTGTCTACGGGTGTTTTGGAGCAACCTAGGACCAAGCATACTGAAAGTGCTAAATATGGGCCAGCTGTTTCTTGAGGGATTTTTGCCAATCGATGATTAACTAGTAGTTCTAAGACGCTACTAGGTCAGATTGGAAAGTGAACATATGGCTTGGTCCAAGAGTTTCTGTTCTCCCGCCAAGAAATCCCGGACGAAGGAAGTTTGTGAAAGGTGGGAACATATCTTTTTTTTTTTGAGACACTGGTGGGAACATATCTGTCATCGGTTTCATTCTGTGGGCCTGTTTCATTATCTTTTTTATAGCTGGGTGGTTGGATGGCCGCACCATGCCCTGAAAATCTGTCTCGAACTTGATCGGGAGGCATAAGATTTCTTATTTTGACAACCCTGAAACTGTTTGCCCATGGATGCATTATCCTTCCCAAAGCGAATTTTAAGTTGCCCCCTAGACAAGGGCGGATAGAGTATAGTTCACTGTAGCTTCATGATTCTTTTGTCAGCTTATTTGTTTAGTGCTGTCAGCTATTATGTTTACCCCTAGTGTTATACTTGTTTCCAGAACCATGTATCAGCACCTTGTTATCATAGCTGATAAAACTATCACGAAGCTACAGTGTCAGCCATGAAGACGTTATCTTACCAGAGATAACATACATTGTGCCAAACTGCTCTATCCAAAACCACGTGTCTGCACATCTTGTTTGTTTATTTACAATTTTTATATTGTGCATGATCACGAGATACAAACTAAAGAGTTTTGAATAGCATATGTTCTGCATACAGACTATGTTTTTTTATTGGTGTACTATTTTGCTCTATAAAGACAAAAATATATTTTGGAAAATGAAATAATAATATTATGTAAATCATACATGTGCACTATGAGGATAAATTTGTCAAAAGAAATGAGTAAAATTAAGAACTTGTTTTGTAACTATGCAATAAAAAAACTGGTCACATTTTGGTTATTCATGTATAAACATTGCTGGTACAAATTAGATCTTATATATAGTGCATACACCACCATGTCTGACCAGCGCGTCACAGGAGGTGTTGTTGGTTGGTGTGGAGGGCCGTTCGGCATAGCTCAGCGCACCAACCGTCATGGTGGACCGTGCACCGGAGGGTCAGTCCGGGAGGCCGTTGTCTCCCACTGCTTCGGACTCAGCCGGGCATATGGCAGGCGGCCACAGCCTGGGCGTTACTTTGAAGGACGTCATCGCTTTTGGAGGGATTCCGTACCCTACGTCCGGTGACCGGCGCTTCAGTCACCGGATTCAGGCCTGGCCAGATGCAGACGACATACAGCTGGGGCGTGCCACGAGGGCCGCCAGGCTTCGAGACATCGAAACAAAAATACATGTATGTCAGTAAATACAAGTTATTCCTTTCTTCACTTTTCTCAGCATGAGATCACAGATAAAGCCCACAAGTTAGGGATATCTCTTGGTAGTAATGGCAAAGAAACCGCCAAATCCATTAATGATCTATTAGATTTAGAAGCACATAGAGCCATGGATTTAATTCGAAAACATAGCGGCGGTCAAAGCTAGAACGATTCCGATATTAATAATCTTGGGGTTACGGAATTACAGAGTCCCCGTGAGGATCTGGTTCCCACAGAGGGCTTAGAAAATGAGGAAGAGGGTGTGGTTTCGGAGGGGTATATGGCCCCTTTGTAAACAGTGTCAATTCTACAACTGCCACTTGTCATGAGGACGTAGAGATGATGAAGGATAAATCAAAAAGAACCTGGAAGAGGAAGGTTTATCCTACATCACAGTGCGTAGGAGTGCGAGAGTAAAAAAGGAAAATATTCCATCATGATATATCAAAGGGATCTTTTCGTATAGCAGAGGTCTAGCAGACTTAGCTAAAAGAAGATTCCTAAGAGAAGAAGCGACAGAGCATAAATTGGATTTTATGGCTTTATTAGAGATGGGTAGAGATAATTTCACTTCGCAATTTCTCAACACTATTTTAGGTCGGGTTGATTTTGATTGGCACTGTTTACCTCAAAGGGATCGGGGTGAAGTGTGAATCATTACAAGTGTTTAATGTGGTTTACAGATATTTTACTGTCAAATTTCTTCTAAGGTTGAAAGTTGATGGCTTCAGATGGGCGTTGGTAGCCGTATATGGTGCGGCCCAGCCGGAGCTTAAACCGGATCGCATTGCAGATTTGTTGAGAATTTGTCGGGATGAAAGGCTTCCATTTTGGTTGGAAGACTTTAATATTATTAGAAGACAAGAGGAAAAAAATAATGTCAATTTCGATGGAAGATGGTCATTCATGTTTAATACCATCATTGAAAGTCTTAATTTGAGGGAGATTGAACTCACTAGGAGATAATTCACATGGGCCAACTCTTTACCAGTTCCTACTTATGAGAAATTGAATCGGGTTCTCACTATTGTGGAGTGGGGACAGAAATTTCCATTGGTAACGATTCATGCTTTACAGAGGGCCATTTCCCATCACACCCCATTATTGGTCAATTCTGGGGAAGCGACCCATGTGGAAAACAGAAACATTTTCTCTTTCAAATTATGATGGTTTGAGAGGGAAGGCTTCATGGACGTCATTGCAGTGAAATGGGCCAAGGAGTCGGGTGGATCTTCTAATATTTATAGATGGAAAACAAAATTAGAAACTTGCGCCAGTTCTTGAGAGGGTGGGCCATGAATCAAAGTGGTATATATAAAGTTGAAAAGGAGAGACTAATACAAATTGTTAACGAGCTTGATTTGAGAGCGGAAGCCACACTTCTGAATATGTCTGAAGGGAATATTAAGAATGAGGTAGAGAAGAATTTACAAGCTCTTATGAGAGAGAGGACATGAAATGGGTGCTTAGAGCGAAGGTTTCGTAGATCGTCCAAGGGGATGATAATACCAAATTCTTCAATCTGATAGCTAATGGAAAGCATAGAAAGAAGGTAATTATTCAACTTGAATTAGATGAGTTACAATTGTAGGGCAAGAAAACATCAAGTTGTACACCTCCAATTATTATAAGAAGCTTTCCGGAGCACCGAACAAAATTTTGTGTCTCTAGATGAGAGAGCGGTCGGGGAAATACCTTAGCTGAACTCAGACGGGAGTGAGGTGTTGTCTGCTCCATCCACTGAGAAAGAGGTGTTTGACGCAATAACACAAATGAAACAAAATAAGGCCCTGGACTAGATGGGTTCCCGTCAGAATTTTGTAAGAGATGCCGACATATCATTAAGGGAGATCTTATGCCTATGTTCCAGGACATGTTCGAAGGTCACTTATAGTTATTTCATGTAAATTTTGGAACAATAACGTTGTTGCCAAAGACGGTGGAGACTACTCGCATTGAGGAATTCAGGCCGATCTGTCTTCTCAATGTAAGCTTCAACATTTTCACCAAGGTTGTTACGTGTAGGTTAACGCGGATAGCCATTCGGTAGTTCAACCAACCCAAACTGCTTTCATGCCACGGCAACAAATCCTAGAAGGTGTTGTTTTCCTACATGAAACTCTCCATGAAATCCATACGAAGAAACTAGATGGTGTTATCTTCAAAGTGGACTTTGAGAAAGCGTATGATAAAATCAAATGGACCTTCCTCTAGCAAGCCTTACGTATGAAGGGGTTCAATGAGTCCTGGAGGTCTCAAGTGGACGCATCCATACAGAAAGGTAGTGTTAGGCATAAAAGTAAATGATGATGCATGTCATTATTTTCAGACACATAAGAGGTTAAGCCAGGGGGACTCCATGTCTCCCGTGCTGTTCAACGTAGTAGCATGTTGGCAGTCCTTACTGGTCGGGCTAAAGAGAATGGCCAAGTAGGAGGACTTGTCCCCCACCTCATAGAGCAGGGGGTGGGGGGTCTCCATTCTTCAATACGCTGATGACACTATTATTTTCATGGAGCACGAACTTGCGAAAGCCAGGAACGTGGAGCTTTTCTTTTGTCTATTTGAACAATTGTCTGGACTAAAAATAAATTTCAACAAAAGCGAATTGTTCTGTTTCAAAGGAGCGGAAGAGGAACAAGATGAGCACAGAAAATTGTTCGGATGTGAAATGGACGTTTAGTCATCTAGGGATCCCAATCCATCATAGGCGGTTAAGAAACAAGGAATGGAAATTATAGAAGATAGATTTGAAAAAAGACTAAGATGTTGGAAGGGTAAGCTAATGTCTTACTAAGGTCGGCTGGTTTTGATAAATTCAATTTTGACGAGCATGCTGATGTTCCTTTTATATGTCTCTGAAATACCGATAGGGATACGGAAAGATTCTTCTTTTGGCAAAGTGACGAGGCTAAGAAGAAATACCGATTGGCTTGATGCTGTTGGGGAACGTAATAATTTCAAAAAAATTCCTACGCACACGCAAGAGCATGGTGATGCATAGCAACGAGAGGGGAGAGTGTCGTCCATGTACCCTTGTAGACCGTAAGCGGAAGCGTTATGACAACGCCGTTGATGTAGTCGTACGTCTTCACGATCCGACCGATCCATGTACCGAGCACACGGCACCTCCGAGTTCAGCACATGTTCAGCTCGGTGACGTCCCACGAACTCTGATCCAACAAAGTGTCGAGGGAGAGTTTCGTCAGCACGACGGCGTAATGACAGTGATGATGAAGCTATCGACGCAGGGCTTCGCCTAAGCACCGCTACGATATGGCCGAGGTGGATTATGGTCGAGGGGGGCACCGCACATAGCTAAAAGATCAATGATCAACTTGTGTGTCCATGGGGTGCCCCCCCCGTATATAAAGGAGTGGAGGAGGGGAGGGGCATGCCCTCTCTATGGCGCGCCCTGGGGAGTCCTACTCCCACCGGGAGTAGGATTCCCCCCCTTCCAAGTAGTAGGAGTATGAGAGAAGGAAGGGGAAGAGAGAAGAGAAGGAAGGAGGGGGCGCCGCCCCTCCCCCTAGTCCAATTCAGACTAGGCCTTCGCGGGACGCGCGGCCTACCCTAGGCAGCCTCTTTCTCTCTCCCCTAAAGCCCAATAAGGCCCATATACTCCCCGGTGAATTTCCGTAACTCTCCGGTACTCCGATAAATATCTGAATCACTCGGAACCTTTCCGATGTCCGAATATAGTCGTCCAATATATCGATTTTTACGTCTCGACCATTTCGAGACTCCTCGTCATGTCCCCGATCTCATCTGGGACTCTGAACTACCTTCGGTACATCAAAACACATAAACTCATATTATCAATCGTCACCGAACGTTAAGCCTGCGGACCCTACGGATTCTAGAACTATGTAGACATGACCAAGACACGTCTCCGGTCAATAACCAATAGTGAAACCTGGATGCTCATATTGGCTCCCACATATTCTATGAAGATCTTTATTGGTCAAACCGCATAACAACATACGTTGTTCCCTTTGTCATCGGTATGTTACTTGCCCGAGATTCGATCGTTGGTATCACCATACCTAGTTCAATCTGGTTACCGGCAAGTCTCTTTACTCGTTTCGTAATGTATCATCCCGCAACTAACTCATTAGTCAAATTGCTTGCAAGGATTATAGTGATGTGCATTACCGAAAGGGTCCAGAGATACCTCTCTGACAATCGGAGTGACAAATCCAAATCTCGATCTATGCAAACTCAACAAGTACCATCGGAGACACCTGTAGAGCACCTTTATAATCATCCAGTTATGTTGTGACGTTTGGTAGCACACAAAGTGTTACTCCGGTATTCGGGAGTTGCATAATCTCATAGTCATAGTAACATGTATAAGTCATGAAGAAAGCAATAGCAACATACTAAACGATCAAATGCTAAGCTAACGGAATGGGTCAAGTCAGTCACATCATTCTCTAATGATGTGATCCCGTTAATCAAATGACAAGTCATGTCTATGGCTAGGAAACTTAACCATCTTTGATTCAACGAGCTAGTCAAGTAGAGGCATACTAGTGACGCTTTGTTTGTCTATGTATTCACACATGTACTAAGTTTCCGGTTAATACAATTCTAGCATGAATAATAAAAATTTATCATGATATAAGGAAATAAATAATAACTTTATTATTGCCTCTAGGGCATATTTCCTTCAGATGCGCTAGTAGAAAGCATGCCTTTCATTCACCTCATTAGTCCCGGTTTGACTATGGCCCAGTACTAATGTGACCATTAGTACCGGTTCCAACGGCTAGGGGGTGGGCATCATTAGTCCCGGTTCGTGGAGTACTTCTAGTACCGGTTTGTGACACAAACCAACACTAAAGGGGTGGTGGCTGGCTGGCGTCAGGCTGGGCCCCGCCGAGCCCCTTTAGTCCCGGTTCGTGTCACAAACCAGGACTAGAGTGCACCTTTAGTCCCGGTTGGTGATACGAACTGGGACTAAAGATATCACTATATATAGTGCTTCATCTAGCCTGAGCCGAAGCTCTCTGTTTTCACGTTTCATGTCCTCTCTGTTCGTCCCCTCTTGCTTGATCTCACCTCCATTTTTGCCTAAATTTATCAAGATTTGAAGGCACCCCATCCATCCAAGTGTTCACAAAGGTTAGCAAGTTTGGCCTTTCATCTCTCATTGCTAGATTAGCTCTTGCATGCTCTATAAGTGTAGTGATTTGTGCCTTTTAGTTTGGGAGTATTATATGTGGGAGTTTATTTGATTTATATGCAATTTGAGCTCAAATTAACTTGTTAGTTTGCATATGTAGGTGTGATTTAATTAGTGCCTTCCAGTCCCCGTTCTAACCACCATCGATTGTCCGCACCGTACCGTCCCCGGCACCACCTTGGTGAGCCTCTTGTTCTTATCCCTTTTATAAAAAAATGGTTGTGTGATTTAGATAGTTATTTGTATAATTCTCTTACCTGTATGGTTGTTTGTTATACATAGTGGCATGTTTTTGATATCTGTCCCCGTCGGCCCTCGTCCAGTTTATGATTCGGATGTGGTATACTGTCTGTTAGAACTATTTGTTGCATTTCATGTTTATGACAATTATGCCCATCAAATTGACATAGATATTTTAATCTAGCAGGTATGTGAACTGGAAATTGCAAACGACCCTCATGTCGAGAAGTTAAATTTAGTTGAAAAAGAAAATGAGTATTCGAAAGATAAATTGAAAAGAAATGAAGAAGAGAAGATGAAACTGGAGTTGTTTGTTGCCGATGTTATCGATGATCATAAGAACAAGATGGATGCAATGTGCTTGACGATTAGAAAGATTAGAAAATATGTCGTTAATAAAGAGGCTTGGTATCACTATGATATTTGATCAATTGTTACCTTAGTTGCGATCTTGATCGCAGTTGTTGTTGCATTTAAATGCTTTAGCTAGAGAGTTTGTATGTTGTTTTATGAGAATAGGTGTGTATGAACTTGTATTAATTTGGTCTTTTCGATGACGTGTAATGAAGATGAGTCGACAATGGATGTACGATGACCGATGCGCCCCCCCCCCCAAGTTCATTAATGGCATGCATATTTTTCTTGTTGCGGCTTAGGCAAACAAGCGGGTGAATGGTTTTATGTGTTGTCCATGTGATGTCTGTAAGAATGATCACAATTACTCTAACTCAAGAACCATTCACGTCCACTTGTTTATGTCTGGTTTCTTCTCTAGCTACAGCTGTTGGACCAAGCATGGAGAAAGAGGGGTTCCAATGGAAGAGAACGAAGAAGAAGAGGATGATGACAACTATCCTGGCCATGGGTTCCCATAATACGGTCGTACAACTATGGGGGAAGAAGCTGAAGAAGAGGCATGTGCATCAGATGACCCCAACGATGATCTTGGTCGGGCTATTTGCCAATGCAAAGAGAAACAGCGCAAGTGAAAAGGAGAAGCTAAAGTTGCAGCGCGTGTTAGAGGATCACAAAAAATTGTTGAACCCAAATTGCGAAGATGACAAGAAAAAGCTGGGTACCACACTAGAATTGCTGCAATGGAAGGTAGAGAATGGTGTATCTGACAAGGGATTTGAAAAGTTGCTAATAATGTTAAAGAAGATGCTTCCAAAGGACAACGAATTGCCCGACAGTACATACGAAGGAAAGAAGACTGTCTGCCCTCTAGGATTAGAGGTGCAGAAGATACATGCATGCCCTAATGACTCTATCCTCTACCGCGGTGAGTACGAGGACTTGAATGCATGCCTAGTATGGGGTGCATTGCTCTATAAGATCAACCACGATGACCTTGGCGATGTTGAGGGCGAGCGCCCTATTGAAGAGGATTCCTGCCAAGGTGATGTGGTATGCTCCTATAATGCCACAGTTGAAACATTTCTTCCAAAACAAAGAGCATGCCAAGTTGATGTGATGGCACAAAGAAGACCGTAAGAAAGACGGGAAGTTGGGAGTACTCGCCGACAGGTCGCAATGGAGAAAAATCGAGAGAGAGTGGGAGGACTTTGCATATGATGCAAGGAACATATGGTTTGGTTTAAGTGCAGATGGCATTAATCCTTTTGGGGAGCAGAGCAGCAATCATCACACCTGGCCTGTGACTCTATGTATCTATAACCTTCCTCCTTGGATGTGCATGAAGCGGAAGTTCATTATGATGTCAGTGCTCATCCAAGGCCCCAAGTAACTTGGCAACGACATTGATGTGTACCTAAGGCCATTAGTTGAAGAACTTCTATAACTGTGGGACAGAAAAGGTGTACGTGTGTGGGATGAGCACAAACAGCAGAAATTTGACTTGCGAGCGTTGCTGTTTGTAACCACTAATGATTGGCGTGCTCTTAGTTACCTAGTCCTATCACAGACTATGCTTCTGGCAGCCTCCATCTTGAAGCATGTAGAAGAGAGTAGCTGGTAAGTTCACCAAGTAACACCGTATAGCATAATCGTGCCCGATGATTCTCTCCTCGACACCCTGAGAGAGAGCGATCACCGGGTTGTCTCAGGAACTTATCTGGGTGTTATTAAGTATCCGGTTCTAGTTGTCATGAGGTTGGAATACAACTCCGGGTCGTCCTATTACTGTCGACTCGGCTATTCGAATAGATCAATCTTCCCTGCAAGGGTGCACCACATTATCCAACACGCTCGATCCCTCCGGCCGGGCACACTTTTCCGGGTCAAGTCCGGCCTCGGGAGATCAACACGTCGCAGCCCTACCTAGGCCTAACAAAGAGGTCAGCACACCAGTCTAAATCCTAAGCGCGGGGAGGTCTTGGGTCGATCGCCCTCCGCACTCCTGCGCGTTGCGTACGCGGCCCGTGAGTAGACCTAGCCCCCCTCATAAGAGGGCAGGCATTCCAGTCCAACACGGTGCACACCACTCAGTCGTTGACGTCTAGAAGGCTTCAGCTGATACTACGATGTCAAGTGCCCATAACAGTTCCCGCATGGTTGTTAGTGCATATAGGCCAGTGGCCAACTCAGATCAAATACCCAATCTCGTTAAGCGTGTTATTAGAAGTATCCGTAGATGCCGACATGGGCCAGGCCCACCTGTCTCCTAGGTGGTCACAACCTGCCCTGTCGCTCCGCCACAAAGAATCACTCAGGGGGTCATCGGGAACCCAGGCCCATCACAACCTGGATGGAACCACCTGCCCCTTCAGCCCCCAGGTCGTGAATCACTTGCGGGTACTCTACGAGCCGACCCGATTTTAGTCACATCATGTCTCAAGTATAATATGTATGTATATACCCGTGATCACCTCCCGAGTGATCATGGCCTGATAGTACATCGTGGCAGACGGACAAGAATGTAGGGCCACTGATGATCAACTATCATCCTATACTAAGCATTTAGGATAGCATGTAAGGTATCAACAACAGGAGCAACAAGGACAGGCTATGCAACAGTATAAGATCAACCCGATGAAACAGTAACAATACTCTAATGCAAGGAGTAGAGGGAAAGAGTAGGCGATATCGGGATGACCAAGGGGGGTTTGTTTGCCTGGAAGCTCGGTCGAGAAGGAGGGGTCGTCGTCGACATAGTCGAACTCAGTGGCATCAGCGTTGGTCTCGAGGTCTACCGGAGAAGAAGAGAGGGGGAAGAAACAGTAAATTCGGAGCAAACAAAGCATCTCAAAACATAACATGGCAATACACATTGCTAGGGGTGACCTAACGTAGTACTAGGTGCTACTGGCGAAGGTAGACAACATCCGGGAAGTATTCCCGGTGTTTGACGTTTTCGGACAGTCCAACTGGAGGGGCCGGTTGCATGTTCGCTATGCTATGTATGTGTGGTGGACGAAAAAAATTGCGCATTCGGATTCGTCTCCTTGTTTTGAGCAACTTTCGTGTATAAACTATTTTCATCGAAGTTACGGATTATTTTATATTAATTTTTAGAGTTTTAAAATAGTTTCTAAAAATTGTTTTAATTACTTAACTAGAAATATTTTAAAAGTAAAATGCTAGGTGTACTCAAAAAGGTACCCAACAGAACAGCACAGAGACTGACTAGTGGGGCCCTGGTCAACTGTCGAGTCACCGTTTGAGTAGACCGTCGGTTGCTCAAAAGGTGAACATTGTATGTGGGGCCCGCATGTCATTCTCTCTGATAATTTTAACACTGGTTTAGCATTTACTCCCTCCGTTCACTTCTATTAGACCTTGTAGACAATTTAGGCATCACCCAAAACAGGGCAATGTGGGCTGTCTGAAACTTCTTATAAAAGTGAACGGAGGGAGTAAAATTTAGAAGTGGGCCCCATCTGACATTGCCTAATTGATTTTAGTTATTTAGTGAATTTAGTAGATGGTCCCACATGTGATACATTGTAATTATGTTAACTTAATTAAATGGGTTAATTAGCCTAGGGGTCCTACTAGTCAGCATCTCAGGGCTAATCAATAGAGTCATTTAGTCCCTAATAGACAGGGAAACGTGATTTGGCCGGGGTTAACCGTCGGCGACCTTCCCGAGCGGCGGAGACACGCCGGAGGTCCACGGGAGCGGCGGACCAGTGCAAAAGAAGATGCACCGTAGTCGCACGCATATAGGGGGCTTCACAGCAGGCGTTGGAGTCGCCTGAATCCTCGGGAGCGACTAGTCCCGCGGTGGTGGAGCCATGACCTGCTCCAGTGTGGTGCACGGGCGCGCTACGAGCGCGTGTGGGCACGAATGACGTCGTGACCAACAGAGCATGGGCATCGGGCTAGGCGCGTGGCAGGGCAGGCGGTGGAGCAGAGCGGGAGGGGGAAGTAGGGGCGAGCGACTGCGTCGGTGGAGCTGGCGAGGCCGGGCGCGATGGGTTGGGCGCAGACGCGGGCTGGCGAGCTGAGGCGAGGCCGCGCGCGGGTCGAGCATGCGATGGCCGCGGCGAGCGCGCATTGGGCGCAGCCGGGTCGTGCGGTGCACGCAGCGGACGTGGCGGAGTGCAGGACAGAAAGGGGAGAGGAGGCTGGGGGTGGCCTCACCGGTGCTGCAGGGGAACAAGGGGGCGGCGTGGCTCGTTGGCAGTCGGCGGGGAGGAGGACGGGGATGGCACAGCGGCGTCGAGGCGAGGACAAGGAGTCCGGCGTGGGGAGGAGACGGGGACGGCGAGCGACCCGTCGGGGGTGGTGGTAGTGATGGGTGCAGGGGGTGGGCTCGGTGTGATGGGGTCGATGTGGTTCCGGCGGCGGCGGCGGCGGCGGAACGGTCCCCGATCCAATCGGAGGGGAGGTTGAGAGGAGTGGGATGTGGGGGAAGTGGGGACTGGGGAGGGAACCGCTGGTGTTCGGGTCACCCAGGGCCGTTTGGCCCTATTGGCCAGAGGGGTCTTTCTCGTTTTGTTTTGTTTTCTTTTTTCTTTTTATTTATTATTCTTTTCTTTTTCTATTAAACTTTAGTTTTTATAAAATACGAAAAGTTATTCCTAAAATAGTATTAATAGTTATGCCACAACCATAATTAACTTGCTATCTAAAATAAAATAGTTTGTAATTGTTTATTATTTTAAAAGCATTTAAATAATTGTTTTTGCTACTGCTTTATATATTTTAGAGTATTTAAGCATAAAAGTGTAGTTTATCCACCATAATTACCTATGGGTCATTTGACACTTCTATATCATTTTAGTTTTAAAGTTTGAAAACTTTTGCCATTTGACTTTATTTTAAATTTGAAATTTAAACTGGGTTTCGAACTGACGCGAGTTTATCAATAGTAACCGAGGTGACGTGGCATCTTTAGCAGAGGTTCACTATATTAAGAAAAGGATGTGGTTGCCTACATGTTTTGAGACGACACCTGGGATGGTAAGGTTACCTTGACGGTGTCCTCGACCCCCATCAACTTACGCCGTTCAGATATTACTTTGTGTTCATCCTGCCACCCTGGATCTGTCCACCATTCGACGATCTTCTCCCAGCACGGACGTTTGTCAGCGCACCACCGAGGAATCACCTGTAAATTAAACAAATACATCTTAGTAAGGATTCTAATTTTGCGGTAATGTAGGAAATAGCAAGCATCCATCGTCACTTGCCTTGAAGTAATTGTCCCGTGAAAGATGTGTCCGTCGAGCCTCCTGTTTGGAAATCCTATGATTAAGATTGTCCGCGTGATACTTGACCACTAATCGGACGCGCTCCTCATAGTGCATGTCGTGGACTAGTTTCTTGGCAATATTCTCAACCACCACATTTGCACGATCCTTCTGACCCTCAACGCATGTACAGAAATCCTACAAACATGCATACATGTGAGAAGGGTTAAATCATGACTATGGCAAATTTAAACCTTTTGGTATTGACATTTAGGTGTTTGAAAGGACATACCCAGAAATCGTTGACCACTCGCATGGCTCTGTTATCATAAACCCTCTGACATTTAGGTGCAAGTTTGTAGTGATCCCATGACCAAGCTGGCTCAATGATACCGTTCGGCAAAGTGACCAGTCGAGGATAATTTAACCTACCAAGACCCCCAATGATGCCACTCGGCGACCGTGGAAGACGCTTCTCACCACCTTTTACTAAGCTTCTGCATTTCGAAGAGTGAAGTCGTATTATATGTGAGGAAATGACAAAAGGTACAATTTATATGGGATGAGTCGAGATAACCACTTACTTCTCTCCCACTAGTTTAATCAACACGTCTCTATGCACATATGGACGTCTTGGAAGCTTTGAAGGACCACGCAGCCACACTTTCCCTCTGGAAGTAGTGCTGATAGTCGAACCGCTCGGTTGCAAACCGCTCACCTCGTGGTGCTCTGTCACCCGTGAGGGTCCATCCCACCCTCAGAAAACTGACAAACAACCAGCCTCCTCTCGGCGGCGGCGTCCTCCACTACCTCCTCCTCCTCATCCTCCACCACCTCCTCCGCAAAATCCTCCTCGTCCTCCTCCTCACACGCCTCATCCCCATCCTCTATTTCCTCCTCCTCAGCACAGTGAAGCACTGCATAGTACAGATGATACAACTTGATGTAAATACAATAAATATATCACATATGAAGAATAAACGGAATTGTCACAATAATACATATAGTTGTTACACACACAAATACATAGAGTTGTTGCACACATGAATACATAGAGTTGTTGCACACACGAATACATAGAGTTGTTACACACACGAATACATAGAGTTGTGACACACATACATAGAGTTCTCACACGATTACATGGAGTTGCTGGAAATAAGGGTCAATATTAGGTGCAACATTTGGATCAGCGCTTTCATCATCGCTATCACGCCCGTTCATACATTCATCCTCGAAGTCTTTAGGGGGCCCCTCATCCTCATCTAGCCCCATGTGCCATCGCATAAGTAATGCCAAATCTCGAGGGTCAGAAACATCCTCGTATTCGTCCTCTGAATTATCTACTTCCATGTCATCCATGGCCTCATGTTCCATAGCATCATGTTTGTGATGCACGCCATCATCTTCCTTTGCATCATCTTCGTCTTCGTCAATGTCTGCTTCTTGAAAGAACTCTCCCTGGTATGTGTTAGGGTTTATATGGTAATCATCCTTGTTTGGGGTAGGTACCTTGATACGCGGGGTACCTTGTACACGACATCCCACTTCAAGAGATCGGTATATTCCGTAGATGTGCACGCGTATGGGAGAAAAAACACTTGTGTAGCCTGTTGAGCCATAATATAGACATCATTTCCTGCATATTTTGATGCTCGTTCAACTTTGGCAAAGCCAATACTAGGGGTTCGTCTCACTTTCTCAGGATTGAGCCAGCTGCATCTGAATACGATGGGCTTCACTCCTTGTAAACCAGAATACTGCAGCTAATAAATTTCTTTGACAGTTCCATAGTAGTGACGTCCATCTGTCCCTAGACAATAGACCACACTATTTATTGACCTTCAGTTGGGCCTCTCACGCATGTGTTTATCAGTGTGGAAGCGAAACCCATTCATGTCGTAAGCCTTAAATGACTTGGCCTCGTATTCAAAACCTTTGGCTACTTCTCTCACTTTGGCGTCCATAGCAACCTCCTGATATGCCTACAAGATTAATAGGAGATTGTTTGGTTCATTAGTGGAAGCATTACAGGCAAGTAAGATCAACTTGAAGTAACATAAAGTTAGAAAAGTTACTTTTCTTGAGAACCAAGAAATGAAACCGCCATCAACATTGGTATCTTCTAGAAGGTCTGCTGATTCTTTGTCGCTAGGAGGCCGTGGTAGCTTCCAGAATTCGTTCTGAAATTCCCTAGCAATAGGAAGAATTCGAGTTAGAACTCAAGACTAGTGAGTAGTTGTCAATAAAGGTGTTCTACACTTAATTTATGTACGGTTGCACTTCTTCCATGTTGGTCAAGACATAGATCATAATAGTTGATCACTCAGTAGGTGAAAAGTTCTTGGGCTTCAGTCCACTTGCTTTGCCACCTTGGCCTTCGAAGAGGCTAAGGTCGGAAACATTACTGGTGGGTTCTTCATTGTAACGAGGAGCTAGATTTAACCTAGTCTGAATACTGTCATGATAGTACTTTCTCGTGGTCATGGCCACCTCCTCGTTCAGGTATGCCTCGGCTATGGAGGCTTCAATGCGGGCTTTATTCTTACATTTCCCACAAAGATGCTTGAACTACCGTTCAGGTGCATACTGCCGTCGGAACTGCACAGGTCCTCCCATTCTAGCCTCATACGCGAGATGTAAGATCATATATTGCATCGGATTAAAGAAACCTGGTGGAAATATCATCTCTAACTTTCATAGCAACTCAGGTGCTTGTTCCTCCAACTTTGCAACCACTTCATAATCTAGTTCTTTGGCACAAAGCTGACGGAAGAAGTAGCTCAACTCTGCCAGCACTCGCCAAATATCCTCTCTGACATACCCTCGAATCATCACAGGCATTATCCGCTCAAGCCATACATGGTAGTCATGACTCTTGAGGCCTCCTATTCGCTCTGTAGTCATATTCACTCCCCTCATGATATTAGCTGCATATCCATCAGGGAAGTACAAGTTGTTCACAATCCATTGGAGAATTTCCTTCCTTTGGGGCATTGAACGGGTGAAAGGGGCTGGTGGCTTCTTCCAAGAATTACCTTTTGCACGAGGCACCAAATTTAATTTTGCTCTGTTGCATAGTTTGGCTTGATCGATCCTAGCCTGAATGTTATCCTTTGACTTCTCGGTGTCGAGGAGCGTGCCGAGTAAGGCCTCCGCAATATTCTTTTCAATGTGCATTACATCAATGTTGTGTGGAAGTAGAAGATCTTTAAAGTAAGGGAGCCTCCATAAGCTTGGAATGTGAGTCCACTGGTGTGTCTCTCCATATCCCACAAAACCTTTCCCATCGAGCTTTTCCTCGAGAGCATCTAACTCATCCTTAAGCTGGGCACCGGTCATAATAGGTGGTGGCGGGTCATCAACAATAACACCTTTTTGCAAGTGCATAGCGTCTTGCCTGTATGGGTGATCAAGACGAAGGAACTGCCAATGTTGGTCAAAGCATACATACTTGTGACCCTTAGCCAGCCAAATGAAAGTCACACGCTGTCGACACACTGGGCAAGGCCACTTCCCCTTTACACACCAATCACAAAATATCGCACGTGCCGGTAGGTCATGTAGCGATGTGTGGTACCAGATATGCATATTGAAGTGCTTCTTTGAAACGACATCGTATGTCCGGACCCCGTTGTTCCAAGCAACAACTAAGTCGTCCACCAATGGCTCCATATACACACTCATATGCTTCCCGGAATAGTTAGGACCTGGAATTATCAAAGTCAAGGAACATGTGATGTCGTTGCATGCAAACGCCAGGGGGCAGATTCAGGGGGATAACCTATACTGGCCAACAACTGTATATGGCAGCCATCAAACCGTATGGATTGAACCCGTCGATTGTTATCCCAATAGCTACACTCTTCCAGTCATCTGTTTTCTTATGAATTTCAACAAATTTCTTCCATGCTTCACCATCCCGTGGATGTTGCATCTTTTTTGTATTGTACATCTTTCCTTTGGCGACCCATCTCATATATTGGGCAGTTTCCTCGGTCATATAAAGCCTCTGGATCCATTCTATGAATGAAAGATATCGAAGGATATTGACGGCAATTGTGAGCTGCCTCTTGCTGCCATCATCATCTATTACCTCAATATACCTAGAGGATTTGCACTTGACACAATAATTCATATCTTTATGTTCATTTCTAAATAACATGCATCTGTTTGGAAAAGCATGTATTTTCTCATACGGCATCTTAAGCGAATCAAGGATTTTGTTCGACTCGTACATGTTCTTTGGCAATATATTTTCTTTAGGGAACAGGCTAGCAATAACTGACAATAACTCATTCAAGCAAATTATGCTCATGTTATGGTTTGCCTTCAGGGCAATTAGGCGTGCAATGCCATCTAGTTGAGTAACCTCTGTATGGGCATGAAGGGGTTTTTGTGCCGCAAAGAAAGCTGCATGATACTCTTCAGGGCTTTCCGATGGCTCCTCGGAGTTCGGGTCCTCCCGCGGATCCACACGGCGGATGTCATCTAACAGGTTTTCAATCTGAGAATCATATTCTCTGGTGCATTGTCGCACCACCTCAGCCCTGGACTGTTCTGTCTCACCGTGAAAGATCCACCGGTAATAGCCTGGCGTAAACCCATATTTGCCTAAGTGTTTACTCATAGTAATCTTATCTCTTTCAGTCTGGTTATCACACTCTGTGCATGGGCACCAAATTCCACAAACTGGCGTGTCTCCAGCAAATACTAATTCCAGGAAATCATTTGTCTTCGACCTCCACTCAGGGGTCATACCCTCCATGCTGGGATGTCCGGTGTACATCCACTCACGTTCTTCCTGTTGGAAATATGCCCTAGAGGCAATAATAAATTAGTTATTATATTTCCTTGTTCATGATAATCGTTTATTATCCATGCTATAATTGTATTGAAAGGAAACTCAGATACATGTGTGGGTACATAGACAACACCATGTCCCTAGTAAGCCTCTAGTTGACTAGCTCGTTGATCAATAGTTGGTTACGGTTTCCTGACCATGGACATTGGATGTCGTTGATAACGGTATCACATCATTAGGAGAATGATGTGATGGACAAGACCCAATCCTAAGCCTAGCACAAAGATCGTGTAGTTCGTATGCTAAAGCTTTTCTAATGTCAAGTATCTTTTCCTTAGACCATGAGATTGTGCAACTCCCGGATACCGTAGGAATGCTTTGGGTGTACCAAACGTCACAACGTAACTGGGTGGCTATAAAGGTGCATTAGAGGTATCTCCGAAAGTGTCTGTTGGGTTGGCACGAATCGAGACTGGGATTTGTCACTCCGTGTAAACAGAGAGGTATCTCTGGGCTCACTCGGTAGGACATCATCATAATGTGCACAGTGTGACCAAGGGGTTGATCACTGGATGATGTGTTACGGAACGAGTAAAGAGACTTGTCGGTAACAAGATTGAACAAGGTATCGGTATACCAATGATCGAATCTCGGGCAAGTACAATACCGTTAGACAAAGGGAATTGTATACGGGATTGATTGAGTCCTTGACATCATGGTTCATCCGATGAGATCATCATGGAACATGTGGGAGCCAACATGGGTATCCAGATCCCGCTGTTGGTTATTGACCGGAGAACGTCTCGGTCATGTCTGCATGGTTCCCGAACCCGTAGGGCCTACACACTTAAGGTTCGATGACGCTAGGGTTATAAAGGAAGTTTGTATGTGGTTACCGAATGTTGTTCGGAGTCCCGGATGAGATCCCGGACGTCACAAGGAGTTCCGGAATGGTCCAAAGGTAAAGAATAATATATAGGAAGTGAGGTTTTGGCCACCGGAAGTGTTTCGGGGGTCACCGGTAATGTACCGGGACCACCGGAAGGGTTCTGGGGGTCCACCGGGAGGGGCCACCAGCCCCGGAGGCTTACATGTGCCTAGTGTGGAAAGGGACCAGCCCCAGAGTGGGCTGGTGCGCCTCCACCAAGGCCCAAGGCGCAGCTAGGAGGGGAGAGGGGAAACCCTAGGCGCAGATGGGCCTAAAGGCCCACCCTAGGGGGCGCCTCCTCTCTCCCCCTCTTGTCCGCCCCCTCCAAGTCCCATCTAGGGCTGCCACACCCCTTGGGTGGGAACCCTAGATGGGGGCATAGCCACCTCCCCTCCTCCTATAAATAGTGGGAGTTTTGGGGCTGCCCAACACATGAGAACCTCTCCCTCCTGGCGCAGCCCTACTTCTCTCCCTTCTCCTCTCCCGCGATGCTTGGCGAAGCCCTGCAGGATTGCCACGCTCCACCATCACCACCACGCCGTTGTGCTGCTGCTGGACGGATTCTTCCTCAACCTCTTCCTCTCCCCTTGCTGGATCAAGGCGTGGGAGACGTCACCGGGCTGTACGTGTGTTGAACACGAAGGTGCCGTCCGTTCGGCACTAGGATCATCGGTGATTTGAATCACGACGAGTACGACTCCATCAACCCCGTTCACTTGAACGCTTCCGCTTAGCGATCTATAAGGGTATGTAGATGCACTCCCCTTTCCTTGTTGCCAGATTACTCCATAGATTGATCTTGGTGATGCGTAGAAAATTTTAAATTTCTGCTACGTTCCCCAACACTTCCATCCTCTGATATAAAGTGAAACACACACATAATTTTTTTTATGTAACAAGTGGTTCCATCAAGTTTTACGACATGCACTGATCTATGTAATAGGTAAAGATAGGTCCTAATCCCACCCGAGAATGTGTAGGCTGTGTCCGCTTTCATGATGTACTCCGACCCGAGACAAAATTTCGGCTGCACCTCCCCGATGTTCTCCAAATACACGTCTCAAAAATAAGCCAAGAGGATGTGTATCTAGAGAACAACAAGGAGACACTGTCAAAATTCTGTCTCGGATCTAAGTACATCATGAAAACGACCCGCCTACACATCCTCGGGTTGTCCATGGAAAACGTGGACAATTCGAAAGATTTGAGGTTATAAATATGCAAAGACTTGCATATTTATAGATACAACCCTTCCGAACGGGAGACACCTACGTTCCGCGACTATTTAGGTGATCTACAAATAATGAAAACCTACACATGAACGGGACGAGATTTCCCTTGAAGCGTGCAACAGAATTTACTCTCTCTATTGTCAAAATAGATGCGTGTCCTGCATGAAAGAATGAAGTTGTGTCAATCATATGTCAAACACACAAACATCAATAACACTCA
>NC_041381.1:10638412-10640459 GCF_002162155.2 Triticum dicoccoides
GGCGGACGGGGTGGCGGTGGACGATCTCGGTGGAGGTGGCAGTGGGGGGCTCGGTGGAGGTGGAGGGGTCGGGCGAGGCACTCCCGGTGGCGGCGGCGGTGGAGGCGGCAGCGGCGGCAGAGCAAGCTGGAAGGGGCGGCGGCGCTGAGGGGCGGCGGCGGACAGACGCGGCAGGGCCGAGAGAAACAGAGAGAACAGAGGAGTGAGCGCGCGCGAGGGGGAAATTTTGCATAAGTCCCCGCAGGAAACATTTCCGAGAGCGAACTTTCGGCGCACTCGCTAAAAGTCTTAACCCAGATCTCGGGGACTTTTCCGAGAGCCGCACCGACAGTGGTTACCGAGGGTCGTCCAGTGGCACTCGGCAATGGCCGCATTTTCCGAAAGGGACTCTCGGTAAAGCATCCTTCTTCTGCATTCTCCATAATATGTATTATAATTTTTTTGTACTTTTTTTGTTGTTTTCTTCCATGCTTGGCAAACAACCTTAGCACATCATAATTACCGTCTTGTGTTTTCTTTTTCAAATGATGGGCCTCGCCCGATTCTAGAGACAGGCTCCCCTCCGGTGGCCCCGACAGTCTAGGGCGTTGATCGGCACCGAGAGGGTGTAGTCCAAGGTGAATAACTGCTTCTCTGTGTTAGTGCATGTCATCACGAGATGACAGACCAAGTCTAGGCTCGTTCTGTCACGGGATCACCCACCGAAGATTCTAACTCGGGGGCGAACGCAGCCGGTCCTCGAGGTTCCCGCCCATGTGTGTGGTTTGTGAGGCACGTGCCACGTCAAGGACATGTGTTGCTTATTCAAATAGCACACCACCCCTGCATGCATATGCATGGGCCACATGCAAATAGGGGTGCCCCCCCCCCTCGGGCGGTCTCCATATCGAGCACCCATCTGGTGGCCCCGGCGGTCTAGGGCGTTGTTCGGCATCGAGAGGGTGTGGTCCACGGTGAATAACTGCTTCTCCGTGTTAGTGCATGTCATCGCGAGATGACAAACCAAGTCTAGACTCGTTCTGTCACGGGATCACCCACCGAAGATTCTGTCCCAAGGATGGACGCAGCCGGTCCTCGACGTTCCCGCCCGTGTGTGTGGTTTGTGAGGCACGTGCCACGTCAAGGACGTGCGTTGCTTATTCAAATACCACACCACCCCTGCATGCATATGCATGGGCCACACGCATGTAGGGGTGCCCTCCCCCCCCCTTCGGGTGGTCTCTATATTGAGCACCCATTCGGTGGCCCCGTCGGTCTAGGGCATTATTCGGCACCGAGAGGGTGTAGTCCATGGTGAATAACCGCTTCTCCATGTTAGTGGATCTCATCGCGAGATGAAAGACCAAGTCTAGGCCCGTTCTTCGAGATACTCTATGGGTATCGAGACGGAATGTGTCCTGTTTGTGCAGGAAGTGCGGGTCCTGTTGCTCCATTGGCCTCGAAACTTCTTGTGCTCTCAAAGGAGGCCATCGCATGTATATGCATGGGCTATCCGGTGGCCCCGGCGGTCTAGGAAGTTGACCGGCACCGAGAGAGGGGCTAGGCCACGGTCAACAACTGCTTCTTCTCATGTTTATTACTTTACACTCTTTAAAGTTCTCTCTCGATGCCGGTCTAGAAAGTTGAACGGCACCGAGAGAGGGGTAGGCCACGGACAACAACTGCTTCTTCTCATGTTTTTTACTTTAAACTCTTTAAATTTGAGTTTTGAAAAATTCATCAAAAGTCATGGAATTTACAAACTTTGGTCGTAAAAGAATATGAAATATGAGATACAAAAAAGATAGTGCAAGACAAAAACAAAAACAGAAGGGAAAAAAATTAGAGCAGTGGTTACCGAGGGTCGATTCTCCGCCCTCGGTAATGGCCACCTTTTCCGAGTGAAGCTCTCGATAAAGCATCTAACCTAGATCTTAACCTTTCCCCTTTCGTTTGTATCTTCATTTCCCTCCTCTCTTACCCGCGCCACCGCCGCCGCCGACGCCGAAATGGCCACCGCCGCCGCCGCCACCAACTACGGCCGCCACCCCTCCTCCACCGCTCCCAA
>NC_041381.1:10640882-10658970 GCF_002162155.2 Triticum dicoccoides
CACCGCCCCCAACTGCGGCCACCACCCCCAAGCTTCATGGTCGGCAGCCAGCACGGCGGTTCTTCGATGCGGCCCAAGGACCGCTGTCGCAGCAGAGCTCCTCCGGTAGCGCGGCAGCTGGAGATGCCCTCAGGTTAGTATCAGATTCTATGCCTAGAGTAGGATATTTTGCACAAATGTAGGAACTATGCACAAATGTGATTAAAAGTAGTAGATAAATAAGGCTATAAGTGATTTGCCATGGAGAATAAGGCTGTGGATGCAAAAATATGTCAAATTATTTAGTGCACTCAACATGTTCTCAACCTCAACATGTCAAGTAGTAGATAAATATTTTTGCTAAATGTGATTCAGCACTGCACAAATGTCAAGTAGTAGCAGTTATTTAGCAAAAATATTTATCTACTACTTTTAATCACAAATGCAATAGCTTTCCAACAGTTATTTACTGCACTCAACATGTTCTCAACATGGAGAATAAGGCTGTGGATGCAAAAACATGTTGAGTGCAGTAATCTATGCTTTGTTTTTGCAAAAACATGTGGATGCAAAAACATGGTTTGGCGTGGGGATAAGGCTGTGGATGCTTTGTTTTTGCCGAAGGATCAGCACCTCTATGCTTGTGCTTTTTTAGATAAATACTATAGTAGATCAATGAAACTATATACTTGTGCTTGTTTCCTTGTCAGTGCTATGGCATTAGTAAATGGAACTATATATCTGAGACTTGATTGAGCTATTTGTGTTATTTTTTGCCATATATGATATGACACTTAGATTAGGAAGATTTCGCTTTGGAACTGAGAGTAACCATATATATTTTGTTTTTCAGATTCTGATGGGAGCACTGGTAGTAAGTACCGGAGAGTCCCGATTGGTAGGACCGAGTCGTCCGCCTCCCATCTGGCCACAACCGAGGCATGTCATCATCGGATGGCGATGTCAGAGTGGACTTAGATACACCAGATCCGCTCGCTACCGAGTCGGGTGACATGGAGGCCTCGGACTGCTCGGGGTCTACCTCGAGCAACATTTCCAAGAGGAAGAAATCCGGGCGTGGTCCGGGGAAGGTCTCGAAACCAACTGCTGCCAGCAACCATCATGTCATTTTCCTGACAGGAGAGGGGTAAGCAAGCATTTCATTTGCATCATATTTTGGATGCCACAGCTTTGACACTCACATATGCTTGTATTTTATATCATGCGGTCAGTGGGAATTTATCCCGGCACAACCTAAGGAGGCACGCCCGCCGAACCACGTCATCGGCTCCCTCTTGAGGAAGCACTTCCCTGGATTGTCCAAGCCGGGTGATGACGATCCGCCGTCGCCAGGTTTAACCTGGGAGCATTACCTACACAACAAGTATGAGCACGATGTCACCATGACCACTCGGGTCATCAATGCTTTTTTTGTAAGTATCTTCGCTCCGACCACTTCATTTTTTCATATCCAAATCCTTACTTGTGTGGATGGTGAGAAGATGCCTTATGCTTTCTTGTAGGAAACATTTGCCTGCGTAGACAATGACAAGCAGAAGGCAATCAAAGGCATCATGAAATCTGCCCGAAAGATACTCTCTGACCTCAAGCACACGCTGCGGTACAAAGCCGTGATACAGTGTCGGCCGCTCGATGAGAAGGGAGAGAAGATGACAAGGAAGACTGCTTGCCAGACCAACATGTCGCGACAATAATACATGTCAGTGGTAAGTGACTACATCGGTTGCTAGTACTTTGATTCATCCCTCTTGTTCCTCAATTATTCGATTTTGTCTGACTAGGTGAAGGAACCCTGGATGAAGGACGATTGTTGGGAGGCCCTGGTTGACATGTGGTGTAACCCAGCATGGCAGGCGCAACATGTGGAGAAGGGAAACGATTGAGCCAAAATGACAGGCCCGGCTAATGTCCAGGGGAGCCGGAACCTAACCGCTCTCAAGCAACACATGGTATGTGGATTAAGATGTTAATTTTTCGCACGGTGCATCTTGGTTCATTAAACTTGATGGTTAATTTTGCAGGAGGCGAAGGAGGGTCACCCGGTCCACATCCCGGAAGCCTAGAGAGAAGGCCACAAGGGGAAGGATGGCGCCGAGTTCTACAGCGAGTCGGCGGAGGAGAACTGAGGGACCTTCAAAGAGGTCTTCCAGGAGGTGCACGGGCAGGAAGCCGAACCTACGTCCAAGCCCCTTGACCCTGAGCTTCTCATCATTGCTGGCGAGGGGAAGGGCCATGGCCGCCACCTCCTTTGCAACGGGGCGACCGCCACCTCCGGGCATCGCAAGCTGCACGAGATACGCGCCTCGAGCACCAGCTCAACTCCGTCCATACGGAGTCGCCCAACCGCCGCATCACGTGAAATAGCGCATCTCAAGGTTAGCATCCTAGCATTTTATTTATGTCCATGCCTCGAAATAGCACCGTTCCAACCTATATGAGTCTAATGCCATGTTACAGGATTTAATGGCACAGCGGGCTGTTGAAGAGGAGCAAAGGCGGCAGGCTGAGAAGGACTCCAGAGAAAAGGATTGGGAAGACACGAACAAGAGGTTGAAGCTGCTTGGGGATCAACTACAAGTTGAACATTATCTAAACTAGAGTAGAAGATTCATTACATAGGGACGAACCACCCTCACGTGACTCTACTCTTATAGGTTCTTATGCAATCTCGAAGCACTGCAAGTGATGCCCCTCCTCCTCCTCCGAAATGTTAACCCGATGGCCTCTCCTCCTCAAGATGATCTATATATGAACAAGTGTACTTCTATTGTGACGTGCACGTGTTTTGCAAGTAGTGACAATATGTATGAATTTGTGACTTGTGTGTGACGTCTACTAGGATAATACATTTGACTTGTGTGTGACAATATATGGACTATCCCTAATCATGCATATATATGTGGACTAGATCAAATTATGCCTATATATGTGTGGACTAGATCAAATTATGCCTATATATGATCAAATTGCACTGTAGTTGTTTTTATCTGCAGGGATCAGAAAAGAAATAGCTTGACAGCAGAATGGATGGGAAAGATTTCCGAGAGCAACACTCGGAAAACGACATACTACCGAGAGCTCCTCTCGGAAACATGGTCGTCTGGGACACTACTGTTGTGCCACAACTTTTTCGAGAGCAGCTCTCGGAAAAGAAGGCAAGCATTGCCGAGAGTAGCTCTCGGCAAAGCTATGTAAACTGCCAGCCCCCATGCGGGCCATGCTGTGGTACTGGTTAGAAGGATTGCCGAGAGCTGCTCTCGGCAAAGATATCGTCATTTTTTTCAAAAATATTTAGCAAGTTATTTAAAACTTCTACTGATAAATGTGACCAGTGGGACCACATGTCAGTTAGAAAGAACACACAAAAAAATAGGATGTTGCATATGCTTTGCCGAGAGTGATACTCGGCAAAGTACGCAGTAACTAACGGAGCCGTCTGTTGCGGACGGGCATGCCACGTGGCTCCTCTTTGCCGTGAGCGGCTCTCGGCGTCTGCTGGGTTTGCCGTGCGATGCCTCTTTACCGTGAGGCAGTGACGGCAAAGATGGCAGTTTGCCGTGAAAGTGGGTTTGCCGAGAGTGACCACTCGGCGAAGAGCGTTACACCTGGCGTGAAAATTCCAGTAGTGTTGTCTTGTATTCTTGTGTGACAATGTTCGTACAATATAAAAGGGCTAGGTGGGAAGATAAGACCCCCATATCTAAAAGTTGCCTAGCTACGAGTTGTAGTAGACCCAGAGCCTGATTGGATTGTACTAGATGGAGCCTGCGGTGAGAGCTGAAGACGAGGCGATGAGCACGGAGGAGCTGCTCCAAGCCCAGACGGATCTCTACCACCACTCCCTAGCCTACATCAAGTCTATGGCGCTTGGTGCCGCCACAGAACTCGGCGTCGCCGACGCCATCCACGGCCGTGGCGGTGCCATCACCTTGTCTCACCTTGCGGCCGCGACCGGCGTCCACCCGACGAAAGTCCAACACTTCGGGCGGCTGATGCGCGCGCTTACTGTCACTGGTGTCTTCACCTCGGAGGAAAAAGAAGGCGGTGGTGGTGCCCTGTACAAGCTCACTCGGATTTCACGCCTCCTTGTCGGAGTCGGCAAGCGTCGGCTCTCCCCGATGGTGCGTATGCTTGTCAGCGAGGTCAGTTTCACCACTCCCATGAGCATCTGCGAGTGGATCACCACTGAGACGCCGGCCAGGGCCATGTTCGAGGCCCATTTTGGCTCTACGCAAAATGGGTTGTGGGAGAAGGAGGACGCGTATGGTGCCCCCTTCTACTCAGCAATGTCTGCGGACAGCCGTGTCGTCATGGAGGTTCTGCTGAGAGAGTGCAGCAGCGTCTTTGAGGCCGTCGCCGGCTCACTTGTCGATGTCGGCGGCGGCAGCGGTGGAGTCGTGGCTGCCGCCATCGCCACAGCGTTCCCTCACATCAAGTGCTCCGTGCTGGACCTCCCCAACGTGGTAGCAGCGGCCGACGACACCAGCAACGTGCAGTTCGTCTCCGGCGATATGTTTGACTACATTCCACCAGCGGATGCCGTTCTACTCAAGGTACCTAGCTACATACTCCCTCCGTTTCAAAATAGATTAGTCAACTTTGTACTAACTTTAATATAAAGTTAATACAAAGTTGAGTCATCTACTTTGGAACGGGTACTAACTTTAGTATAACGTTAGTACAAAATTGAATCATCTTTTTTACAACGGAGGAAGTACATAGTAGTAGTACATACAAATGCAGCAAGCTATCCATTTCTTCTATATACAATGAACCAAATTAGTCAACCAATCCTTCCAATAAATTTTGTAGTGGATTCTGCATGACTGGGAAGACCAAGACTGCGTCAAGATACTGCGCAAGTGCAGAGAGGCCATCACCACAAGAGGTGCTGGGGGGAAGGTGATTATAATCGATTTCGTCGTCGGTGCTGGTTCTTCCAAGGAGACGGAGACACAGGTTCTGTTTGATCTTTACATGATGATGGAGAATGGGGCTGAGCGGGACGAGCACGAGTGGAGCAAGATTTTCTTTGAAGCTGGATTTAGCGACTACAAGATCATGCCAGTCTTAGGCGCTCGTTCACTCATTCAAGTATTCCCATGAACTCCGGGGGTTTCGTGTCCAAATGTACTTCCCATTTCCAAATGTTTGCTTGCTTTCGAATCAGAATAATGCCTAGGACTATACTATATAGTCTCGACTTTGAAGCTGAATAATGAAACTGTTTGTTATCCTATGTGTTGTTTTCATTCATAATTCATATGCTCATAATTAAATAAAGGCTGCTATTTTTGTTTACATTAAAATATAGTTTACCTAGCAATATGGTAAACAGGCTCACTTAGCTGAGGCTGGCTTGTTCGCTTATTCGCCGCCCTAGGAATGTGAGCTCCTTGCGGAACTGAAATTCAATGAAATTCTAGCGGCACTGGTTACTATCGGGGTTCTTCATGTTCGTCATGTGTGCAAGTACACGCAATTCATACGAGTACTCTACTGAATTCAACTGTTTTGTACTGTTTTCATTGGACCACCCACTGTATAGGAACATTGTTAACTTTTGAACCAATGACCCGATTTCGAATCCAGTTGCAGATTCGTGTTCATGACATTTGAGTCTATAAAACAAGATCAAACTTGAACTTGTTCTGAACACGTACAAATTCAAATTTGATACCAAAATGAAACTTGTTCTGAACACTTCCTTTCATGTTTAGGTACCGTCCTATAAATTACTGATATATAATGTATTGAAGCAACGTACCTTTCGTAATCAGTAGCAAGTGGCCACTCTTGCTGTCATCAACATATGATCATCATGTTTCATCTTATATTGTGGTGGCAAAAATTGTCAGTCAGAGGTATACATTTATTTGTTCATCGAGAAGTAAATGTCAATCGAATAATACAGATTGGAAGTAGCACATCACATATAAAATGAAGTGAATAAACCTTAGCTTTGATTTTTGAATTATTCCCAGTTGTCCTTTCACTCTTACAGGGCTAGAGGAATTATCATAGCAATTTCTTCACATGGCACACTGAACGCTTTGGAGCGCATGCAACTTAAGCAAGACCATGCACCATGTATTGATTATTTTCTTGTTCTTCTCTTCTTTGTATGGATTTTTTTTCGATAAAGGGAATATGTTAATATCGCGAAGATCCAATTACACCCAGCCTGTACCCCAACAAGATATCGAAGACATCAAGGATGCACACAGCCAAGAACAAAAATAAAAAAAGAGAGAAATATGAAAACAAATACCCCGTCGAAGTGATGAAACACTCGCAACAACAACACTCTGACCACCACCAAAGACAACAACCGGACTACAGAAGAGGTTCCTCAAAAGCGATGCCTCCAAGAAGAAAACAATGCACAAGCATCGTCGGCGCCCGATCAAGGATCTAGAGTTCTCATGCCGGAGAGAGTCAGAGCCTAAAAACAATGCGTTCGCAAGATCATTGCCAGGTACAACCAATAAAGACCGGACCCTGAGCTTTCACCCTAGAAATCACTGCTCTGTACTCGAGAAGCACCCCCAAAAAAGTTGTCCACCTGTGTTGCTGCTCCCTCATGCCAAGTCCGATACTGCAAGTCCTCAACACCAGACACACAGGAAAAAAAACTTGTGCCGCCATTCTTCAACGGAACCAAAACTCCTCGCCAGCATTAAGCCTCCGATCATAGCCACCATGACTTTCTTAACCACTGTCAACGGCGTGGAAATCTAAACTTAGACATGTCCCATGGCACCGTCAAGACAACAAAGCATCGCGCCACATAACCTCATGAAGCCTCTCTGGCCGAAGATGCAGGCCCACCCGACCGAATTAATTCCAATCCAGATATCTAGTGGCGCCATGGCCAAAAGCTGAGATCTCCGAGAGGAAGACCGGAACCCGTCGGTGTCCAGATCGACGAGGCCGGCATAAAGCAGATCAAAGTTTTAAAGCATGAAGAACAGCAGGGCCAACCACCGCGGGACTCCCTTGGATCCCGGCGGGCCAGATCTGGGTAGTGCCCTCGCCGGCCACCGCCAACACAGGCGAGAGCCGCCGCCGCGACCAGCCATGGCGGGTTCGGTGCCTGCAATCAAATCAGACCCGTGGACATGGTGATGCAGTTCACCACGGGATCTGCCTCTTCCGCTGTGATCAATTCACACGAGCGAACTGGAGCTGATGCAATCCATCTCGCCAGCATGATATGTTGTGGCTGACCCCCATGGCGCTACTGGAACAACCAGCTGCCGCCGTCTAGGATCGCCATGTGCAGGTAGCCTGTCCACTGTCGAGTTATGTAGAAAGATCTAGAGAAGAAAAAACAATAAAGCAACGTCCCGCCCCCGCCGTCGACCGAACTGGCTTTGCCCACGGCGTCGTCCGGCTGCGGCGAGGGAGGAAGCACCTTCTTTGTATCAAATATCTAATGTAAAACTTGTAAAAGCCATTATGCACGTCGCTTTACAGATTTTTTTTGGCTGATTAGTTTTGTTAGGCAATAAAGTACTGCCACTTTTTTCGAAAGGAGGACTCCCAGACCTCTGCATCAGAATGATGTATAAGGCCAACTTTATTAAAAAGTAAATAGGTTCAACAAAGGTCTTAAAGTCATAATGGAAGTAAAGAAAAGCTCACATAGAGCCTAAAGAAAGTAACCATAGCGCCACAACCGGCCGGCGTAAACAAGATAAGGAAACTAATTGCTTATCCTATTACATAACCGCCATCCAAACCGGTTGAAAATATCCCGTGCTACCATCTCCCACCGGATAGATTCAGTAACCAAACGCTCCCTGGCCTCCGTAGGAGTGAGTAGCGACCACATACGGATCAATGCAGTGGCTCGGAAGATAACCTGCAAAAAATGAAAATTTGTTGTTCTGTTAAAAACCAAGTCATTTCTGCAGTTCCAGACTGCCCACAATAAAGCACATACTCCTACGCGAATGTGTCTCGCTGTTTCGACCTCTATCCCGTTAAGCCACGTTTCAAATAACGTCCTGACAGAAGTCGGAGGAGTAATATTAAAGGCTATTTGCACCGTCCGCCATAGCACTTTTGCCAGCGGGCAGTCAAGAAAAAGGTGTTTAATAGTTTCATCCCGATCACAGAAACTACACCTAGTAGGTCCTGTCCAGTTGCGCTTTGCCAGATTGTCCTTGGTTGAGATGACTTGTTTATGTACAAACCACATAAACACTTTAATTTTTAAAGGAACTTTGACTTTCCAAACATGTTTGGAACTAGGAATGGAGCTAGAGTTGATAACATCGAGATACATTGATTTAACTGTAAACTCCCCAGTCCTAGTAAGCTTCCAGCGCAACTGATCGGGTTGTTGAGACAGCTGGACCTCCATCAGTCTACTCACTAAGTGGAGCCAAGCTTCCCAACGATTACCGGCTAACGTTTCTCCTGAATTAAATATTAAGGGGGATGGACTGAAATACTGTTGCAACACATACGCGTCGCGTCGATTGAACAATACTATATAAAGACGGGTATTGAAGAGCGAGGGGTGTCTCCTCCTAGCCAAGTATCCTCCCAGAAACGCGTATTGGTGCCATTTCCGACTACAAACTTTGCCCTATTGAAAAAGGCTGATTTGACTCTCATCAGCCCTTTCCAGAAAGGCGAATCCATCGGTCTTACTGTCACCTGGGACAAAGTTTTGGAGTGAAGATACTTACTACGGAGAATCTGCGCCCTTGTGGCCTCTGTCTCTACAGATAACTTAGACAGCCACTTGCTGAGAAGACATATGTTCTTGACTTCAAGATTTTCAATGCCAACACCCCCTTGGTCTTTTGATCGACAAATAATGTCCCATTTGGCGAGTCCGTATTTTCTCTTTAGTTCATCACTCTGTCAGAAGAAACGGGATCGATAGAAGTCCAGCCTTTTCCTAACACCAACTGGAACCTCAAAAAAAGACAAGAGAAACATAGGCATACTCATGATAACCGAATTAATAATAATTAATCGGCCTCTGTATAACATGAGCTTGCCCTTCCAGCAACTCAGTTGCTTCTCAAATCAAGTACTGCCACTAATAAATTATATTTTCTTTCTATTATCGATTTCATTCTAGGTTACCATTGACAACTCATTTGTTACACTTATTTATTCACACTTTCCATGTGTTTTGTAATAATTCCTTGAAGGGAAATTCACATTCACAACTGCTGTTTTTTAGATCTTTCAGTTCTTGTCCCAATTCAAAACACTACACTTTGAGACACCGTGAGCCAAAATAGGCCACGATCTATCACAAAACATGTACCAACCATTCTAATTCAAAGCACATACAGTTGAAAGCCAAGCTCAAACCAAGTATAATTGATCTAATAAGAAGAAGAAAAGTTCAACACCTCTACTTTCTTGATAACCTATCAGATTCTTCTTCAATTACATACCAATACTTTTTATAAATGAAGGATACAAGCACAAGCTACAAGAAAGTACGATGCTTCAAGGCATTTCCAACAAAAATATACAAATCACTTTATATCCTTAATAACTAAGAAACAAAACACACGGGTGCAGCAAGGCACACTATCAGTGATCTAGTAAATGTTGTAATTCATAGGGGATAAATAAGGTCGCCGATAGGCGTGACATAATGTTGGCATGAATTGATATAGGTGGACATCAGTTACTCTGCGTCCCTGAATAGAGGTCGCCATAATTTGTGTTGCTCTAGGGGCCCATAATTTGAATTCATCAGACTGATGTGTGGATCGAACTTTAGCACGTTGCCCTTTCGTAGCATTGCAACAAGAAATGAGGACCAATGGAAACCAGCAAATGCACCTAGAAGAATCGTATGGATTCGCATGTGTGATTGATCTATATCATACGGACCCATCCTAGCTACCAGCTACCA
This sequence comes from Triticum dicoccoides, assembly GCF_002162155.2. Lineage (NCBI taxonomy): Eukaryota > Viridiplantae > Streptophyta > Magnoliopsida > Poales > Poaceae > Triticum > Triticum dicoccoides. The sequence goes on from NC_041381.1 coordinate 10,650,781, forward strand.
GCTATCCTGATAACTCCATTCGCTGTCCCTCCAACATGGGTTCCCGATATGTTCTCAGGGTCTGTCGGTGGTTCCATGTTCTTGACGGACGCTGTAAGATAAGGTTTTCGATCGGGAGCCTTCTGTTGATATTATAAAAGTGGGTGTGTTAAAAGGAGATGCATGCATTTCTCCGGGACAAAGCTAATTAAGTTCTGCTGCTAGCTATTTTCAAAAAAGAGTCTTGCCCCACCACTCGCGTGGTTTGCAAAGCCCTTAAATATACTGACATCTTATAACTTTCTTTTATATATAAAAAATATACACATGAGATTTTAATTTTAAAGAGCACACGGACATGTTCGTTGTCGTGTTAATGAAATCCTAGAAAATCTCATTGATTAACCATCAGATCTGTAGTTCCGAGATCTTGAGCCGTTGGATGTACGTAATGCCTTAAGCTGCATCAAAACAAATATACGTGAGATTTAATTTTAAAGGCCTTAAGCTGCATAAAAAATATACGCATGAGATTTAATTTTAAATAGCACACAGACATGGTCATTGTCGTGTTAATGAAATCCTAGAAAATCTCATTAATTAACCATCGGATCTGTAATTCTGAGATCTTTTTTGGATGTACGTAATGCCTTAAGCTGCATTAAAAATTATACGCATGAGGTTTAATTTTACAGGAGTACCTAGAACTCATTTAGATGAGACATAATTTGGTCTCCTTCACCTAGAAAACAAGAACAGATAAAACCCACTTTTTTTTGACCCTGGTAATGAGATTGATCAGATTTAGAGGGTCTGAAACCTCTCCAGTCCGGCCCAGTCTTTCTTTAAAAGCATTCCAGAGAATTGCAGCTTTTTCATGATGTTCTGTCATTTCTACACCTTGATCATTGTATAAACATTGAATGTAGTTATGTCTGAATTTGATGGTTGCCTTAGCTTGAAAGAATTTAGAGTTTTCATCACCAAATTTGACCCATTTAATTGTTGCTCTTTGTCTCCAATAAATCCTTTGGAAAGACAGCAGTTTTAGCAAATGTTCTTTTAGCATATCCCTGCCATTATGTTCAATATCTGTAAGCACTCTATATTCCTCAAAAAGAGCCCACATGAAGATGACATTATTAGTGGCTTGGATGCTGTTAGCTAGGTTGGATAGGCTTTTACTCCAAATTTTCAGTCCTTTCCTGAGCCTTTTGAATTTTGTAGTTATGAGCTTAGCACTGTCACTTGCCAGAATGGGTTGTTGCCAAATAGATTGGTCAACGTCTTTAAAATCATGATGCTGAAGCCAAAAGTTTTCAAATCTGAAGACTTTTTATGATAAAAGGACAATGATCAGAAATAGGCTTTGCCAAAGGAATGTCCATAGTGTTGGGATAGTTGGAAGACCAATTTTCAGAGGTGAACACCCAGTCAATTTTCTCCAACAGTGGAACTTGCTGCATATTGCTCCAAGTAAAACTTCTACCCTTCAAAGGAATCTCAACTAGAGCCAGCTGACTAATTGCATCATTGAAATCCATCATACTATTAAAGTCACCAGTGCCAACATTCCTGTTAGAAGGATACCTAATATAATTGAAATCTCCTGTGATGATCCAATCAGTTTCAATAGGCATATGGATGTTTCTGAACCATTCCAGAAAGTTGTGCCTCCCTTCAGTATCACAAGGCCCATAAATATTTGTTAGGATCCAAGAATCTCCAGTATGAACTGAAATAAATCTAATGGAGATGGAGAAATCATTTTTGAAAAGGCACTCTCCCTGAAACATATTATCATTCCAAGCCACCAACAGTCCCCCAGATGCTCCCACAGAAGGCAGATAATCAAATTTGTTAATTCTTTTGGGGCAAATTTTTTTATATAAGCATTGTCAAAGACCTCTCTCTTGGTCTCTTGCAAACAAATGACTGAACATTGTGCCTCATCAATCTTATTTGAAATAGCTAGCCACTTATCACTTGAGTTAATTCCTCTCACATTCCAATTCAAGATGTTCCAGGATTTATTCATTTCAGATTAAGCAAACTCAGGTCTATAGACAGAAGAACACTGTTCAAGAAACTCAAAGCAAAGCAGACAATCAACATTGAAACAGTCCCAGTACAGGTAGCATCTCTGACAATCCAACAGTGCATAGAGGGGTTCATTACAAAAGTGACTAGGAACAAAGGACTTCTGTATAGATTTCTAAACATTGCCAAAAATGGACCTACTACTAGGTCAACCCTCCTTGAGCTCAGCATCTTCACTCCTTTCCTGCTGGTGGCTTTCCTCCTTTTTTGGCCTTCTTCTGCAGGATGTTCTCTTCAGTGCAGACTTTTGGGTCCACCTTGCAGTAAGCGGAATTAAGGTTTTTAATTACTTTGGAATTACAGATAGGAGGTTTAGCAGAGCAGGCCATACAGTTCTTGTCATGACAAGTTTTCTTTCTATAGACCTTATTTAAATGCTGCAATCTTTCACTTCTTCTTACCTCAGATTCAACTAGTAGCACTCTGTCTTTTCTTTTTCCTTTGGCAGCAGCAAGACTGCAGAAACTTGCATCTTCAGTCACAGCTGGAGGTTGGAATTCCTTCAGGCCAGGGTTCTGCAATTGAGAGCATGAGAGGGCCACAGTTACAGGACAAGTAGTAGGAATGAAGAAAACAAGATGCTGGGATTGCAGAAATTCTTCACAGATGATATGCCACATAGTGGATTGCAAGAACCCTTTTGCCCAATCAAATTTCTCAGGAGTTAACAAAATAGAGCAAATGAAATCCACCCAATCAAAGGGTACCTTGACAGTAGAGCAGCCTTCTGTGCTGACAGAGAAATGTTGCTCCCAAGTAGAGTAAAAAGCCACCTCATGATTGTCAGAATCTGCAGTGGAGCCAGCAGGGACAAAATTAGCTAAGTACTTTCCTTTGATAGTAAAGCCTGGTGGTGTTGGGCTAATTGAAGATGAGGAGCAAGTGACATTAATACTTTCTGAGGCTGAATCTGGTTTGGAAGAAACGTCTGAAGAACTGTCAAGAATTTCAATTTCCTCATCAACATAGGAGTCCTGATCATCTTCTTTGAGCATAGCTGCCAGAATTTCAGAAGGTGAGTCTAGCACACACGCATTTTATAGTATCACATTCAATGGCTATAAAAGATGAATGAGACCAAATTATATCTCTTCTAGATGAGCTCTAGCAAAACTATAATTTTAAAGGCCTTAAGCTGCATAAAAAATATATGCATGAGATTTAATTTCAAAGAGCACACGGATATGTGCATTGTCGTCTGCTGGCTGTAAGAATTAGAATAAACATATTTTTACTTAGTTGGATTAGAGAAGAGAAAAGAGAAGAGAAGTGGGAGCTAGATTAAAGCAAGTATAATAAAATGATGTAGGCGGACTATAAGAGATGTTATCTTAGATTTGTGCTTAGTTGAAGAAGAGAGAAGACGTGAGAGAAGAGAACTGAGCTACAAAGGGGGTGAAAGCCTTTTTTAATAAGCGAGCTACAAGCTTACAATCAGCTATAGCACAAGCCCCTAAATAAAGAATATATTAATTCGTAGTGTGACTTACTGTTGACATGAATTGATACACGTGGACATCGTTACTCTGCGCCCATAAATAAAGGCCCTCATTTTAGTTGCTCTATGACCCAAAAACGATAGGAACTGTCCGCTACCAGCTACCAGCCACCAGCTATGATGGTGACTCCATTTTCTGTCAGTCATAGACATGTTCTCAGGGTCTGTCGGTGGCTCCATGTTTTGGCCTTCAGGGTTAGTTTAACTAGTGGTATGGGGTTTCTTGCATCGCCCTGTACTCTCGATCGGGACCCTTTAATACTAGGCACTTCTGGTGACACACAGTGCGTGTATTTAAAGGCCAGGCATGCATCCTCCGTGGCAAAGAAAATTAAGTTCGGCTGCTACTCGTACTCGGGGAGAGTTGTGGCAGCAAACCCGCGGTGCCAGCTTTTTATTTTGGGTTCCGATTGTCAAAGTTTTACTAGATCTTTCAGAAAAAACTAAAACTAAATGTTGTTTTCATATCTGTGTTCCTCGTGACCAGCGCTTTGAAATAATATCCATTTTGACTATATTTTGACGACTTAAAAAATGTTGAGTTTCAAATGTTGAAACTTTGCAACCGATGAAAATCAATTATTTTGTGTCTATGACTGACAGAAAAATGCTTTCAATCATATCTCAGAAACTTGCTGAAATTTGGCATTTTTCATCGTTGAAATTTAAAGTTTTTGAGGGATTTTGTTTTTTACTGTGCTCTCGTGTGGGATTCAACTACTTCATGAACCATGAAAAGAATTGAGCTGATCGCAGGGCTTGGCAAATGAGTGCCCCACACTACATGGCCCTTCGAATTTCCGCAGCTACTAGCTACTCCCTCTCAAGCTATGTAGCTTGAAAATATTCTTATATTTTAGGACGGAGGGACTACTTTTGAAAAAAGAATCTTGCCCCGCCACTCTGCATCATTAGCAAATCCCTTAAATGTACTCACATGTACCAAATTACGAGCCAGAATCCAACATGCGTTGGCATCATTACCTACGAACTCTAGTAAATATTGTTCCAACTATGCTGTGAGTCGGATCTAGTAACTCTCGTCTTGCACGCTGCACCGTCCATTGGCACATCTTTTTAAGAATTTTATGTCGGATCTAATTTTATTTGAACGAATGAAAGATATGCAAGTAGTAGTAAAATCGACCCAATTTGCACAGTCGAAATGTGGACCACAAAATTTATTCTTTGTTACGGGACTAGGAAATTTGGACCGGCTAATAATTCTCGGTTATTCCATGTTATGGCCTCTGGGGCCATTTTATTTATGTGGGCTTTTGGATCGCTGCACCTGTACCCTTGGTGGACGCCTGTATTATATCAATTACGACCAAAAACCCTAATGATTCCTCTGATGACTTAAAGAGCATATAGGAAGCAAAATCCCGAACAGTTGGCGTGTTTCCCCTCCTGTTGTCTGTACCATGTCCGCCCAACATAAGATGGTCTTTGGGCCGTGGAGTTGCGGCAACCCCCTCCCCCTCCCCCCGCCCCCCGGTCGGCGGGAGGGACCCCGCTCTTGTTCTTGTTCTTGTTTGGTTTTTAGGCAATGCCCCTTAGTAGGAACAATGTCTCCCATTTCTGAGTCACATCCTGACGGTGCGTCTAGCATGTTTAGAGGGCATATGGGCTAGTTACTCCATCTGATCTCATGGGATTTGATGGATGATGGTTTTCAGTGGATTTCCTTGGATCCAGTTTTTGTTTGTCCTCATTTGTGCGTTTAAATATCCCAACAAGGCGAAGATTTGGTTGTGCACAAGCCACTGAGGCGGTGACCTACGTTTTTACTGTCTCTTTCGTCCCTTGTTACCCACTGATCCTAGATGCACAACTATAAACCCCCTATCCCGAGGTCTATCGGTTTTACCACCGACAACCGCCCCAAGGGAGAAATGCGTTTGAATTTAGAGATAAAATCTTATCTATAGAATTAACCCTTTAAATTTACAGATCTCTAGATTTAAAAGACATGGGCCTTAGGTCCGATGCGGCTAGCCCATGTGGGTTGTTGCCCCACCCCTCGGTCTATGTCGGCACTTTCTGTCATTGGGCCCCATGGTGGAACCCCCAGAACCTTCTAGAACATTTTTGGTACTCTACCAAAAATTCCCAAACTTATCTGGAACCCATAAAAAACTTTCTTTACGTAAATCTTTACCTCCGAACCATTCCGGAGCTCCTCGTGATGTCCCAGATCCCATCCGGGACTCCAAACTACCTTCAGACTTACAACTATGAATATCTCAATACTACCCTACTGTCACCGAACGTTAAGTGTGTGACCCTACGGGTTCGAGAACATGCATACATGACCGAGACACCTCTCCGATCAATAATCAACAAACATCTTTATCGGTTTGAACAACGATGTCGATGATTCAGTTAATCCCGTATACAATTCCCTTTGTCCAGTGATATGTTATTTGTGCAAGATCCGATCGTCGGTATCACCATACCTATTCAATCTCATTACCTGCAAATCCCTTTACTCGTTCCTTAATACAAGATCCTCGCGACTAAACACATTGGTCACATACTTGCAAGCTATTCACGATGTTGTATTACCAAGAGGACCCAGAGATATCTCTCCATCATATCAAAATACTAGCCTCGATCCATGCAACCCAATAAACACTTCTGAGATACCTATAGAGCACCTTTATGATCACCCAGTTACGAAGTGACGTTTGATTACCCACAAAGTACTCTTGCGGTATTAGGGAGTGGCACGATCTCATGGTCTAAGGAACAGATACTTGACGTGAAGAAAGTTGTAGTAAATAAACTAAGTGATACGATCTGATGCTAAGCTTATGGTTGGGTCTGTCATCACATCATAATCCTAATGATGTGATTTCATCATTAAATGACAACTGATATCTATGGTTAGAAAACCTTAACCATCTTTAATTGACGAGCTAGCCTAGTAGAGGCTCACTAGGGACACGGTGTCTATTTATGTATCCACACATGTGTTTAAGTTTCCGGTCAATACAATTCTAGCATGCATAATAAACATTTATCATGAACAAGGAAATACGACAATAACATCTTTATTATTGCCTCTAGGACATATTTCATACAGATTTGTAGGCTAAAATATCAAGGTGGCCTTGGCATTCATGGCATGCAGGTCAAGAATGATGCCTTGCATAGTAAATGGTTGTCCAAAATACTTACTAGGGGTGGCATTTGGCAAACCGTGTTATGCAAGAAGTATCTAATACTATGCCAAAAACTTATTTCTCACGTATATTGTAAAGCTGGTGACTCGCACTTTTCGGATGGTCTAATAAGGGTAAAGAAACATATTTTTCCGATGTGGATCCTTTACAATAAAATATGGGTCAAACATTCATTTCTAGGAGGACAAGTGGCTAGGAAATGCAAGTATCTGAGAACAATATCTAGCTTTGTACTACATCATTCGTGATAATAATGATACTCTCGTGCATGTGCTTAGTTTGTTCCTGCCAGATATTTCGTTCATGCGAGATCTGATTGGCCTCTGTCTTATGTCATGGCAAAATCTTTTATCCTGATTGGATTCAATTAACCTGACACAAGGGCGGGAATGTGTTTCATTGGAATCTCTCTATATATGGGTCCTTCAAGTCCACTCTATGTACCGTGCACTAACGCATTCAGAGGTCTCAGTGGATAATAAAAAAAATAGAAGCCCAAGATTCCACTGAAAGTTCAAATCTTCATGTAGTATCTTCAGAGGGGTTGTGCTAACCAAAGCCAACCTAGCCTGTCGAAATTGGCACAGAAGCAAAAGGTGTAGCTTTTTTACTCACAATGTGACAATCAAACACCTAATTTTCAAGTGCAAGCTTGCACGCTCTATATGGTGAGTCATCCAAATAGCATCCAATTTATATCCTCTCACATGTGAATATTTTGGCCATTGGCTTGCGGGCATTCCAAATAAGTTCATAGCGCTAATAAGGATGGGAACAAATATCTTATTATGGTCGCTCTAGCTATGTAGAGATGATTTTCACTACTGGAATCAGCAGATTTGCCGTCTGCCGACTCTTTGCCGTCAGCTAGCGGATGGCAAAGAAAGGCTTTGCCATCAGCCACCAGAAAACGGATGGCAAAGAGGCAGCGGACGGCAACGGAAGGCTTTGCCATCAGCATATCTTTGCCGTCCGCTAGCAGACAGCAAAGAAGCTTTGCCGTCTACTAGCTGGCGGCAAAGAGGGTGGGTGGCGGGCTTACTAGGACGACCTAACAGCCATTTTCTTTGCCGTCTGCTGGCTGACGGCAAAACTTCGTTGCCGTCCGCTAGGAGACGGCAAAGAAAATGGCCGTTAGGTCGTCCGTTTCCCCCTGGCCCCACCCCACTAGGTACGCTCTTTGTCGTCTGCTAACAGACGGCAAAGAACTGTGACCTACAAGCAGAAAAGGGGCCGCACCCGCGCCCCCACCCCTCTCTCTCTCGATCTCCTCCTTCACCACCCGCGTCGCCGCTCCGCCCCAGCACCTCGCCTAGCCACCCCATCCCATCGCCCCACCATCCCGCCGCCACGCCGCCCTGTCCCATCGCCCCACCATCCTGCCGCCCCATCGCCACACCGTCCCGCCGCCCCGCCCCACCCCCG
>NC_041381.1:10659169-10673822 GCF_002162155.2 Triticum dicoccoides
CCCCACCCCGCACCACCCCCTGGCCCGCCGCCCCGCCTCGGCGCCCGCCGCCTCCTCCACCACCGCCGTGCCAAGGTGGTTTTTTCTACTGTTTTTTGTGTTTAGGTTTAGGTTATAGTGGTAGGATCAGGTTATTGCCAGATTTAGGTTTAGATAATTAGAAGAAAAAAATTGAAAAAAAGAAGAATAAGTAGAAGAAGAGGAAAAGGGAAAAAGGAAGAGGGTTGCCGAGGGGATAGATGGTGGAGCCAGTGGGTCCCGCTGGTCCCGACGCCCATGCTGAGAACTCCCGGTCCGAGTGCTGACCCGTCGACCGTGCGTGCCATACCTGAGGAAAAAGAGAAAGAAGAAGAAGAAGAAAAAGACAACCCGACCCACACCCCGACACTACATCCATGTCCCACAAGTGACGCCAATGTCTGGCGTCCCAAAGCAACTGTTCTCGGCGTCGATGGCGGTCGAACACCATTGCGAATTAGGGGGTTCATCGGTGTTGATGGTACCCTAAATAGCAAGTATCGTCAGTGCGAGGTACATGTGGCCGTCGGTGTCGAATACTACATCCACGTCCCACAATTGACACAGGGGTCCTGCGTCCAGCAGCAACAGTTCTCGGTGTCGATGGCGGTCGAACACCATTGCGAATTTGTCTGGTAGCCTCAGAGATGATGATTGAAAGCTAAGTGTTGAAACTTGAAACACCCAAACTAACTCAAGTCGGTTTGGTTGTTTGAAATTTCAAAACTTGGCTTTAATCCTCATCGCAGAGGCTGCCAGACAAATTCGCCAAGGTGTTCGACCTTCATCGGCCACCAGAACTATTGTTGCGGGATGCAGGGCGCCGGCTTCACTTGTGGGATGTGGATCTAGTGTTCAACGTCGACCGCCTCATGTAACTTGCACCGATGGTAGTTGCTATTTAGTTTGCCCGGGGATGAGCAGGTTAGGGGGTTCATCAGTGTCGATGGTACCGTAAATAGCAAGTATCATCAGTGCGAGGTACATGTGGTCGTCGGTGGCGAATACTTGCTATGTTACTCATCTTTCGATTTAAATGTGCAGTTATTTCGTAGCTGCGAGGGTCTAGTGTTCGACGAGCTCCGCCCATGCGTTCGTTGGTGAGCACAAATGACATCTCCTCCCCCCCTTCATTTCTTATGTTCCAGTCTTCGTGCCGATGAAACTTGCTAGCTATACGTGTCAATCATCAGTATGCGTAACCACTATGCATCTCCCGTTCGAAAGGGTTACATCTATAAATATGCATGCGTTTGCATATTTATAATCGTGATTCTTTTGAATTGTCCAACATTATCCATGGACAACCCGAGTATGTGTAAATTGGGTTCGTTTTCCCATATGCTCTGCTCCGGATCCGATGTAGAATTTTGTCAGTGCCTCCCTATTGGTCTCCGGGTACACATCCTCTCTGCTTATTGCCGAGACTTGTATCAGAGAACAATGGGGAGGTGCTGCCGAAATTTTGGGTCGGATCTGGAACAGAGCATGGGAAAACGAACCCAATCTACACATACTCGGGTGGGATTAGGACCTATCTTTACCTATTAGCGTGTAGGTTGCATGGACGTAATAAAACTGACAAACTCCATTAACTGATGGATATGGTTTGCTTAATTATCTATATATTTCTTGTCTGTCTAGTAGGAAGTCAATATGAGTGATTGTGCGTGGATTTACACTGGTTACACTAGTCAGAAAGTTTGGACCGAGGAATGGTTAACAAAAACCAAGGGGTTTGTTAGAGCCGCTTTTGCAAATGGCCAGGAATTAAGCTGGTGCCCCTGTGCCCGGTGCGACAACTATAAAAAGAGGGATGAGCTTGAAATGAGTAAAGACCTGCGTTTTATGCTTGATTACATGGTCTGGACATTACATGGTGAGTCTGCCCAACGTGCCAGAGCCGAGGTGGTTCGTCGTCGCACCGACGAGCATGGTACCGGGACCGCAGACATGGTGCAAGACTTTGACGATGCTCGGGACTCAAACGAGGAGATGGAGGAATCTGCAAAGGCCTTCACTGAAATGTTGGAGTCCTCAAAACGTCATCTCCACGAGCACACTGAGCTTTGTCAGCTGGATGCCATCTCACAAATAATGGCTTTGAAGGCTCAATTCAACTTGGGCAGAGAATGCTACGACGTGATGATGACAGTATTTGGACGATTTCTACCCAAAGGCCATGTGCTACCTCCAAACATATACCAATCAGACAAAATCCTCCGTGCTCTTTAAGATGTCCTATGAGAAGATACATGCCTATGAGAAAGGATGTGTCTTATTTAGGCTTCAGTATGAGGACTTGAACTATTGTCCCATTTGCAATTCTTCCAGGTATGTTGTGATAGACAACGGTATGGGTGAGAAGACGCAGACCAAAATACCCCTTAATGTTCTTCGGTATATGCCAATCGTACCAAGACTTCAACGTCTTTTCATGGTCGAAGAGATGGCCCGACAGATGACATGGCACAAAATGGGCAAAAGAACCGAACTAGATGCAGATGGGAATGTGATGATGGTGCACACATCGGATGGTGAAGTGTGGAAGCGCTTTGATGCATTACATAAGGAAAAACGGCAGATCCAATGCATCCTCGAGTCACCGTCAGCACAGATGAGTTCAGTGTGTTTGGTCAGATGGCAGCCCCATACAGCTGTTGGCCCGTGTTTGTCCTTCCACTCAATCTCCCCCCCCCCCCCCCGGGGGCAGATTATGCAAAGAAAGAACATTTTCCTGACATTGATAATTCCAGGGCCCAACTATCCCGGGAAGAATATGAATGTGTACATGCAGCCGCTTAAGGACGAATTGCAAGAAGCTTGGGATAATGGGTTCAAGACATACGAAGCCTTTAGCAAAGAGAACTTCATAATGTGTGCTGATGACCCACAAGTGTAGGAGGTAAATTGTAGTCCTTTCGATAAGTAAGAGTGTCGAACCCAACGAGCAGCAGAAGGAAATGATAAGCGGTTTTCTCTGCAAGCACTGAAATTGTAGGTGATAGATAGTTTTGTGATAAGATAAATGGTAACGAGCAACAAGTAAATAAAGTAAATAAAGTGCAGCAAGGTGGCCCAATCCTTTATGTAGCAAAGGATAAGCCTGGACAATTTCTAATAATGAGGAAGGAGCTCCCGAGGACACAAGGGAATTATCGTTAAGCTAGTTTTCACCACGTTCATATGATTCGCGTTCGGTACTTTGATAATTTGATATGTGGGTGGACCGCTAATTGGGTACTGCCCTAACTTGGACAAGCATCCCACTTATGATTAACCCCTATAGCAAGCATCCGCAACTACAAAAGAAGTATTAAGGTAAACCTAACCACAACATTAAACATATGGATCCATATCAGCCCCTAACGAAGCAACGCATAAACTAGGGTTTAAGCTTCTGTCACTCTAGCAACCCATCATCTACTTATTACTTCCCCATGCCTTCCTCTAGGCCCAAATAATGGTGAAGTGTCATGTAGTCGACGTTCACATAACACCACTAGAGTAAAAGACAACATACATCTCATCAAAATATCGAACGAATACCAAATTCACATGACTACTAATAGCAAGACTTCACCCATGTCCTCGGGAACAAACGTAACTACTCACAAAGCATATTCATGTTCATAATCAGAGGAGTAATAATACGCATAAAGGATCTGAACATATGATCTTCCACCAAGTATACCAAATAGCATCAACTACAAGGAGTAATCAACACTACTAGCAACCCACAGGTACCAATTTGTGGTTTTGATACAAGATTGGATACAAGAGACGAACTAGGGTTTTGAGAGGAGATGGTGCTGGTGAAGATGTTGATGGAGATTGACCCCCTCCCGATGAGAGGATCGTTGGTGATGACGTTGGTGATGATTTCCCCCTCCCGGAGGGAAGTGTCCCCGTCAGAACAGCTCCGCCAGAGCCCTAGATTGGTTCTGCCAAGGTTCCGCCTCATGGCAGCGGAGTTTCGTCCCGTAAGCTTGCCCATGATTTTTTCCAGGGTAAAAGTGATGATATAGCAGAAGATGGACGCCGCTGGCCCACCAGGGGGCCCAGGAGATAGGGGGCGCGCCCCCTGTCTCCTGGACAGGGTGTGGGCCCCCTGGCGTATTTCTTTTACTCAGAAATTCTTATTAATTCCAAAAAGTTGTTTCGTGGAGTTTCAGGACTTTTGGAGCTGTGCAGAATAGGTTTCCAACGTTTGCCCCTTTTCCAGCCAGAATTCTAGCTGCCGGCATTCCCCCTCTTCATGGTAAACCTTGTAAAATAAGAGATAATAGCCATAAGTATTGAGATATAATGTGTAATAACAGCCCATAATGCAACAAATATTAATATAAACGCATGATGCAAAATGGACGTATCACGTGCCTGGTACATGTACTCGACGCATGACTTGCCAGCGTGTGCGCTATTCGTTGGCTGGTGTGTGCATGGAAGGTTCCCATGCCCCACATGCAAGGGACTCTTGAGTTTCGTTGGCTGACGACAGGGCACAAGTATAGTTGCTTCGACTTGCATAGACCGTTTCTACATCCTCGCCATAAGTCCAGGAAAGACAAGAAGAACTTTATCGAAGGTAGAGTTGTCAAACACTCTACACCACCTGTGTTGACAGGCTAACAGACCCTAGATCAGTTAAACACTCTCGAGCCAGATCCAGAGCGTCCAGGGTATTTCAAGGGGTATAATAAGGAACACGCCTGGACTCACAAGACATGCTTCTGGGATGTGCCTTACTTCAAAGACCTCCTTTGCCCACACAACATCGATGTGATGCACACTGAAGAGAATATCGCCGAAGCCATTTTTGGTACATTGTTCGGCATAGAGGGGAAATCAAAGGATAATACTTAGGCTAGAGACGATCAAGAGGAGCTATGTGATAGACCGTTACAAAACATGCAAGAACCGAAAGGAAAGCGGAACTGGACGAAGCCAAAGGCATGGTTCAATCTTGGAAGGCCAGCTATGAAGGAAATTATTTCGTGGGTGAAAATGCAGTTGATGTTCCCCGATGGGTATGCAGCAAATCTAAAGAGGGGAGTGAGTCTTGAAAAATTGAAAATATTTGGTCTAAAAAGTCATGATTGGCACATATGGATTGAGCGGATAATGCCGGTGATGTTGCGTGGCTTCATCCCTGAGGATGAATGGCTAGTACTGGCAGAGCTGAGCTATTTCTTCCGTGTTCTTTGTGTGAAAGAACTATCGCCTGGCCTCCTAGAAGAAATGAAACAGTTGGCGCCGGAGTTGATCTGCAAGTTAGAGATGATCTTTCCGCCAAGCTTCTTTAATCCAATGCAACACTTGATTGGGGGGAGGCGGCAAACTTCGTGACAGCACTCTACGAAGCCAAAAATCGTCATTTGCATAATCCGAAGCCTCGGTACAATGTTGACGACCCTAAAAAGGGTCAATCCAACCTCAGCCTATTCAAAGGAAATCTCACACTAGCCAGTGGTTGGAAACCAGTATCGTTGGATGTTGAAGAATGGCGAACCATTTTGATGTATCTCTTTAACAACCTAACAGAAGTGCGGCCGTACATCGAGTAAGATCTCTGTACATTGTTTTGCAACTTCTAATTTCTTTGAACTGCTCTTATTCCTGGATATTTGATGCAGTCGATATGTCGCCATATTCTCGTATGGAGCGGTGATCCAAAAGGATTCCATCGAAGAGTATGAGCTTCTCGCAAAGCAAGGAGGCGAATATCCTAGTTTCATCTCTTTGTTCAAAAAAGGGTAATTTCCATTAGACCCTTTCATTTCTTTGGCTAATTTGCGACTAATGCAACAATCCTTTCGTATTAAACTTGTAGGCTAATTTAGAGATTATGGATGCCGAATTGAGACAAGTAGCTAATGGTTTTGACTATAAGGTCCGTTCATTTAACAATTACGACATCAACGGGTATCGCTTTCGTACCTATGGCAAAGAGCTATCTATGGCCGACTGAAATTCTACAAATTGTTGTGTCTCTACTATCAGCGAAGGAGGTATCGAGTATTATGGAAGACTTGAAGCAATTTATGAACTTCAATTCTATGGTGAAAACCCACCAAACGTCGTAGTCTTCAGATGTTATTGGTTCCAGCCCAGGGAGACTAGAAGGACTCATGAACATATAGGGCTAGTCGAAATCAAACAAAGCACCCATTTGGATGTTCCTGATGTCTATATTACGGCTCAACAGGCAACCCAAGTTTTTTATCTACCGTGGGCCTATCAAAGTGATCCAAATCTCAGTGGTTGGGATGTCGTTTATGAAGTGCCGCCACGTGTTAGACCACCTCCCCCCAATGAAGAGGATTATGAACCTCACATTAACCAAGACACATATGACGAAGGAGAATTCTTCCAAGAAACACGTCTTGCCAAAAAACATTTCAAGAACCGCTCTACTCCACCCCAGAACATTAAAGTAGACAACGATAGTGAATTTGACTTCACCCCTGAGCAAGAACAAGAAGAGCCGGAAGAAGAAGAACTTACTGCTGCAGATGACATGTCAATGCTTGAACGATTACGTAAAGGTGGCCTTCCACATGATGATGCATTTATTAATGATGATGATGAGCACGTCATTACCGATAGTGATGATGATGATGCATTTATTAATGATGGTGATGAGCATGTCATTACCGATAGTGATTATTAGATATTTAAATTTTTATGTTGTACTTGATTTATATAGTTATTTGTATGATTGTATGATTTATATAGTTGGTATGTATAATTTTCTTACTTTGTATGATTGTTTCTTATACATAGTGCCATGGTCTTGATGTCCGTCCCCATCGGCCCTCGCCCGCTTTATGATTCGGATGTGGTAAATACTCTTTCATAACTATTTGTTGCATTTCACATTTATGACAATTATGGCGATGAAGTTGACATAGAGATATTTTAATGTAGGAGGTATGTGAACCGGAATTTGACACCGACCCTCTTGTCGAGAAGTTAAATTTAGTTGAAAAAGAAAATGGGTATTTGAAAGAAAAAATTAAAAGAATTGAAGAAGAGAAGATGACATTGGAGTTGTATGTTGCCGATGTCATCGATGATCACAAGATGAAGATGAATGCAATGCACTTGAAGATGGATGCAATGCGCGTGAAGCTTAAGAAGATTAGAAAATATGCCATTGATAATGAGGCTTGGTATCATTATGCCGTTGGATCAATTGTTACCTTAGTTGCGATCTTCATCATATTTGTTGTGATGAGGGTAAGTTTTCTCTAATGTTTTGCTTTACAAATGGATACTTAGCTTATTTTCCTCCTAAATGGCATAATTACCTAAGTTAGATTAAAAAAATGAGCTATACTTAGCTTATTCAGTTCATTTATGACATACTTAGCATATTTTGGTCAAAAATGGCATGATAATCTTTGTTACCTCTCTCAAAATGATATAGACTTAGCTTATTTTCCTCGAAAATGACATAATAACCTTACTAAGCTCCAAAATAACCTATTTACCTAGCTTAGCTCTAAAATGACCTACACTTAGCATGTTTACCTAGCTTAGCAATAAAATGGCATTTTTACTTACCTTAGTTAGAATAAGAAGAAGATAAAGAAGAGGAGAGAAGAAAAAGAAAGAGAAGAAAAAAATCTTCTTCTTCTTCTTCTTCTAGCTAGCTAGTCTTCTTCTTCTTCTTCTTCTTCTTCTTCTTCTTCTAACTTTCATCTTTCCCAATTTGCAGATTTGCTTTACATGAGGAAGCTTGGATTAATGGAGTGTACTATTCTTCTGGTGCTTTCTTGTTGTTTATGAATACTTGTTTGGATATGTATGTCTATATGGATATGTTGTTGGAAACTTGTTCCTGATTATGTATATATGGATATGTTGGACTTTGTTGAACTTTGTTGTTGGATTTGATGAAATATGTTGTTGGACATGTTGTTGGATATGTTGCATATGTATGCTTGTATATCTGTATTTGAAACCATGTCTAATTAATTGGATTTAAATGAAAACAGGGGATGTATAGCCTCTTTGCCGTCTGCTAGCGGATACTGGGAACACTGGCTGCCTATTTGGTAATTTTGCCGTCCGCAAGCGGACGGCAAAGTGACCAAATAGGCCTGGCAAACAGGGCCATCTATGCTGTCTGCTGGCAGACGGTATAGCTGGCCACGTGGCAGCTTCCCAGTGCTGCCCTAGCTAAGCACTTTGCCGTCTGTCAGCGAACGGCAAAGAGCGTCGTTAACCCCCTAACGGCTCTCACCCCATACCACTGCCATCTGTTGTCTTTGCCGTCTGCTGGCCTCGGATGGCGGATGGCACAATCATTTGCTGGCACGTGTTCAGCCAGACAGTTTGTCGTCCGCTGGCTGACGGCAGAGGAGTTTGCCATCCGTGATCTGTGCCTTTGCCGTCCGCCATGGCGGACGACAAAGAAGCTGATTCCAGTAGTGTTTGTTTCTAATGGAAAAAATCTTCTCCACTATAGGTTATTTTCGATGTTCGCACTCGGACGATATGTGGTCTACACTAACCAAAGGTGATGTGTATGTGGTTGGAACAGGTGGTCATTGAGGTTTTTACCTGACATGGGTGGCAGCATAATCTCTGGATCGCTCCACCACCTCCTTCGGCACATGCATAGAGCTGGCCCTATATGACTATACTGTTGCACATGTGTCAATTTTTAAAAATTTGGTTGACTTTTGGTGTTTGGTTGTGTGCATTTTAGTTATGCAGTGGTCGGGATTTTATCATGCTTTGTATCCATTTGATGCTAAATTTTAAGTTAATAAAAATGCCCTTCGTCGAAAAGCTATAGGGCTTCACTAATTAGCTGGATCTATGGCAAATTAGCTAGATCTATACATGTGCAAGAATGTGTGGGGGAAATAACAAGAGGGGAAAGGAGCAAGAAGAGAGGAGAGAGGGAAGAAGAAGGAGAGTGAGGAGGCTCAGACATGTGTACAGTGAGTTGAGCTCAATTATTGGTAACTATTAGTGACATTCGACCAAGACCACACGACACTAATAATTAAGAAACTCACTAGTGGTCATGAGCCACACTACATGCCAGTACTAGGCGGCACTTAGAAGCACCCTTGCAAAAGTCACTAGTGGCATATGCACCATAAACACACACACCACTACTAATATATGTACTGGTGGTGCAGATTATTCACCGGACGCCAAAAGTAAAGTGGGTCCCAAAAGCGTTCCTTGCTCATGTTATTGGTGGCCTGCCGCTTGCAACCCCATGAAACTAGTAAAAGTGTTACTAGTGCTCTGACTCTTAAACCATACACCACTAGTAACATGACCCAGATCCCACTGCTGGGTCCTATATACTAGTGGCGTACAGCCATAAGGGCACGCCGCTTGTAAGAAGGTATCAGTGGCACTTCACTTAGGTTGCACGTCACTAATATTTTGGCAATTTATTGTCCCGCTCTTTTACAGGTGTCCCACTTAAGTATTTAAACCTATAAGGATTTCTGCACTGGTGCTAAACTCACTTATGAGAGCATGCCGGATTTTCTCGTATGAGCTAACAATGAATCAAACATAGTTATATCTTGTATTATTTTCTCATTAATTACTTTCCCACTGGCCTAAAGCAGTTTTTGCAGCATATCATGCAACGCTCATATTTTTCCAACATGTTTCCTTAAGAGGTCTTAATCAAGATGATTTACATTCAAAAACAATCATTGATTATGGATTGTTAAGAATAATTTGATCCTACTTAATCCATGCTTATGAAATAAGAAAATGGTTGCTCAATGAGCAAACGCTGCCGGTTGCTGCCTCCTCACCAACAGACTTTGGTTCTTCACATCCCTTACCGAAGAGGCACCTTTACATTGCATCCCTTGTATACTACTATATATATTGGATCTTCATAAAGAGTTCAACGATTTCTCTATCGTTGAGTTCCTTGCACTCAATGTTCAATAATATTTATTTCCAAATTCACATAATCAGCTGGCAGGATGGTCACCAAAGTACTTTCATCCGTCGAAACAAACACACAAAACAAAACAGTAATATCACCAAAAAGAAACCACACGTTCCCAAATTATGAATAATGTTTCATCCGTGTAACAAGAACTTCGACGGACATTTTCTTAAACACACTTAAATAAAAAAACTAAACATAGACTAGATTGTAAAGCATTCCAGAAGAAATTCATATGGCAGTTCTTCGAGGCTTATTGTGTTGGAAGCCTATCCAAATACTCTCTCCTTGGCCTTGTCAGCCTGCAAATAAATATCAGTTGTTTTTTCTTACTATCCTTGGCTACTAGTGCTTAGAGTCTAGATAGACAGGTCACTGGTTATTGAAATGAAATATTCAAGACAAGGAGAAGTATGCATTAGGGCAACTCCAACTATGTGCATCAAATCGGACACATCGAACGTTCGTGGGCACGTCCGGACGTGTCCACAAAGAGCATATAGGGGGTGGCCATCCAACCCTATGCACCAAATGTCCACACCTTTTCAAAGAAAATAAAATAACACTACACCAAATGACTGCCATGCAACCTCACTTTAAAGCATCGATCATAGCAATTCAAAAGTGTCGGATGAAATTACTTCTTGAGAGCAGCCTTCATCACATACTTTCTCTCCTCGAGTTTGAACTTCTTCATCGACAAATGTTGTTCATCCAGATGTTGTGCCCTTTGAGCCTTGTTGTGCCCTTTGAGCCTCATCCAACAATGAATAAATGTAAAGAACTTTTCCTCCGTCCTTTGGTATAGCGTGGGCAGCGCGTCCGGGCTATACAATAACATGATCATCACGTATAACATTGAGTAATCCGCCATTGTGCTTGCTTCATGTTAAACAAGGAGAGAGTCAAAGAAAGTCTCAATGGCATTTGGTCGAACACTTGCCGGGGGTGGTGCTGCTATGGAGGACATCGGCAAGGGGGCGGGCGATACATGGGCTGCCGCCGGGTACGGGGTGCAACTGCGGCAAAGTACAATGCGCCTGGTAGAGCAATGGAGGTCTAGCAAGGCCTAGGCGTCGGCCGGAGTGGTACAGCGGCGGCGGCCTTGGTGGGTGTGGATAAAGATTAGGGGGTGGGACGGAGTGGGCGGAAAGGGCTCTAGGAGAGGGGGTTTGGGGGGTCAAGTATGTCATAGTCCGACCGGGTGGGCGTCCGGACTCCCAAACCTCCAATGAGTTTGCTTCCGGTTTGGCTGATGTTGGACGTCCGGATTAGGCCGCGGACATTTGATGCATGGCATTGGATGGAAAAAAGTGTACGGGCAGCACGGTCCGGACCTTGCGGGCAATTTGATGCACGGCATTGGAGTTGCCCTTAGCAATACCAAAGACATGTTCTGATCACGAATCATCAGGCATAAAAACTGAGAAAGAACTTACCATCTTGTTCCAGTTTGTGGTAGCCGTAATAACAGACAGGAGAGTGACCTGTGTGGCTCCACCAGCCAGTATGCCAATCCAAAACCCCTTTGCTCTTAGTTGCATTGCAAAACCAAAGTAGAGTGCAACGGGGATACCAACAAGATAGAAGGCACCCAGGTTAACATAAGCGCCTAGATGCTGCCATCCACAGCCCCGAGACACACCTGAGTGATGCAATGGAAGCATTCAGTCTACTAGTTTAATTTAGTTTATGATGCTACGCCAAAAGAAAGACATGTGGATACCTTGAAGGACTGCCATGAGGCTGTCTGTAATTACTGAAATGGAAAGTAGGGGTACCATTCTTGTGACATAACGTCTGACCTCTTCCTCGTTGCTGAACGCAATTCCAATAAAGTGGCGCAGTAATAGAAGAGTTGTGCTCACTAAGAATGCTGAGCAGACCACAATAGACAAGGCAACACACACCACCAAGCGGGGACCTTGTGTGTTGCCGGCGCCTAATTCATTTGAGATGCGCACACTGGCACATGGACAACATATATACGTAGCATGTTAAATTCTGTAGAAACAGGTGATACTGACGATATATAGCAACACATGCACTAGCTAGTAGCTACCCACCTGGTAGCTATTCCAATGCCATAAGGAAGGTTGGCCAACAGTATCATTGTAGATACGCTATTCCAAAAGGACATCAGTATGGTAAACTTCATAGAATATGATGGATTCAAGTATAATCTTATTTAGGGTTCTACTAATGCATACCATATAGAAAGCACAGAGGTTTCCAGTGCAGGATTTGATAACATCCCGGAAAGCAGAACAAGCAGCTCGTAAGACCACCACTCCAGACTGTGGTCAAGGAAAGCTAGGTTAATATTCAGAGGTTTCCGGGATGTTTTGATGCGAGAGAATACTTAATTAGAAGCTACACTTAAAGTAATATATGTGCAGAAATTATCCAGTTCATTTCAAGAGGAGAGGGAAGAATATATCCAGTGGTATTGCGAGCGGGTGGCAAAAAAAACAAAAGGTATCTGATCAGGATCTGCTCACAACAAAGGCGAAGACGAAGACGGACTTTCTATTCTTGAAAGATATCTTCACAACAAAGACGAAGAGAAAAAACTTGATTTGGACAATCAATCCGAGAGGAGCCGCCATTTCAAATTTTCAAATGGTTTGTAAAAGACCATCATCCTTTTCTGACAGTATTCTAACCGATCAATCTAGTGTGGAAGGATGCTATGGCAAGAACAACAGAAAAATAGTACTTCCTCCATCCGAAAATAAGTGTCGCTCAAATAGATGTATCTAGATGTATTTCAGTGCTAGATACATCCGTTTGAGTGCTACTTATTTCCGGACCGAGGGAGTAGGTATGAACGAACATAAGTAGAAAGAGATAAAAAAATAGCAACAATTGTCGGATCTTGTGGGCTGCAAGTGCACAACTATCAAAAAGGTTTTGCCACGTAATTGTTATTATTAATATATTTTTTAGAGGAACGTACTTGTTATTTTCCATGCTGACACCTTTAGAAACGTTGGCTACTTTTTTTTTGAGAACAGAAACGTTGGCTACTGATACACAAACTATATAGATTTGTCACATGAAGATACCATTAGTGTTATGAATGATCACATCATTATAAATATAATCTTAATTATTTGACAAAAGGTGCACGTTGGAAACTATATTAATGTCCATAAGAACAAGTAAAAGTGAATGAAGAGTGCATAAGAGTTTGCTGTATTGGACAATATTTGGCTTGCCAAAATATGAAATACTAGGTAAAATAGCATATGTTGTTTTTGAGGCTAGAGGTTAAAACAACATCTATAGAAACATGGCAAATAACATTTACTTACCAAATCATAAGAGCCGATGGTACAGCCAAACGCATGAAACTGCCAATCCCTCTAAAAGCTTCCCACGATGGTGGAGCGCGTGTTTTCTCACAAGAGGGTGAGAACTTAATGTAAAGGCCAAGAACAGTCACTTCAACCCAATCACAAATGCTAACGGATAAAGCAGCTCCAGCATTACCCATCCCAACTTTGTAAACCATGAATCAGCAAAGAGGAAGAAATACCGCAACTGTAATCAAGGAGCTAAGAACCATTGGAAATATTAGGCTTTGACATTGCAGAAACTTTGAAAAGCATTGAGTAACACCGAAGGCGAATAAACCAGGGATAAGCCATAATGCATATTTGCCAGCCTCATTTGCAATTTGTGGTTCCTGGCCCATGAGAGGAAGTACTTCCGGGATGAAACACCAAACAATGGAGATGGGCACACTCACAACAAGAAGTGCAATGATGGACCTGTAGGTACATAAAGATAATGTATGATATTGTTCTGCTCCATAGGCCTGCCCACAAAGAGTTTCCAATCCGCCTGCTAGTCCAATCTAAAAGGAAAACTGCATCAGTAACAAATTATACATATTGTTGCTGAATAAATGGAAGTTAAACTAGGATAAAGTGCATCGACATTACTGAAAGAAGAGTTTTGCTACACCTACGCATTAATCTTATGGAATTAAATTTACAGGATGAGGTGGCAACATCTGATTGGAGGGGAGGAGAACCATAGTGAAATTCGGGGAAGACGATTTACTTGGAGGTTAGGGGGGAGGGGTGGCAGTCCATACGGGTCGCTCATAAGTTTGGATTTTCGCTGAAAGAATACCAAGAATAACAAACATGGCTTGCGCAAGGTGGGCAACAGTTGTTATGAAGATTTTGTTTCAATCATCACTGCAAAAAATGTGAACATCACCCTGGCCGATTTTTCTCAACACCCAACTCAGTCGGATCAAGTGACTGATTTTTTTTTTCACGGGTATATAATAGATCGACATTGCCCACCGAAACTAGCTAAATGTACAGCGGGGTGGGGTGAATCAAGGACCACAGGTCCATTGTGAAAACGATTAATCAAACGACCTAGCTAGCCGCGTGCGGTCGGGCGCTAAACAGAAAGGTTGAGAAATAGAATCATCTTATTTGATTCATTCCCAATAGTCATAAGATGATCTTTTTTTTTTCCAAAAAGAGGGGATATCTTGAATGATCCACACAACCTTTTATTTATCATATCAAAGTACATCATCTGACCATAACAAAGTTCATGAGATGATCATTTTTGGGTGATCCTTTTGCGAACGGATGCTTCTATTAGAGCATCTCCAGCCGTTGTGTTCCCCCGGGGACGTTTTTTCATCCGGCTGGGGCT
>NC_041381.1:10673924-10686568 GCF_002162155.2 Triticum dicoccoides
AGCATCTCTGCACCTCGACGAGGAGGACGCATGGCGCGCAGCGCAGAAGAGACGGATGAGCACGGCCACGACGAAGGCGACGAGCAACGGGTTGACCACCGGCCTGCACCGCCTCTCACCGGCAGCCGGCCTCTTCTTGTTCTTGGTCCGGAGCCTCCTCCGCCTCCAGCAAGTCGCGCGCCGTGGCGGTCCTTGGCAGCACGGCCGCCGGCGACGTCCGCGCACGCCTTGGGCGCCTTGTGCAGCTGCATCGCCGACGCGCGGCTGGTGTGCCTTGCGCTGCTACGCGAGCTGGCGGCGGAGCTTGGAGGAGGTGCTGCGGGAGACGGGAGCAACTACGCCCACGCCGCTCCGCCCGGCCGCCGCGCGCTCCACCTCCGTCCGGCCACGCGCGCGCCGAGGCCGCCCCGCCTTGCCCGCACGCCCCGCCTCACTAGCTCCGGCCTGCGCCCTCCCCGGCCTTACCCGCTCGCCCCGCCCCGGCCTCACCCGTCCCGGCCACGCACGGGCAGGAGCGGGAGGTGGTGGCGGCGGTGGGAGGCCACCCAGGCTGTCCGCGAGCTGCAGCTCCCATGGCGCCAGGAGCTCGAACCCCTGCCTCACGCCCTCCTCCTTGTCGTCCTTCGTCGCCTGGAGTCTCCGGGAGCCCGCGCCAAGTTCGCCGTCGCTGCTCCTCTGCTTCCGCTGCATCGAGCAGCAGCAGTTCGGGCAGAGGAAGCCGCCTCTTCCCTGACCCAGCCTTGACTCCCCTCCTGCCGGCCTTCAACCCCATCCACGCCTCCCCCGCCTCAAATCTCGTCGTCTCCGCACGGTGTGTTGTGTTCGGTGGAAAAAGAGGAGAGAGGAGAGAGAGATAGAGGGGAGAGTGGCCGACAGTGGGCCGAAAAGGGAAAAGAATAGCGCCGGTGCCTCCCAGCTGCCCCCCAGGTTCCTGGGGCTCGCCCGTGATCGCCGGCTGTGTTTTTTACTAAATCCGGCGCAAAACGAGATCTTAGGGGTCCGACTGGCTCATTTTTTTAGCGCTGGGGTGAAAAAAGTGGTCCGGGGGGCTCGGCGGGGGGACGGCTGGAGATGCTCTTACACTCGTAGTCTCTAAAAGATGAGAACCCGCTATGTAGCATCCACATCAATAATTCAAGCATTTATGTCCTTAGTACGATTCTTTGTAGGAACTATCCGTAATAACAAGGAACATTAGAAGTAGCGGAGATCTCCGCACCATGGACCGCACGATGCAACTGGATCAATGGCGGTCTCATGGAGGGAGAAGACACTGAGACATCTGGACCGGTCGCCGATCTGGTACACATCGGGTTGGGATTCAGGGGCTGCTCTAACGGAATTGAAAGTACCAATAGCTAAACACAAACGAAATAAATTAATGCGTGCTGCATGCTTGCTCACAAGGACGCTGAAGCCGGAGACGTTGGTGAGGGAATTGGCGATGGCGGCACCGGCGAGCGCGACGTCGCCGAGGTGCCCCACCATGACGGTGGAGATGAACTGCATCGTGACCTGCAGCAGCATCACCACCACCATCGGCGCCGCAAGCCCCGCCAGCTGCGCGGCTTCCCTACACCAGCGCCGGCTGGTACTGCCGGCCTCTTCCCACCTCGCGGCCAGCAGCGGCGCGTCGGAAGAAGAGTCCATGGATCCCCCGACCAAAGCTCTGCCCAAGCAACGTGGATGTGGTTAATGAAAATGGTTTACGCGGGAGCTACCATCCGTCTAGCTGTCTCCCTTTGCACAATGCATGGAGCTCGAACTATATATAGAGTATTACTCCAGTCGTAGTAGCTATGGAAACTATTTCCTCTGTCCAGATTTATTAGTTTTGTCACAGCATCGGTAGTTGAGGAGCTATTTTGATTTCATATACATCCACTGACCCGTCTTGGCGCTGTTCAGGCATATTCATTTAAGCCCACATTTATCTGTGCACGCAGTGGTAACCTTACTTCTCTCCCTATTATATGCCCGATTACATGCATATGAATGGTAGGGACAAAAAAAGAAAATAAAAGAAAATAGAGAAGGTGAAAAGGTGGTCTGGCTTCCCCTGCGTTCCTATACTATTATGTTGGCATGGGTTACATCTTGTGTCTACCCCCACTATATATGAGAGGCCTAGGATGAAAGTGTCCTATTAGGACACGACTCCATATTCTTTCTAAACACAATACTACTCAAAGTCCAACTGTAACCTATCTTGTATATAATATTCGACACAACTCTAACAAACTCCACCTTGGCGAATATTCTTCACCACCTTGGATTCGTCTATGCGTTAAAGTTCCATGTACATTGAACTTGAGGTTATCCCGTGAGCACCACTGCTACTCCAAAGACTCCATATGACTCCACCTGCAACTTGTAGTCTTTTCTTGATCACAGTCAACACTCGAGCATAATTAAGTTCCTTGTCACTCTAGTTTGTGCTCCTAACTTCCAGAGTATACGTCAAACGCTATCACACACTGATCACTGACCTACGTGAAAATGAACAACTCACATATTGGGTGTCACACATAAGAGTTACCTGAACTCAACATCACTGTTCCTTTCTTGACCGCCTCTTTAAAATTTGAATGAATTTTCACCATTGCTTGTAGTCATCCCAAGTCAAATTCGCAGTTGTCTCACCACATGTATGACCACCAGAGCCCTGGCCCGTCTCCATGCCTCGTGCATACCGCACGCCTCGCCGCTATTACCGCGTCGAGCCTCTGCTGTCATGGTCTGAGTCCCAAGCGTCGCGAAGCCACACCACTCAATCCCACTGCAGAGTACCACCGATCATCGCCGATCGATGACGAGTTTCACGCTTCCATCAGACCACCGGGCTCCAGTCCGAACTACGTATCACTCACTTTTTTTTCCATTGAAATAGCCTTCTACTCTCTGAGCTCTTGCGCCGTAGCCCCTCAATCAGCATCGAGTGAAGTCCTCCAGACTCCAGCTCCACCTTCAACATGACTCCATGGTAGATAATCAGTCCACCCTCACGCCCCGTCGACTTCAAGATCTCATGTGCACCGTCTTGAATCAACCCTGTGCCATAGCCTTGTCGAAGCCACACAAGCACTCAGGCCTGTGCCACGTGTTTTCACGTCCAGAAGTCGGTCACCATCAGCATTGCGATCCTATGTCATCGTCGCCGATCCCACCACCGTCTTGATCTGTATCAACCGACTTACGTCGATCCGTCAGACTGTCCAGTCTAACCCAGCCGAAAATCTTCGACTGCATATGACACGCTCGAGGCTCCCAAATCGTCTTCCGCGAATCCTAATCCATCGCAGCTGACATGACTTACCGCAACGCCTTCAAGCATCCCTGTTGTGCCAACAAATTCTTCACCCTTGTCTGCCATAACTCAAGGTTTTCAGTTCCATGAACTTCTCCACCTCAAACCTGGCTCCCGATGGCACCACAGTTCTTTGTACGGATGACCCTGCGAAAAATTATTCAAGCTTTCCACGTGATTCAACTCATCCTGACTCAACTCTTGATGCTATTTGCTTTGCCTTGTCCTTGCGCTAGTTTCAATGGATTCGTATCAATGGATTTATTCTCCGTCGACTTTCCTTGTGGCGTACATGAGGACTCGGTCCTCTCTTTTTTCTTCCAAACAAATCCTCGAGCCTGCACTGCACAACGCCAAACACCCACGCATCAGCCTGATCGGGCCTTCACACGGCCGGCTTTCGTTCAGCTCAGCACTCCGGATGGGCCTCCATCCGCGCCTCCACAACAGCTGATGCTTGCGTTGGGCCCACTGGCCTGCCTTGCTGCACGATGCTTGCGTGCCGCTGCCGCTGAACCGATCTGCCGCTGCCTTGGTTGCTTCCGATTGCTTCTAAACCTGCTGCTTCGGCGTCCGTGTCACAAACATCATTGACCTTCACATCAGACCTGCTCTGCTTCGGATCGTCAATAGATCGGGGACAAAACACGGCGCATCCTTTTGAGACCGACCATCGCAGCTTTTCCTCTCGGTCAACAATTCAGAGCCTCTTTGAAACCCCGCTCATGATACCACTTGTTAGAATAAATCCGAGGCATACCGTTTATCATCCGAGGACCAAGCAATCACACGAGCACAACACCGAGATTTGTTAACGAGGTTCATCATCTTGGCTACATCCTCGGGGCTTGGCTATGGGCGCTACTCCCCATGACACCGCTACAATACCGCACCCGGTCGCCCTGGACGTCGGCACATGCCGCAGGTTTCCCCTGCGTTCCTGTGAAATTATGTTGGCATGGGTTACATCGTGTGTCTACCCCCACTATATATGAGAGGCTTAGGATACAAGTGTTCTATTAGGACACAACTCCATATTCTATCTAAACACAATACTAGTCAAAGACCAATTGTAACCTATCTTGTACACAATATTCGACATAACTCTAACAGGATCTGCATTGTATGAGGACTGCCTCATCACCTTGTATTGGTCAGCCATGCACTTTGTTCAGTTGTTGCATTATACTCCCTCCGTTCAGAATTACCACTAGTAGAAAAAGGGCCTATTGTCCCGGTTGGTGAGGGTCTTTAGTCCCGGTTCATGAACCGGGACTAAAGGGTCGGTACTAATGCCCTGGCCCTTTAGTCCCGGTTCAATCCATAACCGGGACTAAAGGCCGCGGCCACGTGGAGCTCCACCTTGGTAACACCAACCGGGACTAAAGGAAATTTTATGATTTTTTTTTTCGAATTTTTTTTTGAATTTTTTTATTTTCAAATTTCTGAATTATTTTAACCTCTAATCACCACCCCTCATCACTACTCAATTTATCCTCTAATCTCTAACCACCCCTCATCATTCCAAATCATCTAACTTCCCGAACGGTCACCCATCCTCCCACTCCCCCAGCCCGAGCACCCTTAACTTCCGGGTTCTATTCTCCTTCGTTTCCAAGTCTGCACTTGTTGTTTTCCTGACAATAGTAAGGTGTCAATCCTATTAACCCTCAGGAATTTTGCTTGAGCATGAAGTGACACATTTCACTGTTCAAGTTTGAAACTATTGTTTTAAAAAACAATAATTATTTAAACAACAATAGTTATTTTGAATAATTAGTTTGACCATTCTTTGACCATAGTTTGACCACAGTTTGACCACAATTTGACCAGATTTGACCAAAATTCAAAATAACTGAAATAATTATTTAGTAACACTAATATTCAAGAATAATTAGTTTGACCATTGTTTGACCACAGTTTGAAATTTTTTGAATTTTTTTGCCACCAGATCTTAAAAGCCCCGTAACTTTTTTTTTGTTAGGTTTTTGAGGATTTTGAAAATGTTTAACGGGGTTCCCCCTGTTAAATAAGCCTCGTAACTTATTTTATTTTATTTTTTTGACATTTTCATCATTTACTTTTAAAAAAAAAAAACTGAAAAGGCGATCCGGGGGGGGTGGAGGTGTTTGAAAATGGGACCTTTAGTACCGGTTCGTGCCATGAACTGGTACTAATGCCTCAAACCCCATTAGTACCGGTTCATGGCACGAACCGGGACTAAAGGTCTAACCCTTTACTCCCGGTTGGTGCTACGAACCGGGACTAATGGGCATCGCACCCTTTAGTCCCGGTTCGTGGCACCAACCGGGACTAAAAGGTCCAGACGAACCGGGACAAATGGCCCACGTGGCCCCTGGGCGCATGAACCGGGACTAATGCCCCCATTAGTCCCGGTTCTAGACTGAACCGGGACTAATGGGCTAATCCGGGGTGGACCAAAGCCCTCTTTTCTACTAGTGTACTGGTCGTAGAAACGGATGTATCTAGTTATATTTAGTTCTATATACATCAATTTCTATTCATTTTTTAGACAAGTAGTCCCAGGCGGAAGGAATATATAAAGCGGGGCGCCTGGTTGAAACTTCAAAGAGAGACATAACCACAAAGGAGACGCAAGAAGGCAAATAACTACAGCGCAATTGATGTTATGTCAGCAAGAAATGTTCTTAAGGGCCACTCCACAGCTTCCCACTACGAACTTAAATCGTCATGAAACTTGAGAAAATCATACTCGACGAAAATCATACGCTTGTTTCAGATGCCTGTCATCGTTGGTTGCTACAGAAGATGGATTTAAATAATTGAAATTAAGTTTTTTTTAGCACTCTCTCGGAGCCAAATTAATTTACTCAGCTCTAGTACAACCTTTTCTTTTTGAGTTTGGACTTGGTTTGGCTGTGTGCATCCCTTTTTTTTTTTTGAAATGTTGGCTGTGTGCATCTTAGTTATGCAGAGGCCGGGTGTAATACTTAAAAACTTTGTAAGTAATAAAGCGCCCCTTATCAAAAAATAGAATTATGCAGAGGACTAACACTTAACTCTTGAGTAGTAACTGGTTGAAACTTACCAGCTCTACGTGGTCGATGCTGACATCCAATTTTGAATACAAAACATATTTCCCAAACCATTCAAAAACATCACACTACCATCTTTGTTATTACCCTTTAACCTCCTGACAGCAGATTCCATCTGCATACACTCAGTGTAAGAATGCAGCAGATCCATTAAAACATGTAGTACGAATTATCACGTTATACTAAAATTTTAGAATCAACAAGACATTAGCTACATATTGACTTCTTTCATTATTTATGAAGACTGCCTCTAGAGAATTGTTGGCATGTCTATGACGGTAAATTTGCAGCTCAGTTAAAGTGTGCTTGGTTGGTTAAACAAGGTATACTAGATGATTTTCCCGCACGTTGCTGCGGGATTTTAAAGATTAATTTTGGATACATTATATAAGAATGAAATGATCTAAATCGAAAGCTATTATTTTCAAAAATAATTATATGTGAACAAAGTGTATGCATGTACGTTGGACCACTGGAGATGGAACAATTAAATTTGAGTATGCATGTGCTACAAAATAATTCTAGTGGGTGATGATATGTCGAGGGCTGCATGTTGAGATAATTAGACTTAATGGGATCAACTATATATTTATTATAGATGGGATAGGTTGTTTGCTTGGTTGGGTGGATGGGAGTATCAAAAAAGATTAATTAGCTAAATGACACCTCCTAACTTCTACATTAACACCATCAGACCTAGTGAACCTACTTAAGTCAAACCAGAAAAACATGTACCTGTTTCAGATAATCATCCATGAACATGATTGCATGGGCATCATGCCCAGTACTGAGTTTGAAGACATGAAGTGCATTGTCTTTCTATGACTGCAAAAATGATTTCTATATATGTTCAGATTTTCATCAAAGCAAGGAAAATTTTCTCTGGTGCAGTTGAAGATTACTACACATTGGTCAACAATAATCACCAACAGTTTAACACAAGAATAGCTAGAAAAGAATCCAAAGGTAAAACACAAACTCATCATTGCATTACCACAGTTGTGTACACATAAATAATTATTGCATAAGTTCAAAACAAAACCTTCAAATCTCTGTCAGGTTGTGTCATGTCCTTCACGCTACTATAGTTTGGGACTGCAAAATGAATGGTTGTGTCACAGCCTACAAGTGAACACAAGAAAAAGGTGAATTTCGGATCTGAATCACCATTAAAAAAGGAAACAGTTAGAGAAGAAGCACACACTGAGTTTATATAACCATCTTTATTATATAACAACATGTTACATGGGAGTATAGTTACATCCCTCCATTAAGAGCAGGAGCAAACATAAGTACAAGAGTTCAATAGTGACCGTGTCCCCCAACCCACAAATAACTTTGGCACATGCACGCACAGACCAAAATTTTGTAACAAAAAAAAGCCCTAACCTATGCGCACGGTGGCTCTCGCAGCCAGTGATGGTAGGCCTGAATCGTCGCTCCACCTCTGCCTTGATGTTGTTGGCCATTGTCTGAAGGTCCTGGTTCTCTCCCTGGAACACCAGGTAGCTATGTTCTCTCCAAAATCCCTACGGACCAAATTTGTAGAACCACTATCGAGTTCAGGTCTTTTTGCCGATCTTTTGGCAGTGCTTTTCACCTAGACAGCCACCAAATTCTCCTGAAGTGGCGAGCTGTTCATTTTAAAATGACTTGCCACAGTTACGTCAACCAGGAGCATTGCTCTCTTTCTCGGCCTCCCGCAGAACTTCACAAGTTATGAGTTTGCTGTATGAGTATATAACTGGATGAACAACTACATGAAAGTAGTCTTCACAAGTCTTAGAAATTGCCAGATCAAAGTAGTCTCTGAACCTGCAAACAGAGCACTTAATCTACTTCTCAACGCACTGAATTTTTTTACAATGTCTCTATGTACTAATTGTTCACTGCTACCCTACCACGAAGAAGTAGCGATTTCTCCACCAATCCAGCTAGCAATCAGATCAAACACTAGGCAAAGAAATTCCTCTCTGCAACTATATATCCATACAGAAGTACCATTTACTCCTGGATCGAGCACTAACTGATGGACAGAGAATGGATGACTAACCTTCTAGTTGCAACCGCAGGACCTCTGACCTGCCCTGTCGGCGGCTCACAGCGATGGATAGCGGACTAGCCTGCCATCTAGGGAAATTGCAGACGGCCAGAGTTGCAATGGAGGCCCCATTGCGACACACGGCGACCTCCATAGCTGCGATCAGATGTATTTTCAAATTTGAATTGAATATGTAGTGTCACCATTCCATATTTTTGGTACATATGAACAAAAATAAATTTATTCATGGGCCATTCAACACTTTTCAGCTCATCGGATATTGGCTCAGATCGAGTGCACATATCATTAACATATTTCGAACCAAATCCATAATCATAAAATCCTCTGGTTTTATTCAAACAAGCGGTGGAGATGCCCCATCCTCCTAGCATTGTTTTTCTTTGTCATTTAGGATCTCTTCATTCGGCCTTTAATATATTAATAACAAAAAACATAAGTATGGCCTAGATATATAAGATGCTTCAGAATAGCTGGGCACAAACAAGTTGGCATGAAACGATCTAGAACTTTTTTTGCAGGGAACAATCTAGACCTTCTCAAAATCCAACAAATAAAATATGCTCATTGTCCATGATCTAGGAGAGTATCTACGAATAGGTACTTAAGGTTTGTTCATGAAAAGTATTAAAATGTTTGGCAATTTTCCTTTTGGGTAGACAAAGTACCTCAAAATATGTAGATTCATTCTTATACACCTGAACATGCACCATAGTAAACCAAATTATGTTGCCCTCAAAGTATAACGAACCGGAAAGTCTATTCTGAGCTCGAGCTCAGATGGACTCTATATCTCAGCCGTCAGCTGGCGCAAAGATTAGCACTGCCCCAATTATTTTACTATGTATTTGGAGGTGTATGGCCGCCTTTTTTCCAGACCTTGGCCCACTCTGCTACGGCATTTAATGCGACGTCCGTCATCCTCGCAGCAGCGGATCAGATGGGCCATCACGTGGTGAGCCACGGCTCAGACGTTAATCACCGGACGGCGGGCGTCCAACCCCGCCCATTTATTTTGCACGGCTATTCGGTGCTGACTCTTCTTGCCTTGTCACACCAGGAGGCGCCGGCCTTCCTGGTTCGTACCCTGTACATCTATTTTAATCTCCATGCCCCTGCTGCTTTCAGCCATGGAAAATCATAGCTGCAGTCTTTAGATTCAGACTGATGCATAAATTTTTAGATGGATAGATTCAAAGATTCAGACTAATGCATACTCCTAAAAGATTCAGACTAAT
The DNA here is from genome assembly GCF_002162155.2 of Triticum dicoccoides. Taxonomy (NCBI): domain Eukaryota; kingdom Viridiplantae; phylum Streptophyta; class Magnoliopsida; order Poales; family Poaceae; genus Triticum; species Triticum dicoccoides. The sequence continues at coordinate 10,683,606 of NC_041381.1, forward strand.
GCATACTCCTAAAAATGGATAGATTCAAAGATTCAGTCTAATGCATACTCCTAAACATGAGGAGGTATTTTTAATGTATGCAGAATAATGTACATGTTTAGATGGATATATTCCTAGTTTTTAAAACAATACTGCCTCGAGATTCATAGCCTCATATTTTCGGTGTCATGACAGATGCATACATTTTTAGATTGTTTTTTTCAATTCAAGGCTGTGTGTAGATGCATACCTTCATAGATTCATAAATCAAAAGATTCAGTCTTCCAAATCTATGCTGTCTCTAGTTTCATAGATTCAGTCTTTCAAAGCAGCAGCATTTGTACGGGACCTTCAGGATCCATTTTAGCTTACTATTTGCAAATAGATAATGAGACAACCACTCATGGTAAATGCATAATATAATTTGTACTGGACCTTCAGGATCCATTTTAGCTTACTATTTGCAAACAGATAATGGGACAACCACTGATGGTAAATGCATAATACAACTAGTCTTTTGCAAACTCATGGTAAATGCATAATATAACTAAGCAGATAATGAGACAGCCACTCCGGTCTTCTTCGGAACAACACTTCCTCGATCATGAAGCTTGGGTGCTCACCCTTGTTCCCCTTCATCGAGATCACCTCGTATGCAATCTGCTTCTTAAGATAAGCCAGCTCATACTGCAATACAGTTCAATTCCAGGAGTTAGCACCTATAGAACACAATCAAATTTTTACAACATCACTATTTGTTCTCCAACTATATACTCACCTCACCAATGTGCCTCTCAAGGTACAGGCCATTGCAGTACCTCCAGTAGTGCGCGAGATAGACCTGGGTGTCCTCTCGAGATTCAACCGGCTCTTCCCATATAGGATGACGAAGCCTTTCTCCCATGAATACAAATTACAGAGGTCATAAGCCTCACACAAAGAGTCAAAAGTAGTGTCAATCACTGGTGTGATCACATTCTCAGCCGGGTTGTCGGCATAACTCCTAGCCTTCTCAAACGCGCTGACATAATTTGGGCAGGGTGTTCTGCTCGGTGCGACAGACCCAATTCTCAGCCTATAAAAACAACCTCCACATATTAACTGTTTGGATTTAAGTAACCAGCATTTTCCTTAGATGAAATGCCTCATGGGGCACTAAGCATGATTCCCTGAATATCACTACCAAATCGCTATTTCTTCTCATGTGAATTGTCTGGGTTCAGTAACTTCACATATTAAACTTACAAAATTCACATATTAACTCCCTCAAATCAGCAATCAGCAATTTTATCATATGAACTGACTTGGTTCGGCAAAGATGGTTCTGCTTCCTAACTGAAGCATCACTAGTTGTTCTAATGGTAGGATTTATCCAATTCCAACTATAATGTAAATCCCTAGTATACTGACTGAAATACAATCCAACACTAACCTCTAGTACCAACCAGGAGATTCATCTTCCTGGTTGACAGCTCTGACGTCGGAGGCGAACTATCCCTCCTCCCCACCAGGGCATCAGTGGCGGCGAAAACCTGAGCACTGCGCTGTCCACCGCTCATGGCTGCTCCGCCACTTGCTGCTCTTCCACCGTACCATCTCCCCTCGAACAAGGCAGCACAGCGTCCGACATCAACCAATCTCCTAGTTCCTCAAGGACAGTGGTTCTGACCGCCATATCCTGCTCCTCCAGCATACCGCCTCCCGTCGGCGCCCTCAGAACGGGGGCCGGCACCAAGCTCTCTCCTACTTCTTCAAGGACACTGGATCTCATTCAAGCCAAAACCAAATCCTTTCAGCCACCAAAGCCATGCGGGTAGGATTTGCGACGAATCTGTCAGGCAAGCAAAGATCCACGTACCTGCTGAATGGCTGCATCAGAAACTCCATGCTGGATCGCCGTCGCTGCTCCTTTTCTCTCCGCCGGAGACCCCTATTCCCACATATGGCCGCCGCTTGTAGCCAAAGAACACTCTAGATCCTGCATGTCCCCACCAGGGCCACGGATCAGATGAGGACGTGTGATTCTGATCCACGTCCCACCTCCACTAGGATGAACGGACGCCCAACTCCACGTTAACTCTGGCCCACCACTAAGCTTTGCTGCGTACGTATTTATCTACAGTGTGCATTTTCCTAGCAACCCTCCAACGCCCGAATAAACAATTGGCTCAGATCCTGATGCGCTAGCGAACGTGCACGATAACGAGCTCATTTGAGCTCGAGCGCAATTACTCCGCTTCCATAACGAACATATTATATTTTTGAATAGGTTATCTGTGTAAATGGTCTACACAATTCAAATAAGTATCAACCTCATGCCCAAAAGATTAGTAAAAGGTACCTGGTGGTCCCAATGAAATATTTACATAAACATCACAAACTTAGTCCACCAAAAGAATGATCTGATCTGGAAAAATCCTTCTTCACACATAGATCGAACTGATGATGGTGTATCTAGAGTTAGGACCGGATATATGCGTGTGTGTGGGGGGGCGGGGGGGGAGGGAGGGGGGGTTTTGCACGTGTATTCTTTGCGCATTATTTTATTTTGTTCTTTTGATGCTCTTATAGTATACCAGATTTTTACTTGATGGAAAGCAAAATAAGTAACGCAGGTAGAAACCACAGAACTTGAGACTGGGTGTGTGTCAACTTCACATCCTCCTCCTTATGTTATTAAATGGAAAGCAATAGCCCATAAGGATGGTTGGAGGCCGGACTGGATGCCGTCAATGTACGGCCGGCACACGACGGAAAGCTGAAAACCTCTTGCCAAGACCATCTGCGATGGAAGTAAAACGGGTTGTTAGAAAAGGATACGCGAAAGGTTGAGGCACTACTAGGAAAAGGGCTATAGATGATATGGACACTAATGGCGCACCAGGCATGTGGTGCGCCACTACTATATACTAATGGCGCACCGTGGGAGTGGTGCGCCATTACTAACTTGGCCCAAAAATTCCACAGAATGCAAACCCCCCCCC
>NC_041381.1:10725384-10727266 GCF_002162155.2 Triticum dicoccoides
GGCACATATTGTAGTACAGCACAAATCTCCATATCTTCAAACTGTCCCCGTAATGCCCAGTTCGAAAGTGTACAGACTGTATTTTGAAGCGGTGCCCACATGTAGTAACATATTTGCACATCCGTGCCCTGCGTTGAATTTGATACCAGCATGGAACCGGCCACTTGTCTCTCAAGTTGTCAGAGGACCATCTTTCATGTTTCACACCTTGGATTCGTAACCACATGTAACATTTCCACATTTTTGTCCTGCAGCAACCTCCTCGTCGTCGTCGATGGCAGGGTTCGGCAGCCTGGCGCCCAAGACGAAGAACGTGGTGGTGGCGGGCGGGCTGACGGGGTTTGTCTTCGGGGTGTACTACTACACCATGTGGGCGGTGGGCAGCACCGACGAGCTGCAGGTCACCATCGACAAGTTTGAGGACCTGAAGAAGAAGGAGGAGGCCGCCGCCGCAAGCGCCTCCACCCCGGGATCCTCATAAATGAATGCGCCCTTAACTTTGAAACTAGCTGCTGCTTCTCAACCTGCCCAGGACCATGGGTTTGGTTTGTATTGATAATAATGGGTGCTGTTAGTTAGATGGAGCATTTTCATTCCTGGCATGGATGGAGTTTGGAGTTGATGATGCTTTTTGTTTGTGTGAATGGTAGCCGCGGTGTCTGGAAGTTATGATATGATACTGCCTCCGCTTCAAAATACAGTCTCCGCTTCAAAATATAAGGTGTACTGTTTCTGTCCCTCAGAAATAAATCAGGATTTTTGATGTTTGACCTTCAGTTTTGCAACGGATGGAGTAGTACCTTCTGGAGGCAGGGTCCTCTGGTTTGTCGTTGCTGTGTTGAAATATGTTGCCCGTCTCTCTCTCTCTCTCTCTCTCTACCAGTTCGGTCTTTTGGATGGATGATGTGTGAATAGGTTGGAACATGAATGCATTCACTGTAATAGACTGCATCCTTTCCTTCCATGATCTCCCAAGAATGAGGGGCGTGTGTTGGCTGGCAAAAAAAAAAAGTAGGACATACGAATAGTTGTAAAAAAAAAGTTTAGGGCATACAAATTTACCGCTTTGCCCGCCGGATCGCGCGCATCCGTCCATCTAGTACCCAACGGCCAGGGAAAATCCCTGGCGGATGGCCCTCTCGAGGGTGTCTCCGGAAAAAGGAAGGAAGGAGTTTCGATCGTGTGATTGAATGAAAGGAACTAAATCCAACGAGATTCTGCTTCCGTTTATTCGTTCGTCGGCTTTAACCATCGCCAGACGACGATACAGACAGACAGACACGTACGAGAGAACAATAAACCAGCAGGGAGCGGAATCGCCCACCGCCGGCCGTACGTGTGCGCCCGATCTCGCCGTCGAGGGCCGCGTGCTCCGGTGCTCGCTCGTTCGGCCGTGCTGCCCGGCTTCGCTTGGGCGCCATGGCGCTCGGCAACATCGCCATCGTGCTCGGCTCCGGTGAGTTCCCATGCTCATCACCCCCCAGCTTCGGTCCACATCTATCTACCACGGAGGAATCTATGGTTCTCTCGCAGCCGCCGGCGACCGTCGCGTCCTTGCGAATCTATCTGATGTGCTGCTGATGCTGGGGTTTAGCTTATATCTAGCTTCCTGCTTAGGGTTTTAGCTTACCTATACTCGCTGGGTGGATACATACAGATTAACGGATCACTTTCGTTCCTACTCTAGTTTACTTTGATGGCTGCAAATAATCCAATCTGCCATACGCCTTTAGGGGAACGCCGCAGGTTCTTCCTCAAAGCTTACTAACGGATTGCAAAAACTTTGTTTCTTCTCGGTCTGTTGGCAGGATATCTCAGCACTGTTCTTACAGGAGGCGACGCCAAGAAAGTCCCCATCATCGGGGACACGCTTGCCCATGTA
>NC_041381.1:10727276-10732487 GCF_002162155.2 Triticum dicoccoides
AAAATGGCAGGCATGAACCGTCGCTCCACCTATGCGTTGATGTTGTTGACCATCGTCTGAAGCTCCTGGCTCTCTCCCTAGAACACCTAGTTGTGCCTCTCTCCAAATGGACGAAATTTGTAGAATCACTATCAAGTCCAGGACTTCCCGACAATCTTTTGGCATTGATTTTCACCAAGACATCCACCAAATTCATCTGGAGCGGCAAGCTGTCCATCTTAAAATGATTTGCCAGTTACCTCAACCAAGAGCAGTGTTCACCGTCTCGGCGTGTTTGGGCAGCTGCAGGCATTTAAGCTGGTCAACTGTCCCAGAAATGGTGCTGCAGTGCTAACCAGATGAAGAAAAGGCACTTGAAAGGCAGTGTTTGTGCGGTTTCTTTTGGACTAGGCGCTCTCCTGCTTGTAGTAAACAACAAGTGTGGCTGGCTTTGGGAGTGAAGACAGAACTCTCATTGTTTTCTTTACTGTGACATAGGGAAGTTTTGGATGGGCTGATATAATAAACTTGTTTTCTCTCTCTTTGCCCAGGTAGGGGCTTGGACCTGCAGAAACATGGAAGTTTGATGTATGGCTTCTTGTTTTGTTACCTTGGCTCATTTTGTGTTCAAGAAAGTGCTGTTGGCTGGTTCTTCTTAGCTTGTGGTGTTACTGAAGGACGAACATTGTGGTCGTGAAGCCTGAGACCATGATGATGGATGGAGCCATTGGTTGATCAGTTAGTTCTTTTCAGAATTGTGAATAATAGCCGACAAATGATAGCTTGCTTGGTGTGTTGTCAAACATGTTTCCTTGGTAGGATGGAAGCATTGGAGTAGTAAGTAGTGATCTTTATTAAACCATTGCTCTAATTCAGGCCATTGTCTTCTGTATTGGTCATACCATTTGTGTTGGTCATGAAGTTGATGCAGGCTTTAGAAGCGCACTAATCCATATAGTTGCATATCTCATTCTCAAAGTGTATTGATTTCCTGATGTAGGTGCGCCGAGGAGACAATCACCCGGGAGTGCGCCAGTGTGAGGCCTACTTCAACTAAAAAAGGCGCCTAATGGTGAGTCCCCTTCCGTCTCACTCGCCCTCCTCCATGTTGTGCGTTTTCAGTCTTCTCTATTCCAGAATCATTCCTCTACTGTTTGAGATATATATTTAGTTGACAGTTTCCAGTGCTAGTATGTCAAGAAAACTTCAGCCCGGTTGTCCAACTGAATGATGCTTAATGCTTTCATAAATTTCAATTGATCTTTGCATGTGCATGCGAAAACTAGTCCTTGCGATCATGTCGATTCACATGCTTACTAGAGTGAGTGCTTTCTTGTATGGCCGAAGGATGATGTCTCATTGGGCCCTGTTATTGATGGATGAGCATGGAAAATTTGGTTCATTTTATTACTGTTATAATATGATAATATAGATTGTCAAAACTAGCGAGTGCCATATTCTATGGCAACCAAGAGAAGGGAAGTCAAATCATGTATATTTTCTAGGTGCATGCGCCCATCCATAATGCCTAGTTCAAAACTGTGCATGCACGGGGTGTATCTTGAATCTGTATCTGCATAGATATGTGTTAATCAAGTTCCATCTCTGTGTCCTGCAAGCTACATGAGCAGCACCGGGTCGTTGATGATGGGGTTTAGCGCCAAGATGAAGAAGAATCTGGTACACGATCTAGACTTTGTTTAGCGGATGGTAGTTTTCTTGCTGTGATGTGTTCATGCCCTGGTTGTGGTTTTGGCTTCCTGCCTATGCCTATGTGATGATTAATAATCTCAAATTTTGTGTCCTGCAGGCTACATGAGCAGCACCGGGTCATCGATGATGGGGTTCAGCGCCAAGATGAAGAAGAACCTGGTACACGATCTGGACTTTGTGTGTCGGCCATTGAGCCGATGATAGTTTTCTTTTTGTGATGTGTTCATGCCCTTGTTGTGGTTTTGTCTTCCTGCCTATGCCTATGCCATGATTAATCATCTCAAATTTTGCAACCTCAATTGATATCTACATGCCTACATGTGTAACATGTCCCATCTGCATGTCCTGCAACAGCATCACCAGGTTGTCGATGGTGGGGTTCGGCGCCAAGATGGAGGAGAACCTGGTGGTGGCCAGGCCGGCGCACCCTTCGGTGGCTTGAGCTCTAGTACCGGATGAAACACTTTGACTCGCTTGTTTGTTTTGATCTCGGAGAAGTCAATTGTCTGTCGAAGAAAAGAATTTGTGATGCTGGTGCTTTAGTTTCCATGATCAACGCTGTGATTTTGAACAGGTGTAGTTTTGCCTAGTTTATTGGCTGGCCTCTTACTACACTGCGTATGAAGGAGATACAACACTGCGTATGTGCAACCAAGTGTAAAGAAAGAGAGATGTTAATGTTGAGAATAAGCATCTTTAATTAGCATGGTGATCATTTAGTTTCATGGCTATCTATCTATCTATCTATCTATTAGTAAGTGTGTCCCTATCCTTTTGAGAGTTTTTCTCTAGATCACTACACCACGGTTCAGTGAGTTGTATTAGGTCGCAATTTATAACTTGTGGTTCCAATGAATTACCAAGCAGTAGGATTTTGCCAAATAGTTGTCGCTGTTTCACATAGCCGAGGGTGGGTGGAGGAAGTCCGTCCTGAGTTTGGAACAATGAGGCGGAGTCGAGGCGACTTGAACACAGAGCTATGCCATGAGTTACGAGGCCATGTTTCATTCTACAAAGGTTGCTTCACTCAAATTAATTGAATTCATCACCATCTGCCGGAGTTGACTCGGCATTTAACGGCCTTGTTTAGAAACGGCAAAGTTGGTTCAAAAAATATATATATTCTCATATGTAAAAACACTTTTTGTTTTGGTTGTATATATACAACATTTAACGGTTTGGCCTCCCTCGTCCAAGAAGCATGTGAAACATTACATGAAAACGGATTGATCTGATGGCAAACGCCTTGGAAAGAAGCAATCCTGATTGAATGACGTGCCCGTGAGAAAGTCGTGCCACTTAACTCCCCTTGCTGTAAATGAAACGAAATGAATGTGTGTGCCTGTCTAGGGATGGGCATCAGCAGAGGGAGGGCCTTGGTTGCGCCACCTCAGCGATCTGCGGCATGGCCTTCTTCCCTTTGTCCATGCAGTACGCTGCCTCTTGTTGTTCCCTTCACCACACCACCATCTTCTCTTATATATACGAGAAGTGGTCGTCCGTCCGCGTGCATGTCCACTCCAGCTTTGCAGTAATAACTAACGAGATGATGTCTTAGGAAGGTTTCGGTTTGGTCATTCTTATTGTTTTTTTTACTTTGTTTTTCTCTACAGGTTTTCCCTTCTATATTTATTTCCCCCTTTTCCTTTTTTCATTTTCTTTATTTATTAATTCATGAGTTATTTTCAGAAAAATGGCGTTTTTAAATTCAGTAACACTATTAAATTTTAAAAATAACATGAACTTTTTATATTTTTTCAAAATTCATGAGTTATTTTAAAATTTCCAAAACAACTTAAAGATAAATGAACTTGTTGTTTAAATTCATGAATGTTTTGTTAAAACTTGTGAACATGTCTCAAAATTCTTGAAGTTTTTTTTTAAATTCGCGATTTTTAAAACAATTATGGAACATTTTTAAATTTCAAAATATATCCAAGGTTTTGGATCAATTTTTTGAAAAATCATGTACCATTTTTAAGCAACAACCATTTTCATGAAGTATGTATGCATTTTTAAATCTAAAAATATTATTGAAAATTAGTGAACCTTTTCGTGTAGGTGAACATTATTTTAATTATCACATATATTTTTAAAATTCTCAATTATGTTTCAAATTCACAAATTATAAAATTACATGAACATATTTTAATTCTGTTAATAAATTAAAGAGGAAAACAGCATCAGAAAACATTAAATAAAGGAAAGAAGAAGGAAAAAGAAAAGGTTAGATAAATAGGTGTTGCGGTGCGAGGGGAAACATAATGTCAAGTGAGTGATATGTAGGCTTTGTGCTCTGGTCCCATGGACCACCTTCGGTGAACTCTGAACCATTAAATTTAAGTTTTAGTTTGGATAATATGTCTTGTTTTTTAAATATTGAAATAGGCTTCGATTCTCTGAGCTGGATAAGTGGGCACCGTGGGATTAGCAGACATAGTCCACATCTTTTTGGTGTTCATCTATGGGGGTGTTCACGGAAGCAAATTAAGTGGGCTTTGAAGTGGGCACCATGGACGGCCCGTATCGATCACCCCTCCCGACGGCCACCTCCATTTACACTGCCGGATCCGCCTCCCCATTAGCCATAGAACAACTTTATTTTTTGAAGACCAACTTTTTTTTTGGCTCATGGCTCATGATATTTATTATCACGAGAAGCTTTTGGGGTAACCTTTGCAAAGGCATCCTTTTTTTTTTTGAGAGAGAGAAGGCCACCCTCAAAGTGATTTGAAGAAAAGTTGCGTCGCTGCTCGGTCGCTCGCGTGTGCGAAGCGCCGGCAGTTTGACACAACGAGCGGCATATAGGATTTTCCAGGGTTTCCTCCCGACCTCATGAGGCGTGGAAGCCTCAACCAGGGAAAACTCGTGGAAAGAGCAGATCTGCCCAGGTCTGATGGGCCTCCAAATGCGCTGGTGGATCGCCCAGGGATAAATTCGCTCCTGGTTTCCTGGCCCGGGGAATAGGCAGGGATCCCCCCGGGATTGCCTGAAACCAAATGAGGCCTCAAAGTGATTTGAAGAAAATTTGCCAAAGCCCACCACGACAGTCGAGGCCCAGCCCAGCGCACCAGCCAAGACCGACCGGTTTTCCCCTCCCCTGCTCCTCTCCATTCCTATCCTTCTCCCCCTGCCCTGCCCGCCGTCGTCGTCGCCGTCAGCCGTCGCCGCCGCATCTCCCCCGCTCCGATTCGTCCGTCCAACGGTCAGGTACGCCCTCTCCTCTCCGCCCCGATTCACCCCTTCTTTCATCAGTACGACGATGCCCTAGGACTAGGAGCAAGGGAGCTCAAGGGGCCGCGCTTGCCCGTGGAGAGGATCCTTCCGCACCCCGAGTCTCGATCCCGTATGGCGTAGGAATCCCTCTGCCCGTCTGCCGTCGCCGAGCTCCACGGTTGGTCGCTTGGAGAGTTTTCCAAGGGGGGGGAACGAAGGTTTCAGTTGATCCAATTGCAACAAGTGCAGTATAGATAGTTAACTGATCGATGATCCTCATCCCGTGTCGCCGTGTAGCAGCCT
>NC_041381.1:10732651-10733494 GCF_002162155.2 Triticum dicoccoides
GGCACATATTGTAGTACAGCACAAATCTCCATATCTTCAAACTGTCCCCGTAATGCCCAGTTCGAAAGTGTACAGACTGTATTTTGAAGCGGTGCCCACATGTAGTAACATATTTGCACATCCGTGCCCTGCGTTGAATTTGATACCAGCATGGAACCGGCCACTTGTCTCTCAAGTTGTCAGAGGACCATCTTTCATGTTTCACACCTTGGATTCGTAACCACATGTAACATTTCCACATTTTTGTCCTGCAGCAACCTCCTCGTCGTCGTCGATGGCAGGGTTCGGCAGCCTGGCGCCCAAGACGAAGAACGTGGTGGTGGCGGGCGGGCTGACGGGGTTTGTCTTCGGGGTGTACTACTACACCATGTGGGCGGTGGGCAGCACCGACGAGCTGCAGGTCACCATCGACAAGTTTGAGGACCTGAAGAAGAAGGAGGAGGCCGCCGCCGCAAGCGCCTCCACCCCGGGATCCTCATAAATGAATGCGCCCTTAACTTTGAAACTAGCTGCTGCTTCTCAACCTGCCCAGGACCATGGGTTTGGTTTGTATTGATAATAATGGGTGCTGTTAGTTAGATGGAGCATTTTCATTCCTGGCATGGATGGAGTTTGGAGTTGATGATGCTTTTTGTTTGTGTGAATGGTAGCCGCGGTGTCTGGAAGTTATGATATGATACTGCCTCCGCTTCAAAATACAGTCTCCGCTTCAAAATATAAGGTGTACTGTTTCTGTCCCTCAGAAATAAATCAGGATTTTTGATGTTTGACCTTCAGTTTTGCAACGGATGGAGTAGTACCTTCTGGAGGCAGGGTCCTCTGGTTTGTCGTTGCTGTGTTGAA
>NC_041381.1:10733659-10748328 GCF_002162155.2 Triticum dicoccoides
CATCCTTTCCTTCCATGATCTCCCAAGAATGAGGGGCGTGTGTTGGCTGGCAAAAAAAAAAAGTAGGACATACGAATAGTTGTAAAAAAAAAGTTTAGGGCATACAAATTTACCGCTTTGCCCGCCGGATCGCGCGCATCCGTCCATCTAGTACCCAACGGCCAGGGAAAATCCCTGGCGGATGGCCCTCTCGAGGGTGTCTCCGGAAAAAGGAAGGAAGGAGTTTCGATCGTGTGATTGAATGAAAGGAACTAAATCCAACGAGATTCTGCTTCCGTTTATTCGTTCGTCGGCTTTAACCATCGCCAGACGACGATACAGACAGACAGACACGTACGAGAGAACAATAAACCAGCAGGGAGCGGAATCGCCCACCGCCGGCCGTACGTGTGCGCCCGATCTCGCCGTCGAGGGCCGCGTGCTCCGGTGCTCGCTCGTTCGGCCGTGCTGCCCGGCTTCGCTTGGGCGCCATGGCGCTCGGCAACATCGCCATCGTGCTCGGCTCCGGTGAGTTCCCATGCTCATCACCCCCCAGCTTCGGTCCACATCTATCTACCACGGAGGAATCTATGGTTCTCTCGCAGCCGCCGGCGACCGTCGCGTCCTTGCGAATCTATCTGATGTGCTGCTGATGCTGGGGTTTAGCTTATATCTAGCTTCCTGCTTAGGGTTTTAGCTTACCTATACTCGCTGGGTGGATACATACAGATTAACGGATCACTTTCGTTCCTACTCTAGTTTACTTTGATGGCTGCAAATAATCCAATCTGCCATACGCCTTTAGGGGAACGCCGCAGGTTCTTCCTCAAAGCTTACTAACGGATTGCAAAAACTTTGTTTCTTCTCGGTCTGTTGGCAGGATATCTCAGCACTGTTCTTACAGGAGGCGACGCCAAGAAAGTCCCCATCATCGGGGACACGCTTGCCCATGTAATTACCTACTTTAATGATCACTTACCTTGCCTCCATGCCTTTATTCTCAGTTGGGTTGATTCGATCCCATACACGCCGAGCCATGGCCGGCCATGACACCTTTTGTATCTTTGTTTGTCTCCTCCTCTAGTTTGTGAAGAACACCGGGAAGGCCGGGAAACATGACGGTAGCGATCAGTTGGCGTCTCAGGTTTGTTTGTTGTGGATGTGTTTGTTTTTCGTGTCGGCCAGATTGGTTTGACAGGCTCTAGATCTAAAATCGCGGCGCTTGACTCCGCTAAACGTTTTCAGCTCGACAGTATCAGGGATGAGATACAGCAAGCCGTACGCCGCAGAGACGAGAATGTTACGGTTATCTCCGACACATCAGGTCAGTGCTCGCTTGTTTTCTTGTCTCGATTCTCAACCAGATTGATTATGCAAATGTCTTAATTATGTTTGATTTGATCTATCGTTTCATCATGCCCTTTAGACGTACACGGTTAATTATATGATTTTGGCCCTCTGGTTTGTAGAATTCTTTTCTGAATATGTGAATTCTTATAGCTGGTACATATTTAATACTATGTGAATTATTATTATTATAACTTACCTTCTTTTTTTGTAGGGTCTGGTTCGTATACCGTAACGGCAATTGTTGTTGCTGGACTTATCGGCTACGCATACGTCAGGTGGAAGGTAAACTCTCATTCTTTTGGGCGATCCAAGATTACGCAACACCGAGGCTGTAATACTATCCTAGATTATTCTAGTTACAGGTCATTCTGCTTTTGAAGTCATGTCCAGAATTGCTAATTCACCGTGCCAGTATCTAAAGTTCGCGCAATAATTTACAGGGTTGGAAGATTTCGGACATGATGTGGGTGACGAAGCGCGGTCTGGCCGATGCTTGCGATGTCGTGGGTAAACAGTTAGATGATGTTTCAAATACAGTACAGGTAAGGTCTTTCTTTCTTTCTTGCTGATGTTGCACATCGACTGTTGTGCCGAACATATATGTATCTTGCATGCATGAAGAAGAACATATATGTCCATTCCAGGTTACCAAGAAACATCTCGCTGGAAGGATCGACCGGGTCGATGCTAATCTAGACGAAACACAAGAAATTATCGAAGGGACAAGGGATGAGGTTCGTTGGAACATTCCTGCTCCATAAATATTCCCTTTTCTGGTACTTTTGGATGGCGAAACGAAACAGCAACACTAAATTTATTTACTGTCTTGTAGGTCGCAGTGATCCATGTGGATCTGAGCGCCTTTCAGAAGGAGCTCCAAGAAGTCAGCCGTACGGTTGAGATATGGGTAGGTGCCTTGTACCGAAACATGTATATACCTTGCTTTCTGGAGCTACATATCACTCACGGCTGCACTTATTTATCTTGTTGAATATGCAGGGGTCAAGGCTGTCTGGTATCGAGGACACCCAGGTAAGTACACGCCCATTATACTGTTATCTACTACCCCCTCCGTCCGTAAATACTTGTCGCAGAGATGGATGTATCTAAATATATTTAAGTTCTAGATACATCTATTTTTATCCATTTCTCCGACAAGTATTTCCGAACGGAGGGAGTACTTTACATGTTGCTGATTTTATCTACTACTTTCAAACCTGTATCAGGATCGTACCGTGCGTGCAACCGAAGCCTTGGTTGGGTTCAGCCAACAACTGGAACATGGTGGTGGCCAGAATCCCAATATTCGCCAGGCAAGTCGTCGGTCTATCTTATGCAATTCTTTACTGGCGTGTTGCTTACATGATTCGCTACGGGTTCTGCATCAACCACCGTACTTCTAGAGTTTTACTTTGAAGAGATATTTTCAGTTTCAGGTCTCATCGTTCCTTCCAGCTCTAGGATCCTCCCCTTCAGAGCAAAACATTAATAAAATGGTAAATAAGACTAAACTTTGTTTTTGTATTCAAAGTAAAGGCTCTGTTCTTTTCCAGCTCTTGCCATCAGAAACCTAATATATGTGTTTCTTGCTGCATGTTACTTTCCTGCAGCTGCCGCATTCTCCTCTTGTATCTCTTCAAATGGTCGCATCAGTAGCCGAGCCTAGCGAGGACGAAAGCCAGGTTTGGTTTCAGTTTTCTAACTTTGCAAACAATGATGATCCCTTTTTATCAATGTGCTCTGTTTACACAAATTAAGTTGGTTTTGCTGCTTTGGATGATGATTTTAATTGGCTCTAGTTGCATGCATTCCAGGAGAATCACAAGGTGTTGCCCTCGAGCGAAGGAAGCATGGGGTGGAAGCTACCTGGACTCGGACTTAGCTTTCTAAGGAGTTCATCTAATGTATAGATGACATTTCTGGCATGAGTTGTATAACTCTTTCACTTATAGTTATGTGTGGCCTTGTGTAAATAGGTATACTTGCGTAGTGGTCTTGATTATACCATGGTAGAAGAGATAATCATTTTTTGCCAAGGGAAAATGATAAACTCATGCCGTTCCATTTACACATGTAATCAACTTGTCGACCTCCAAGTTTGGATGTTCGTGCCATTCTTTTTAGTAACTTCTTTTACTAAGAGGATTTGTACGTTTTTTACTACTCATTCAGGAACTTCACACCATGAAAGCATCATTTTCACTTGTATGGGTTGAAACGTGATATCTTTGTAATTATTCGGACTGATTCTCCTATTATCTCTAGCCTTGTATAAATTGATCTCTAGAAATATTGTAGGGTTAGTTGGCTTGTCACGCAAGACACCACCTGTATATATTGTAACCGACTCCGATGGAATACAATTGAGTTGCATCCTATAGTCTTTTACATGGTATCAGTTTTCTCCCGATCTCTCTCGCTTCCGCTCTAGGCCGCCGCCGCGTCTCACGCCGCCGTCGCCCCTCTCTACCTGCCGCCGCCGCCGCCTGTTCCACACGCCGCCGCCGCCGCCCAAACAAAAACCCTAACCCTCCTACGCCGCCGCCGCCGCCGCCACTCCTCCTATAGCAGCCGCCGCCGCCGCCACAACCAACCCTAAACCCTATCACGCCGCCGCCGCTACTCCCTCCTCTGTAGCCGCCGCCGCCGTCTCTCCCTACCACTATCCAGCCGACGCCACCACCATGTCTCGCTCCAAACCCGACATCTCCGACGCCGGCTCCTTCGCCGGTGCTGCCTTCACCTCCGATTGCCTCAACAAGCTCCACATCAAAGACCACGTTCCCGTCGTCCTCGACCTCGACTCTCCTTCCTACAACGCATGGCGCACCTACTTCACGCTCCTCTTCCGCTCCTTCCGCCTCATCGAGCATGTTGATGGCAGCGTCGACATCCGCGACATGAAGGACGACGACGAGTGGCTTGCTGTGGAAGCCTGCATCGTCAAGTGGCTTTTTCTCACCATCTCTCCAGGTCTCTTCAACATGGTGAACTCCCGTGATCCGTCCGCGTACGCTATGTGGACACGGCTGTGCAATCTCTTCCTCGACACTCAACTCCTGCGCCGTGTCTTCCTCCAAGGTGATTTTTTCACCATGCAGCAAAACGATCTCTAGATCGACGAGTACTGTACGCGGATGAAGGTTCTTGCGGACGAGCTCCGCGATGTCGGCATGAACATCGACGACTCCGTCCTCCTCACCAACCTCCTTCGCGGCCTCCACCCCGACCTCGGCCAATCCGCCGCCAACCTCTCCCATATCACGCCGACGTACGCCAAGGCGGTCACGTATCTTCGCATGGAGGAGAAGCGTCTTCGTCACGCGGCGCGGCAAGCTCCTCTCGCCGCCCTCCACGCTGGCACCGTCAAGGGGCCCGCCGCCCTCCCGCAGCCTCCCCGCGCGCCGGCTCCACAGCCGCCCGCCGCCCCTGACCAGGGCCGCCAGAAGAGGCGGGGAGGTCGCGACGGCCGTGGCCGCAACGGCGGCTCTCAGCCCCGCCAGGCGGCTCCACCCGCTCCTGCTCAGGCCGCGGCACCCCCGCCCTGGCTCACGGGGTACAACCCCTGGACGGGGGTGGTGCATGCCTACTCGATGCCACTTCTGCGGGCGCCTGCTCCGGGCTTACTTGGCCCTCGCCCGGGTCTTCATCAGGCCCTCTTGGCCGCGCCAGGTGGCTCCGGACCCGGCAACTCTTCGGCGTACAATGGGACCATGGCTCACGGCGCTGCCATGTCACCTCCCTACGGCGCTGCACCGACCGGCTACACCTACGACCCAGCGCTTCTAGCCGCCCTCCACGCCGCCCCTTCCCCAAGCAACTACTCCGGCGGCGGGGACTGGTATATGGACACAGGCGCCGCTGCTCATATGGCATCGAACCCCGGTATCCTCTCTCGTGTCTCTCCGTACCCTCTTTTTTCTCGCATTGTCGTTGGTGATGGCTCTACGCTTCCCATCACCCACCAAGGCGCGTCCTCCCTCCCTCTCTCATCATCTTCCTTACCTCTCAATAACGTACTTGTGTCTCCATCCTTAATAAAAAATTTATGTTCTGTCCGTACTCTTACTCGTGAACATCCTGTTACCGTTGAGTTTGACAAACATGGTTTTTCTGTCAAGGATGCCCACTCCCGGAAGGTCCTGCACCGATGTGATTCCCCCGGCGATCTTTACCCGTGTGGCCAAACGACAAGCAGTGGTCCCGTCGCCCTCCACGCCGACGTCTCTCTCTGGCATGCTCGCCTTGGCCATCCCGGCGCCGACACTCTTCATAAAGTTTTGCAGACTTTTCCTTTTTCATGTAATAAATCGGCATCACACACTTGTCATGCCTGTCGCATAGGAAAACACGTTCGTTTGCCGTTTTCAACTTCATCATCAATTGCTACTTTTCCTTTTGATGTTATTCATTGTGATGTTTGGACATCTCCCGTGCCTAGAAATTCGGGTTTATCATATTACCTTATGATTTTGGATGATTTTTCTCACTTCACTTGGACCTTTCCGTTGCGCCGCAAATCCGACGTCGCTTCCTCCCTTCATGCTTTTTACGCCTATGTTGCCACCCACTTTCACCGCACCATTGCCCATCTTCAAACCGACAATGGAAAGGAATTTGATAACCTCGCTATTCGCACCCTTTTATCCACTCATGGCACGATTTTTCGCCTCACATGTCCATACACATCTCAGCAAAACGGTCGTGCTGAACGTGTTCTCCGCACTCTTAATGAGAGTGTTCGCGCATTGCTCTTCCACGCACACATGCCTGCTCGGTTCTGGCCCGATGCTCTCGCCACAGCTACCCTTCTTCTTAACATCCGGCCTTGCAAACCCCGATGGAACTACACCCCTCATCACCTCTTATTCGAGTCACCTCTGTCATATGATGATCTTCATGTTTTCGGTTGCCTTTGTTATCCTAATATCACCGCCACGACACCACATAAGCTCGCGCCTCGCTCCATCGCTTGTGTCTTTCTTGGCTACCAACCAAACACAAAAGGCTTCCATTGCTACGACCCGGAGTCCCATCGTGTGATCGTGTCTAGGCACGTGTATTTTGATGAGGTTGTTTTTCCGTTTCAGCAGGCAGCGTCGCGTCCCTCGCCATCTCTGGACGCCTCTCCTCGACGGACTCGTGGAGCCCTTGCGCTCCCACCACCTCGCCGGTCGGGCGCGGCTGCGGCCTCGTCGCCCGCTGTCTCGACGCCCTCGGCATTTCCTCCGCTTACTCAGGAGGAGTCGGCCTTCCCGGCCACGCCGGGCCCCCGCCTCTTGGCTCTGGAGGAGCCGGCTTCCCAGGCCTCGCCGGGTCGCCGCCTCTCAGCTCTGGTGGAGTCGGGCGCGACCCCAGCTGGGCTCTCGGGCTCGTCTGCGCCCTCATCACCGTCTAAGACCGAGCCAGAGTCTCCTGGCTCCTTGTCGGCTCTAGAGGAGCCGACCCTCTCGGCCCCGTCGGCCGGGCCTTCTCATGCCTCGCGATGCCCTCGACACCAACACCAGTGGCCTCGCTGGCATCTTCCTCGTCATCCGAGCCGGCTGTTGTGGATCCTCGGCGCCGCGGTCCACGCCCACCTCCCCCGCCGCCTCACCATCATATGGTGACGCGTGCCAAGGCCGGTGTGCACCAGCCGAACCCGCGCTACCACAACCTCAGCGTCACGACCCTCTCTCCGGTTCCGCGATTGGTGCGTTCTGCGTTGAGTGATCCGCATTGGACCGCCGCTATGCGTGCTGAGTACGATGCTCTTGTCGCCAACCAGACTTGGACCCTTGTTCCTCGTCCCCCAGGAGCGAACATCATCTCGGGCAAGTGGGTTTTCGTCACAAACTCCACCCGGACGGTTCTCTGGATAGGTACAAGGCTCGCTGGGTTGTCCGTGGATTTGCACAACGTGCTGGTGTTGACTTCTCTGAGACTTTCTCTCCGGTCGTCAAACCCGCCACGATTCATGTGGTTCTTCAGCTGGCTGCATCTCGTCACTGGCCCGTACATCAGCTCGACATCAACAATGCCTTTTTGTACGGCCATCTTCAGGAGCGAGTCCTCTGTCAGCAGCCGACTGGGTTCGTTGACCCTCAGCGACCGGATGATGTCTGCCTGTTATCACGGTCATTATATCGCCTCAAACAGGCCCCGCGCGCCTGGTACCAGCGCATCGCCGGGTTCCTTGGTCTTCTCGGTTTTCGCAGCACCACCTCTGACACGTCGTTGTTCGTGCTGCATCGGGCTGATCATGTGGCTATGCTTCTGCTCTATGTTGATGATATTGTCATCACTGCCTCCCGCGCGGATCTTCTTCGCGACATCATTGGTCGTCTCGGTTCTGAGTTTCAGCTGAAGGATCTTGGCACGTTGCACTTCTTTCTCGGCATTAATGTGCGACGTGATGCCACTGGGTTCTTTCTGCATCAGGGACAGTACGCTCTTGATCTTCTGGACCGTGCCGGCATGACTGACTGCAAGCCAGCCGCCACACCTGCTGAGGCCAAGCCGAAGCTCTCCGCCACCACCGGCCAGCCTGCCACCGACGCTGCTCTTTACCGCAGCATTGTGGGTGCCCTTCAGTACCTCACTCTCACCAGACCAGACATTCAGTTCGCAGTGCAGCAAGTCTGCTTGCATATGCACTCGCCCCGTGATGTCCACTGGTCTTTGGTCAAGTGCATTCTTCGGTACATTCGTGGCACCCCGACCTACGGTCTTCGTCTCCGTGCTTCCGCCTCGACTGAGCTTCTTGCTTATACTGACGCGGATTGGGCTGGCTGTCCAGACACTCGACGTTCCACGTCTGGCTATTGTGTCTTCTTCGGTGACTCTTTGGTCTCCTGGTCCTCTAAACGGCAGCCTACTGTCTCCCGTTTGAGTGTTGAGGCCGAGTACCGAGCTGTCGCCAACGTCGTTGCGGAGACTTGTTGGCTTCGTCATCTTCTCAGTGAGCTT
Organism: Triticum dicoccoides; assembly: GCF_002162155.2. NCBI lineage: Eukaryota > Viridiplantae > Streptophyta > Magnoliopsida > Poales > Poaceae > Triticum > Triticum dicoccoides. Next base: position 10,741,937 of record NC_041381.1, read on the forward strand.
CGGATTTCTCTTCCGAAGGCTACTGTGGTCTTCTGTGACAACGTGTCGGCCACCTATCTTGCGGCTAATCCTGTGCAGCACAAGCGCACCAAACACATTGAGCTCGATGTTCACTTTGTGCGCGAGAAGGTTCAGTTGGGTCAGCTTCGTGTTCTTCATGTAACGACCACCCAACAGTTTGCCAACATCATGACCAAGGGATTGCCTACCGCTGCATTCCAGGAGTTCCGTTCCAGTCTTTGCATCGCCGATGCCGACGCTTCGACTGCGGGGGGGTGTTGAAACGTGAATCTTTGTAATTATTCCGACTGATTCTCCTATTATCTCTAGCCTTGTATAAATTGATCTCTAGAGATATTGTAGGGTTAGTTGGCTTGTCACGCAATACACCACCTGTATATATTGTAACCGACTCCGATGGAATACAATTGAGTTGCATCCTATAGTCTTCTACAGTATGAATTAGTGGTCAGAGATTCTGCAGTGTACTGACCACTTGCTAAAATGCCTTGCTTAAACACCTGTAGACTGGATGATATGTTGTTCTCCAAAGGGAGCTGGGAACTTGGCTACAATGTGCTGGTTCCAATTACACACATATTTCATGATGTTGTGCTCTTACTTCCTAGTCAAGTGATGGTTAAGTTGGTGTACTGCTTGAGGGATGGTTCTTTTGGATCATACAAGAGTAACCTACTTGGAAATCCAATTGCCGTCCAACTACTCACCCATTCAAAAACTTCTCGCCATTCTTTGTTTATGGTTATGAAAACGTGATTAATAAGGCATGGTGAACAAATCTTGAATGACTTGCCCAACACATATCCCATGCTCACAGTTTATTTATTTTTCCTAAAAAGAGCTAATAAAGACGAGATGTATATATAGAAGTCCTACATATACGCCATTGTCTTAGGATGTCAAAGTGTGTGTGGTATGATTACAACTTTGCTTCTCTCCCTATCCAGCTCCGGTCTATCTAAAATATTGGAGGAGAACAAATACATATATCCTACCCTGCCTAATCCCTTTCCTCGTCTTGCTCTTCACTGGTACCAATCCACCCACCTTACCACTCTGATCATCGAGTCGGAGCTCGTGTCTATGCCACCAGACGATGTGGCAACGATGCCACACTTCGAAGTGGTATCCGCTCTTCAAACGCGGACGAGCTGATGACCCACAAAGATGCGGCGCTCAAACACCTGGTCTGCGGCAAGTGTGTTGTTGACTATTTTCAGGTCACGATGCAACACATGCCTCGCTTCCAAGGAGGCGCCACATTTAGTTGATATGAAGACCAATGCCAATAATGCCAAGCGGTCCGCTTTGATCTCTCGAAGGGGTTATCCAAGCTTCTTCTGTCGTTCGTGCAGTCGGCATGTGCTAAACCATCCATCCTAAGATCACCTTTTGCTCTCCTTATGGGCATTAGTGAGAGCCACTTTTGTTTATTTATATTCGGGCTTAGATATTCTTGCCATGACTATATTTAGTCTTGTCATGCAATTGCTCTCGCTAAACTCCTCATTCTAGAACTTCCCACCATGAAAGATTAGCTCTTTTCATTTGTATAGAATTACATGTGATAAAGAAATGGTAAACAAATACCTATCATGTGGATGATATCATGTGCTGAAATGAGTCGGTTCCCACATTTCACACATCTTTCATGATGCAATGGGCATGGAATACACATCCTTCAAGTACTCACTCATTCAGAAACTCCACACCATTCCTTCCATGCAAGTTCCCTCCAACCAAACACAATATTTCCCTTCACTTGTTTTTATCAAGGGATCATCAACTAAACACGCAAGTAGGATGATCACATGATTGTGCAGTCCAGACACATGATTAAAAAGAGATGATAAACATTTCTTGAATGGCTTCAACACGTATCCCATGCTCGCCTCTGTTATTACCTTGTAGCCAAGTGTACAGAACTAGAACACCATGCATATTAAGTTCTCTATTACTTGGAATAAGTAGGTTACTTTGGATCATTCAGGACTACGCTATTCGCAAATGTAATTGCCGCTCAACTACTCACTGATTCAGAAACTTCTCGCTGTTCTTTTAGTACGAGCTCCCTCCAACCAAACACAATATTTCCCTTCACTCTGTTTTTGTAAGGGATCATAAACTAAATATGCACACGACTCTGTAGTCCGATCTCATGGGATTAAAAAGACATGATAGACAGTTTTTGAATGACTTGCTCAAAACATATCCCATGCTTCTGATTTATATCTTTATTCTTATTAGAAAGAGCTGACGAATAGTATAAGAGATGCATGGAAGTCGTATATATACTCCACTATCATCTTAGGATGCCAAGCAAGTCAGTGTGATATGTTCATGTTCTCAGATTTGCTTCCTTCTTTAGTCTTTATCCAGTTTCAGCCTATCTAAGATATTGGAGGAAAACAAATACATGTACCCTCTCCTACTTAATTCATCTGCCAATCTTTCTCTTCGGTTGTATGAGTTCATCCGCCCTGCCACTCCCTTTACTGAGCCAGCGCTCATGTCTACGCCACCATAAGACCTTGCAACGAGTTTATCCTGACATGTGGAGTCACCATAAGAGCTCATGTCAGATGCTACCCCCTGGAGGATCGACCGGGCCGATGCTAATCTAGACGAAACACAAGAAAGAATCAAAGGGAGAAGGGATGAGGTTGGAACATTCCTGCTGCATAAATATTTTCCTTTCTTGTACTTTTGGATGGTGAAACGAAACAGCGATACCTCTACAGAACCGTACATGAGATTTTCACCTCATACGGCTCCTCGGTCAATTCTTTCGAAGGGATTCGTTTCCTCGTTCGAGAGTCTCCACCCTGAGGACTAGCTAAGACCAACTGAGTCACGTTTTCATGTTCTAATTGAACACTTTCCATTTAATCATAATTGAACACTTTCCATCTATCATATGATTAAGGAAGAAGATTGTTCTTTTACCAAACAAATGCAGATCAAACCACCTCATCATCAAAAGAAAATTTTCTCAGTATCAATCCCCTTGCCCCTCATTCTTTGAGAATGAGAAGGATCCTTTTCGAGTTTTCATTTCTTCATTTGGAATCTAGGCTCTTCTATCTTCGACTTATTTTTTTTGGATTTATCATTTATTTATTTCATTTGGATTTTTTACTAAATTTATTTACTGTCTTGTAGGTCGCAGTGATCCATGTGGATCTGAGCGCCTTTCAGAAGGAGCTCCAAGAAGTCAGCCGTACGGTTGAAATATGGGTAGGTGCCTTGTACCCTGAAACATGTATACCTTGCTTACTGGAGCTACATATCACTCTGAAACATGTATTTATCTTGAATACGCAGGGGTCAAGGCTGTCCGGTATCGAGGACACCCAGGTAAGTACATGTCCATTACACACCCTTTCCCTTCATCTAACCCACACCGACGCCGTTTTTTCTTTACATGTTGCTGATATTATCTACTTTCAAACCTGTATCAGGATCGTACTGTGCGCGCAATTGAAGCCTTGGTTGGGTTCAGCCAGCAACTGGAACATGGTGGCCATAATCCCAATATTCGTCAGGGAAGTCGGCCTAGCTTATGCAATTCCTTAGTGGCATGCTGCTGACATGATTTGCTAGTGGTTCTGCATCAACCACCGTACTTCTCGAGTCTTAACTCTGAAGAGATATTTTCAATTTCAGGTTTCATCGTTCCTTCCAGCTCTAGGAACCTCATCAGAGCAAAAGATCAAGATTGTAAATAAGACTAACCTTTGTTTTCGTATTAGAAGTTTTTTAGGTGAAAAAAAGGCTCTGCCTTTCCAGCTCTTGCCACCGGGAATCTAATTTATGTGTTTCTTGCTGCATGTTACTTTCCTGCAGTTGCCGCAGTCTCCTCTTGTATCTCTTCAAACGGTCGCAAGAAAGCCAGGTTTGGTTTCAGATTCCGAACATTGCAAACAATGACCCCTTTTATCGATGCACTCTGTTTACACAAATCAAGTTGGTTTTGCTGCCTTGCATTCCAGGAGAGCCACAAGGTGTTACCCTCGAGTGAAGGAAGCATGAGGTGGAAACTACCTGGACTTGGGCTTAGCTTTCTAAGGAGCTCATCTGATGTATAGATGATATTTGGCACGAGTTGTATAACTCTTAAGGATTTTTCTTTTGGAAACACTTATCTGTATATGCAGCGAGATGGCATTTGTAGCTGCAACTTGGATTTCAGTTATAGTTATGTGTGGCCTTGTGTAAATAGGTATACTTGCAATAATGGTCTTGATTATACATTTAATTATGCCATGGTAGCAGAGATAATCTTTTTTTTCCAAGGGAAACTGAGAAACTCGTGCCGTTCCATTTACACATGTAATTAACTTGTCAACTTCCAAGTTTGGATGGCGTATGTATGAGCGTCCGAGTATGTACTGTGTTAAAAAATTTTAAGTTTGGATGTTCGTGTCATTCTTCTTAATTAGTAACTTTTTTACGAAGATTATTTGTCCGTTTTTCACTACTCATTTGTTAACATCACATCAGGAAAGCATCATTTCCACTTGTATTGAATTGCTGGTCAGAGATTTGCCAGTGTACTACTGATCACTTTAAAATGACCTGCGGCCTGGATAACATGTTGTTCTTGAAAGGGAGTTGGAAACTTAGCTAAAATGAGCTGGTTCCAATAACACACATATTTCATGATTCTCTGCTCTTACTTCCTAGTCAAGTGATGGTACACATAGCATACCATGCATATTAAGTTCGTGTACTGCTTTAGGGATGGTTTATTTTGGATCATACAAGAGTAACCTACTTGTAAATCCAATTGCCGTTCAACTACTCACTCATTCAGAAACTTCTCGCCATTCTTTTAGTGTGATCTCAATTCAACAAAAACACAATGCTTCTATTCACTTTGTTTTTGGCTACGAAAACATGAGTAATAAGGCATGGTAAACAGATCTTGAATGACTTGCCCAACACATATCCCATGCTCACATTGTTTTTTATTTTTCCTAAAAAGAGCTAACAAAGACGAGATGTATATATACAAGTCCTACATATGCTCCATTGTCTTAGGATGTCAAAGTGTGTGTGGTATGATTACAGATTTGCTTCCCTCTCTATCCTGCTCCAGTCTATCTAAAATATTGGAGGAAAACAAATACATAAATCCTACCCTGCCTAATACCTTTCCCCCTCTTGCTCTTCAGTGCTACAAATCCATCCACCGTGCCACTCCAATTGTCGAGTTGGAGCTGGTGTCTTTGCCACCAGAGATCGTGGCAACGGGGCCACACTCCAAAGTTGTTCCCGCTGTTCAAATGCCGGCCAAGGTAATTTCCCACAAAGATGTGGTGCTCAAACACCAGGTCCGCGACAAGTGTGTCGTCGGCTGAACTTTCAGGTCATGCTAGCCCTGTCTCCAAGGAGTCGCCGCACTTCGCTGATATGCTGACGAAGGCCAAGGAAGCCAAGGCCGTCTGCTCTGATCTCTCGAAGGGGTTATCCAAGCTTCTTCATATCGTTCGTGTAGTCAACATGTGCGAAACCATCCATCCTAAGATCACCTTTGGCTCTCCTTCTGGAGTTCTGGGCATTAGTGAGAACCACTTTTGTTTATTTATATTTGGGCTTAGATATTCTTGCCATGACTATATTTAGTCCTGTCATGCAATTGCTCTCGCTCAACTCCTCTTTCCAGAACTTCCAACCATGAAAGATTAGCTCTTTTCACCTGTATAGAATTACAGGTCATAGATTATGATTGTGTTCTCACATGATAAAGAAATGGTAAACAAATACCTATCACTTGTATAAATTTATCGGGACTTATATTACATAATGTCCTCACATAATAAAGAAATGGTAATCATCACCGAAATACCATCACGTGGGTGCTACAATTTTCTTGAAAGGGAGCTGAAAAGATGGCTAAAAGGAACCACTTCTCACGTTTCACGCGTCTTTCATGATGCCATGGACTTGTCGTGACGATACCTGTCGTGCGGCTGTAGCGCGAGATGCGGCGGCGCGGCGGAGTCTTGATGCTGATGCGGCGAGGGCGCGTCGGGCGGCGCGGCGGCCAGACGGCGGCGCGAGCGGGCGGCCAGGCCGTGGCGGCTACGCGCGGGGTTGGCTCTGGGGCAGCGGCGCGGGCATGGATCCATCGCGGATTTGGTCCTGCGGGCGCGGTCTCGGCCTCCCCTGCTCAGCCGGCGGGTCTCGGTGGGTGGATTTCTCCTTGCTGAGATCTGGCAGCGGCGGCCTGAATCATCCAGATCCCGGCAAGGATGGCGGCGACCCGTGCACGAGAGATGGAGGTCTTCGATCAAATCTGGGTGAAAACCTGCTATTGGCTATTGCCAAGGCCGGAGATGGTGACAATGTCTGCGTCGTTCCCTTCC
>NC_041381.1:10748466-10753365 GCF_002162155.2 Triticum dicoccoides
GGGGGGACCCTAGATCAGTAGATCGGATGACGGTGCCTCTCTAGTGTCGTTTCCTCCTTGGGGGCGTCATTCTTGGAGGTGCACACGGGCTCGAGGGACCGGAGGACGATGACTTTGGTGGAGCGGTGCTTCATCTTACACATTGATGGTGGCGGATCTCGGCGGCGTGGCGCTGTGGAGACTCGGCGTCTGATGCGCGGAGATGGACTCGCGCAGGAGGAGGAAGCTGTCCAACGTCATGGTGGCGTTGATGGCTGAGAGGCCTGGCATGGTCGGTGCTTCAGTTCTGCTCTAAGGATGGACCGAGGGATGATGGAGGTGACGGCCCTTGCAGCGTGTGTTGCTCACTGGGAGTGTGCCAGACTGGTGTGGGACCCAATCCAGGTAGTGGCTTGGATGGGATACCCAGCTTAGATGTTAGGCTTGGGTGCAATGTCTGTTTGGTATTAGGCCCGGACATTCGGCATGCCTTCGTCAAGGGGATAGGAGTAGCAACGGTGTTTACAAGATGACGGCTTCAAGCTTGTTGATGTATCACCTTGTATGATCTTTGTGAATAATTAATAATATGGCTGTATGCATCGTCTAGATGCAGAGGCCGGGGGTGCATCCTCCTTTTCTAGAAAAAATTGAGAGAACTGGCATATCATGTATACTAACTTTTTCTATTTGGAAGTTTGAGACTAATGGTATCTCTAACGCGGACTCTTAAAACGCCCATAACTGTCCAGACTGCACAATCCAAATGTGTTTTGCCGTTCAACGCGGTCCTATATCAGTCTGCTTGGCGGTTCGTACGTCAATTTTCCAGCAAACTGGGGAGGGCGGGCGTCCGGACCGCTACCACACCTGCTCTTGACAAACCTAGCCCACCCAAATCTCTCTCCCTCTCCCGCACGTTTTCCCGTCCAAAGCCTGCCTACATTCATGCCGCTTAGAGCGGCTGCTCCGTATTGATGTTGGCCCAGAGTGGATGCGACCTCTCACTAAATGCCCACGATAGACCTCCATACAAAATTTGAACGAAGTCAGACACCATATGCACGTTGCCTCACAACCGGCCTGTACTTTAGGGTTTTTCACCGAGAAAACCCTAGAAAATGCATAAAATGTCATAAATAAATGAAAATTTGCATGGATGCTTGCCATGGTGATGCAAATGGGTGGAAAATGCATAAATGTCAGAAATAAATGAAAATTGGCATGGATGCTTCACATGGTGATTCTGACGCAGCACCAACTCGTCACTGCTTCCGCTACTCCGCGCCATCGGTGAGTTTGATCGTTATCTCCATCTTCATTGTGTTCCTGAGTGTGATTATGTAGGATAATTTTTTTGTAGCGTAGCATATTCCCCTACAATCTCAGTATCCTTTTCTTGAGCAGAGATATGGAGAAGAATCAAGTAATGCCAAAACCCCCAAAAATTCTTTTTACTTGTATAAATTTATCAGGACTTGTATTATGCAGTGTACTCACTTAACAAAGAAATGACAAACAACTCCGAAATACCTTGCTTAATACCATCACATGGATGCTTTGATGTTCTTGAAAGGGAGCTGAAAAGATAGCTAAAATGGAGTCATTTGTCGCGTGAATGTCTTTCATGATGCAATGAATTTGGCATGATGATACATACGTGAGAACTGGCATACAATCTATACTAAGTTCTTCAACTAGGAAATTGGAGACTAACCTAAACATGCAAGTAGGATGGTCACATGATCAAACAAACATTTCTTGAATGACTTATTCAAACACACAAGAGATGTATAGCCCTATATATACTCCACCAGCTTGGGATATTAATGTGAGTGTGATATGAATTCAGATTTGTTCCCATGTCTGTCCATCTTGAATCCGTCCAAAATATTGGAGGAAAACAAATACTTGTATCTTCTCCCGATTCTGGCGCAAGCCGTGGTACCGCAAATTTCGCTTACGGAATCATGTAAACTGAATTTGTGATACCGCAGACGGCGAGAAAGAACAGATCCGGCATACACACACCACACAATTTAAACTAGCAATTCGCACCATCTTATATTGCCGAAGTTCATACGAAAGCCAGAGTTCATACTAGCATGAAAACATAATAAAACCTAAATCTACTCATCATCATCACCACGCTTCTTGACATGGAGGTGGCACTCCATTAGAGAGTTGGAGAGGATGAACACCAGGTCGTACTCCTCCTTCGCCGCTGCCACCCCCGCCGCGGAAGCTTCGTCTCCGGCGGCGGCTGACTTCTTCGTGTTGAACCACGTGTGCTTCGCCTCCCGGAGTCGCTTGACCGGGGGCGAGAAGATCCGGTTGCGGCGGTCGAAGTTGCTCCACACTTGTCGGCCTGCGCTGCTATAGAGCGCGCCGCAGTTCTGAGCCTACATCTTGCGCCACTCCTCCACTGGTGGGCAGAGGGAGGAGCTCCCCACCTCGTCGTCAGGGCTGCGCTTGCGTGGCGGCGAGCCACCGCAACCGCTGCACACCCCTTGGTCACCCCTCTTGTGACCCGTGCTCGACATCCGGGCAAGCTTTCGTTGTCTACGCGTGTGGCAAACAGCGGCCAGGCAGTGGAGGATTTCTCACCGGAGTACCCGATTTGCACGGAGGGGGATACGGGAATGCCGGATGCAAACCCTAAAACGGGGTCGCTCATGTATATATGCGGGAGTTGGGGGCGGTTTACGGGCCGCCCGTAAAATTTTTATGGGTCGGACTGTGAGCATCTCCAGCAGATCCTGCAACCGGCCGTCGACCTTGGGAAAGGTTGGCTCGGTAATTAGTGTGAGGTTGGATGCCGCATTATTGAACTCGTCGTTGAGGCCAGCCATGACTATGCTATGGAGGAGCTCATCGGAAACCTTCTTGCCGATGTCGCGGAGCTCGTCGGAGAGTCGTTTCAGGCGCGTACAAAACTCATCAATGGACGAGTCGTTTTGTTGGCATCCAAAGACTCTTGTTGTAGGAACACAAGCCGATGAAGGCAATTGTCGGTGAAGAGCCCATTGAGCTTAGTTCAGACCGTGTATGCATCATCATCGTCCTGCACCACAGCTTGAAACAAGTCATTCGATATAGTCAAATAAAACCAGCGAATAAGCCTTTTAAATTTGGTAACCGAGCACCTGTAATCTGGCAAATAAGCATGTTAAACTCGTTTACAACTAAGTACTTTCTATTCTGACTATTAAGTATTCCTCCGTAGACTTATGTAACACCTTTTAGATCACTAACCTGTCCTTGGATTTAAATGCATAGGCAAACCCACACTAGGCTAACATGATTACATGATGGTTGGTGAGTTACTATCATGCAACTAACTACTAGGCCATGGACGTACACACACCATAGATCTCTCTCCCTAGTCACCATCGAGCACATGAATGAATGATACTGACAGTTCCGTATGGAAAGTCACACTAACCACGTGTGTACTTCTTTGACGCCTGGCGGGACAACTCGTGCACTGAATGACTCCCCACCCTTGTTGCATCCATCTCAAGAATTATATTGTGAAACTTGGTGGACGTATCTATCAATTGAAATATGCAAAATTGTAAGGCCTATACTTTGTCGCACAAAACTCTAAGAAGTAATTGGGAATGTTTCAAAAACTAAACCGCCTCGATTAAAAAGTATTCTAGACGGTTTTGTAGGAGAAACGGGCTCAGATGAGTATTATCCCTAGCTACTGTTTCCTCCATCCCAGTAGTTCTTGCTTTCTGTGGTGCGAGGTTGTCAGCGGAGCTCTTCGTCTGCCTTGGGCTTGATGTTTTTGAGGTGTCGTTCTTTCGTCGCTGCCCTAGGCTTGCCCATCTAGGCTGGGGCGCTCAATCCCTCGTGGTCTCGGCTTCTGGGGAGGGTTGATTGGCTTCTTGATAACTCCCCTCTCCTCTCATGTTCTTGTTTATATTTGTGTTGTTTTAGCTTGGCTTCCATCCTTTGTAATCTCTGCGTGGCCGTGTGTTGCATGCACCCTGTCTGTAACCTGTAAATATTCATGAAATTTTTTATTTCCCATTAATGAACTGTTAGCTTTTGCGCCCTAGCATGTTAGATTTTTCTAAGGAGATAGGCACAATGTCCCTTGTCATCGGTATTCACTCATTAATTGCCTTGTCATTTTCGATATACAGGGAACCTAGCAAGTATGTCATGTCCATGCCTAAGTAATACCATATGTACGGTGTTGTGCTTGCTAACTAATAAGTCATTCATTAAAGAGCTCTAATACATATAGGGATGCTCGGCTATTGAAGGAGGCCCGCAAGCTCTCCTTCATATTCCATATACCAAGCATACTAGTACATCTTGTGCTTCAATTGTGTTGAGATTTGCTAGTTAGGCTCAATATGGTGTATGCATTCCTCTCAAGATTCTGATCATGACATGTACGTACTCTCAATGAGCATCATCCATCCTTGTTAGTGCTTTTTCTGATTCTGGTTGGGCAGGATGCTTGGATGATAGACAGTCAGCAAGTGGTTTTGAAATACTTATTGGTCCTGATTTAATCTCATGATGTGCAAAGAAACAACCCTTAATTTCAAGATCATGTACAGAAGTAGAATACAAAGCATTGAGAGTAATGTGCAAAGAAACAATAAAAAGTATTTGGGTTCATCCATGCCGAAAGAACTTGGAATATGACATGAACAAGCTTGATGTCTTTGGTGTGACAATCTTGGTGGCACATATTTATCTGTTAATCCAGTCTTTCATGCAAGGGCCAACACTAAAATTGATTTGCAATTTGTAGGAGAAAGAGTTGCTCGCAAGGAGTTAGATATTCGGTTTGTGCATTCAAAAGATCAAGTTGCAAATGACTTTACAAAAGCGTTGCCCACAAGAACCTTTGAAGAATTCAAGCGTAATCTTAACTATGTAAAGTTCTCACTA
>NC_041381.1:10753635-10756598 GCF_002162155.2 Triticum dicoccoides
CCTTGCACGACACAATGTATGCCTCACGGGATAAGGGCCGATCAATCTGTAAACACCACACAGGCCTCTAGGAGGTTGAGATGCTTCCCATAATTTCAACACTACCGAAGCATTCGTGCACTTGTGTTGTCGACATCTTGTGCTACCAAAGTATTAATGCACTTGTATTGTCAGCATCCATGTACTACCAAAGTATTAGTACACTTGCATTGCCAATGTCGCTATAGGTAGAGTAGATCCATTTTAAGGGATATGGTGATTCGGAGCCCAGGCTCAGTTGCACCCATCGATGAACAGTAAATAAAAAAACAATTCAACTGTTCTTTGAACTTTTGACATCCAAGATGCTTGGGTGCTCAAGGTACGTGCAAAATTTCATGGTATTTGGACATGTGGGGAGCTCGTGGCAGAAACAACAAATTTGGCTTCTGTAAGGAACTTTGAAAAAGTGTCCCTGTATAACAGGTTTTGTTTTTTTCACAAGCTCCTAGAATCTCCAAACACCATGAAAGTTCTCATGCATCTTGCACATCTGAGCATCTTGCATGCAAAAAAAATCGATTCTTTTTGTTTTTCTTACTTTTTTTAATGTACCATTCATGGGGTGCAACTGAACCTGGGCTCAGACGCAGATTTCCGCTTTCTAAGCTCTTTCACCAATAGGGAGGGGAAGGCAAGAAAACGTGAGCTGCTCTATATATTTTCAGTCCTTGGATTTGAGTGGATAGCAGACTAGGCTAATACGTTGATTGATGAGTTACTATCATGCAACTAACTACAAGGTCACAGATCGACACACATCGTAGAGATAGATCTCTCGCGTCACCATCGAGTATGAATGAATGAATGACATTGACAGTTCCGTATGGAAAGTCACACTAACTACGTGTGTACTTCTTTGACGCCTGACGGGACAACTCGTGCACTAAATGACTCCCCACCCTTGTTGCATCCATCTCAGGAATTATATTGTGAAACTTGGTGGACGTATCTATCAATTGAAATATTGAAAAATTGTAAGGCCTATACTTTGTCGCACAAAACTATAAGAAGTAATTGAGAATGTTTCAAAAACTAAACCGCCTCGATTGAAAAGTATTCTAGGCAGTTTCGTTGGAGAAACTGACGCAGATGAGTGTTATCCCTAGCTACTGATTCCTCCATCCAACTAGTTCTTGCTTTCGGTAATGCGAGGTTGTTAGCGGAGCTCTTCGTCTGGTTTGGGCTTGAGGTTTCTGAGGTGTTGTGCTTTCGCCGCTGTCCCTGGCTTGCACCATCTAGGCCGCGACGCTCAATCCCTCATGGTGGCAGCTTCTTGCCTAGTGACTAAGGATTTTCACACTTGTTGTGGGGGACGGTTGATTGGCTCTGGCTAACCCCCCTCTTCTTTCACGTTCTTGTATCTATGTGTGTAGTTTTCGCTTGGCTTCCATCCTTTGTATGCTATGTGTGGCTGCGTCTCGCATGCGCCCTCCCTGTAATATGTAACTATGCATGACAATTTTTGTTTCCTGGTAATGAATTGCGGGATTTTGCGCCCTAGCTTAGATTTTTTTAAGGAGATAGGCACAATGTCCCTGGATTGCCTTGTCATTTTCGATAAACAGGGAACCTAGCTAGTATGTCATGTCCATGCCTATGTAATACAGTAGTACGTGAAATGTTGTGCTTGCTAACTAATTCATTCATTAATGAGCTTGACTATATATAGGGGTGCTCGGGCATTGAAGGAGGCCAGAAAGCTCTCCCTCATATTCCACATAGCAAGCAACTAGTACATCTTGTGCTTCATTTGAGTTGAACTTTGCTAGCTAGGTTCAAGATGGTATGCACTCTTCTTAAGATTGTGATGATGGCATGTACGTACTCTAATAATTTCATTTGTGGTCATGCATCACAGAGCAAGCCCGTGAAGATCGGGCCATGGGGTGGCGATGGAGGCGAACCTCGCGACATCGAATACACTCCTCTCGCACTAGTTCGTGTGGCAATTCGTAGCGGGGACGCAATCAACGCTATCGGGTTTACTTACGTGGATACCAGTGGGAATCTGCATGAGGAGGAATGGGGAGGCTCCGAGGGGGAGAAATTTGAGGAGGTGTGTGAATCGGCTAATAAACCATAGATTTTTTTTGCTAACACGTCATGTTGTCATATATATATACACAAGCACTCTTCTACAACGTACATAGTCCTAATTATGAGCTATCAATTTTTTGTGCATGCAGTTGCTCCTTCAAGAATTAGAATATGTGTTGGAAATTTCAGGAACGTATGGTTCATCCCCTGAATCATATGTAACATCTCTTGAATTGGTTACCAACAAGGGTCGGACTATCCGTGGCGGCACTGCCGGCTCTGGGGTTCTTTCTGTTGTTGTTAACCTTGTCCTCTTTCCTAGTTTCCTAAGACTGTACGTCTTTCTTCTTTGTGTTTCAGTTATAGACACCTAGGAGTTTATCTGTACGTGTTTTGTACGTACATGTTTCTGTATGGCCAGAAGCGTGCTTAGTCCACGTTGCGGCCAAGTCGTGTCTAGCGTTTTCGTAGCACGAGCGAGTCCACGATCTGAAGCCGTGGGATGGTGCGAGCATGTTGGGTCGTGGCGTAGAAGTCGCTCAGTTTGTTTTCCCTGTTGAATAAAAGAAGAGAAACAGAAAAGACGCTGGAATTAAGGCGTCGCAAAACTGTCTCCCGTGTTCGTGTGTGTTTTCTGTTCGTCCTCGAGTTCCTCCTGGGCTCAGATCGAGGCATCCACAGATCGCGTGTGTGTAGATCACGACCTGAAAGCTGTCAATTGGCATCAGAGCTTCGGGTTTCTAGGTTCCTGCGGCGTCCGGCGGCGGTGATCGGAGGCGATTGGTGGAGATGGGGGATACGTCTCCTAAGAAGAGCGACGGGAAGAGCGGCGGCAGCGGTGGCGGAAAGTACACGCCGCCGGCAGCCAGGAGGCCGAGCACAGG
>NC_041381.1:10757457-10759397 GCF_002162155.2 Triticum dicoccoides
TGATTGCCCGGAACCGAAGCGAGAGAAGGCCAATCTTGTGCAAAAGCAAGTTGATGAGGATCCAGCACTGTTGTTGACAGAGGTGTGCACTCTGGTTGAGGTGACAGAGACAGTGAGTGAAACTGTGATGCTGCACGAGGACAAAGTACAACCTAAGCTGCAGGGAAGCATGGATAAGGCCTGGTATTTGGACACCGGGGCTAGCAACCATATGACTGGGTGCTTAAACAAATTTGCAGAGATCGATCATTCCATTCGCGGTGCAGTGAAATTTGGAGATGGTTCCACTGTTGAGATCGAGGGACGAGGCTCGGTTTTGTTTGAGGCATACACTGGTGATCACCGCATCTTGACTGAGGTGTACTACATACCGAGGCTGAAAAACAATATCATTAGCCTCGGCCAGCTTGACGAGATAGGCTGCAAATATTCAGTTGAGGATGGAGTGATGGTGGTGCAAGACCGAGAGTGCAAGGTGCTAGCTAAAGTGAGAAGAACCAAAAACCGGCTGTATGTGTTTCATATTGACATCACATTGCCAGAGTGTTTGCTGTCCAAGTCAGGTGATGACGCATGGCTTTGGCATGCAAGATATGGTCATGTGAGCTTCTCAGCGCTAAGAATTTTAGGTCAGAAGGAGATGGTGAGAGGTTTACCATTGATAGATCAAGGTGATCGGTTTTGTGATGGCTGTTTGGTCGCTAAGCAGCGCCGTAGACCATTTCCTGCTGAAGCTAACTTTCGCGCAGACGAAGCTCTGCAGCTGTTGCACGGAGATCTCTGTGGCCCAATTTCTCCAGCAACTTTTGGTGGGAAAAAGTACCTCTTGTTGATAGTGGACGATTGCACTCGCTATATGTGGGTTGTGCTCATCAAAAGCAAGGATGAGGCACTAGGTGCAGTGAAGAAGATCAAGGCATCAGTTGAGACTGAATTGAAACTGACTGTCAGGGCACTACGGACAGATAGAGGAGGCGAATTCACCTCAAGGGAGTTTGTTCAGTTCTGTGAAGATTTGGGGATCAAGCACCATCTCACTGCTCCGTACTCGCCGCAACAAAATGGTGTGGTTGAACGCCGAAACCAAACTGTCGTGGGGATGGCGCGGAGCCTGTTGAAGAACAAACAATTGCCAGGTACTTTCTGGGGTGAAGCTGTAGCCACTGCAGTTTTTCTGCTCAACCGTGCACCAACTAAGAGTGTCCCAAATATGACTCCATATGAGGCTCTGTACAAGAAGAAACCGGATGTGCATTTTCTGCGCACATTTGGATGTCTTGGACATGTTAAGAAAATTGGTGCACATCTTCCCAAGCTGGCTGATCGCAGTTCGGTCATGATCTTCATTGGGTATGAGCCAAATTCAAAGGCATACAGAATGTTTGATCCAAGGACAAACAAACTGCACATCTCTCGTGAAGTAGTATTTGAAGAAGATGGACAGTGGGATTGGGTTTCAGAGAAGACTGAACCGACACAGCCGAGTAGTGTTACCTTCACAGTTCAGTATGGTGCACATCTGGACGTTGGCGTGCCCATGCCATCTCCAATACCTGGGAAATTGCAGGTTGATCACGAGGTGAGAAGTTCTGAAAGTACAGCTGAACCAGAGACCCCGATGACGGCGGTGCAGTCATCCCCAAACTCTGTATCACCACCAACAAATGTTTCAGAACCAACAACGTCAGAAGGACCACAAAGGTACCGGCTGCTCGACGATATTTATGATGAAACTTTCGAGATTGATGGTGATGAATATAGCTTGTGTATGTTGGGAATGGCTGAACCAACCTCGTACCTGGAGGCAAGCAAAGATGCATGCTGGAGGCGTGCAATGCAGGACGAGTTGAGCTCCATTAAAGAAAATAAGACTTGGAAGCTCACGCATCTACCACCAGGTACAAAGCCAATTGGTCTTAAGTGGGTTTTTAAATTGAAGA
>NC_041381.1:10759486-10761086 GCF_002162155.2 Triticum dicoccoides
GAACTACTCTTTGTGGGCTATCAAGATGAAAGTGTTGATGAAGGCGCTACGTGTCTGGTCGGCGATTGATGGCTCCGGTGAGTACGACCAAGCGGCGGACGAGGGGGCCTTCGCGGCGCTCTCCCAGTCCGTCCCGGATCATGTTATGCTGCAGGTTGCGGACTGTGACACCGCGCAGGAGGCGTGGGAGATGATCCGATGTGCCCGCGTCGGAGAGGATCGCGTGAAGAAGGCACGCGCGCGGCAACTGAAAAGGCAGTTCGATCGCCTCGACATGGCGGACGGGGAAACTATCCCGGAGTTTGCCAGGAAACTCACCACACTGGTGAGCGAGATCCGCTCCCTCGGCGTCACCCTTGGGGAAGAGGCCGTGGTGGAGCGTCTATTCAGCGCCGTCCCGGATCGCTTCGCTGACATCGTCAACACCATCGAGCAGTGGGGTGACATGTCGACGATGACTCTGCAGGAGGCAGTTGGGCGCCTCACGGCGTTCGAGGAGAACCAGCGCGGGCGCCGGCAGAACCGCAGGGACAAGGATGAGCAGCTGATGCTCGTCACACGTGCCCTCGAATCGCTGATGAAAGGAAAGAAATCGACTGACAGTGGCGGTGCCTCAGGTTCCGGTGCAAAGAGAGGCGGAGGACGAGGCGGCAGCCAGGACAAAGGTCGTGGTGACCATGGCCAGAACAATGGGAAGGGCAAGCAGAAAAAGCATCGTAAGTTTGATATTTCAAAAGTTAAGTGTTTTAACTGCAATGTCAATGGTCATTTCGCCTATGATTGCCCGGAACCGAAGCGAGAGAAGGCCAATCTTGTGCAAAAGCAAGTTGATGAGGATCCAGCACTGTTGTTGACAGAGGTGTGCACTCTGGTTGAGGTGACAGAGACAGTGAGTGAAACTGTGATGCTGCACGAGGACAAAGTACAACCTAAGCTGCAGGGAAGCATGGATAAGGCCTGGTATTTGGACACCGGGGCTAGCAACCATATGACTGGGTGCTTAAACAAATTTGCAGAGATCGATCATTCCATTCGCGGTGCAGTGAAATTTGGAGATGGTTCCACTGTTGAGATCGAGGGACGAGGCTCGGTTTTGTTTGAGGCATACACTGGTGATCACCGCATCTTGACTGAGGTGTACTACATACCGAGGCTGAAAAACAATATCATTAGCCTCGGCCAGCTTGACGAGATAGGCTGCAAATATTCAGTTGAGGATGGAGTGATGGTGGTGCAAGACCGAGAGTGCAAGGTGCTAGCTAAAGTGAGAAGAACCAAAAACCGGCTGTATGTGTTTCATATTGACATCACATTGCCAGAGTGTTTGCTGTCCAAGTCAGGTGATGACGCATGGCTTTGGCATGCAAGATATGGTCATGTGAGCTTCTCAGCGCTAAGAATTTTAGGTCAGAAGGAGATGGTGAGAGGTTTACCATTGATAGATCAAGGTGATCGGTTTTGTGATGGCTGTTTGGTCGCTAAGCAGCGCCGTAGACCATTTCCTGCTGAAGCTAACTTTCGCGCAGACGAAGCTCTGCAGCTGTTGCACGGAGATCTCTGTGGCCCAATTTCTCCAGCAACTTTTGGTGGGAAAAAGTAC
>NC_041381.1:10761514-10782665 GCF_002162155.2 Triticum dicoccoides
CTCACTGCTCCGTACTCGCCGCAACAAAATGGTGTGGTTGAACGCCGAAACCAAACTGTCGTGGGGATGGCGCGGAGCCTGTTGAAGAACAAACAATTGCCAGGTACTTTCTGGGGTGAAGCTGTAGCCACTGCAGTTTTTCTGCTCAACCGTGCACCAACTAAGAGTGTCCCAAATATGACTCCATATGAGGCTCTGTACAAGAAGAAACCGGATGTGCATTTTCTGCGCACATTTGGATGTCTTGGACATGTTAAGAAAATTGGTGCACATCTTCCCAAGCTGGCTGATCGCAGTTCGGTCATGATCTTCATTGGGTATGAGCCAAATTCAAAGGCATACAGAATGTTTGATCCAAGGACAAACAAACTGCACATCTCTCGTGAAGTAGTATTTGAAGAAGATGGACAGTGGGATTGGGTTTCAGAGAAGACTGAACCGACACAGCCGAGTAGTGTTACCTTCACAGTTCAGTATGGTGCACATCTGGACGTTGGCGTGCCCATGCCATCTCCAATACCTGGGAAATTGCAGGTTGATCACGAGGTGAGAAGTTCTGAAAGTACAGCTGAACCAGAGACCCCGATGACGGCGGTGCAGTCATCCCCAAACTCTGTATCACCACCAACAAATGTTTCAGAACCAACAACGTCAGAAGGACCACAAAGGTACCGGCTGCTCGACGATATTTATGATGAAACTTTCGAGATTGATGGTGATGAATATAGCTTGTGTATGTTGGGAATGGCTGAACCAACCTCGTACCTGGAGGCAAGCAAAGATGCATGCTGGAGGCGTGCAATGCAGGACGAGTTGAGCTCCATTAAAGAAAATAAGACTTGGAAGCTCACGCATCTACCACCAGGTACAAAGCCAATTGGTCTTAAGTGGGTTTTTAAATTGAAGAAGGACTCACATGGCAACGTAGTGAAGCATAAGGCCAGGTTAGTAGCCAAGGGATATGTTCAGAGGCATGGAATTGACTTTGAGGAGGTGTATGCACCTGTTGCTCGTTTGGAAACCATCAGACTTATCATTGCACTTGCAGCTCAGGAGGGTTGGGAAATACATCATATGGATGTAAAGTCAGCATTTTTAAATGGTGAACTTGCTGAGGAAGTGTTTGTGTCACAGCCACCAGGGTTTGAAGTGAATGGAGAGGAAGAAAAAGTTCTGAAATTGAGCAAAGCTTTGTATGGTCTGAAGCAAGCTCCAAGGGCATGGAACACAAAGTTGGATCAAACTCTAGTGCAACTAGGTTTTGAAAAATGTCCTCTGGAACACGCCCTATACAAGAAGTGTCATGGCACATCCAAGTTGCTGGTTGGAGTATATGTAGATGATTTAATCATTACTGGAACAAGCACTGAAGAAGTGGCTTCTTTCAAAAAGCAAATGAAAGACAGATTCAGTATGAGTGATCTGGGGTTGCTGTCATATTATCTTGGAATAGAAGTACGACAAAGTCCAAGGAACATCTTTCTCTGTCAGTCAGGCTATGCTACAAAAATTCTTGAGAAGGCGGGAATGATGGACTGTAACCCAGCACATGTGCCGATGGAACCCAAACTGAAATTGAGGAAAACCAGTACAGCTCCACCAGTAGATGCTACTGAATACCGTAGCATTGTTGGAAGTCTCAGGTACTTAGTTCATACACGACCGGACATTGCTTTCCCTGTCGGTATTGTCAGTAGGTTCATGGAGAAACCAACCAGTGAACACTTGGCTGCTGTCAAGCACATCCTTAAATATGTGAAGGGGTCACTGGATTATGGGTGCTGTTATGAGAGGAAGGAAGGAACAGCATTGCGCCTGTATGGCTATAGTGACAGTGATATGGCTGGGGATGTTGATGATCGAAAAAGCACAAGTGGAGTTATGTTCTATCTTGGCCCTTGTCTGATCACTTGGTTCTCACAGAAACAGAAAGTCGTCGCTGTCTCATCATGTGAAGCTGAATATATGGCGGGCGCATATGCAGCTTGTCAAGGAATATGGTTGGCGAGGCTATTAGCTGATGTGCTCGGGCAGGAGGTTGATCAAGTATTGCTGCTCTCTGCAAAAACCCGGTCTACCATGACAGGAGTAAGCATATTGATATTAAATATCATTTCATCCGCGACATGGTGGAGTCAGGATCCGTGTCCGTGGAGCATGTCCGTAGTGGCGATCAGTTGGCTGACATACTCACAAAGCCGCTTGGAAGAATAAAATTTCTGGAGATGAGGGAGAGGATTGGCATGAGGGCAATGAAAGGCAAGTGACAAGTTTAAGGAGGTGATTGTTGTTGTTAACCTTGTCCTCTTTCCTAGTTTCCTAAGACTGTACGTCTTTCTTCTTTGTGTTTCAGTTATAGACACCTAGGAGTTTATCTGTACGTGTTTTGTACGTACATGTTTCTGTATGGCCAGAAGTGTGCTTAGTCCACGTTGCGGCCAAGTCGTGTCTAGCGTTTTCGTAGCACGAGCGAGTCCACGATCTGAAGCCGTGGGATGGTGCGAGCATGTTGGGTCGTGGCGTAGAAGTCGCTCAGTTTGTTTTCCCTGTTGAATAAAAGAAGAGAAACAGAAAAGACGCTGGAATTAAGGCGTCGCAAAACTGTCTCCCGTGTTCGTGTGTGTTTTCTGTTCGTCCTCGAGTTCCTCCTGGGCTCAGATCGAGGCATCCACAGATCGCGTGTGTGTAGATCACGACCTGAAAGCTGTCATTTTCAACGTCCCGCTAGTTTCCGCCCGGATCATCGGCTTCTTTGGAGCTGCGGGGACGACTTACATCGACTCCTTTGGCATGTATGCGGGCTTTGCTGCATGATCGGTTCATCATGTCTCCGTGCTAGTACTACTATACTACTAGTACTGTTTTAGTGTGTGGTTGCAATAAAAGCAGGGAGCCCTTTGTTAGCTGGCAGGAGTGCTAGCTATATGCCTGTCACGCCATGAATCCCTTCTCTGCTCAAGGGAACATACATATGTATGTGTATATCGTTTGAGTGAAAACCTTACAGTGTGCCTTGTATCCAGTATTATATTAATTACCATGGGATATAAATAAATGTAAAGCTACCCCTTCAGACAAGCCCTTGCTGAAATTGCATCATCTAGCACTTGCCACTTGTTGTGTTGAAATTTGGTGTGGCCATCCATAATCCCATTGAGTTATTGACACACCATGAAATTGCAAGTCAGTTTCGTCCTTGTTCTGACTTGCTTCTCCATTCTTTTATCTTTCACATGCTGCTGCCCATCATAACAAAATTTACACTCTTTGCCATCCATGTCGGAAACAAAGAGATCTTGAGCACTTGGACGTGTTGGAAATATGCCCTAGAGGCAATAATAAAAGGATTATTATTATATTTCTTTGTTCATGATAGTTGTCTTTTATTCATGCTATAATTGTATTATCCGGAAATCGTAATACACGTGTGAATACTTAGACCACAACATGTCCCTAGTGAGCCTCTAGTTGACTAGCTCGTTGATCAACAGATAGTCATGGTTCTCTGACTATGGACATTGGATGTCGTTGATAACGGGATCACATCATTAGGAGAATGATGTGATGGACAAGACCCAATCCTAAGCATAGCACAAGATCGTGTAGTTCATTTTGCTAGAGCTTTTTCAATGTCAAGTATCTCTTCCTTAGACTATGAGATCGTGTAACTCCCGGATACCGTAGGAGTGCTTTGGGTGTACCAAACGTCACAAGTAACTGGGTGACTATAAAGGTGCACTACAGGTATCTCTGAAAGTGTCTCTTGGGTTGACACGGATCGAGACTGGGATTTGTCACTCCGTATAACGGAGAGGTATCACTGGGCCCACTCGGTAGTGCATCATCATAATGAGCTCAAAGTGGCCAAGTGTCTGGTCACGTGATCATGCATTACGGTACGAGTAAAGTGACTTGCCGGCAACGAGATTGAACGAGGTATTGGGATACCGAAGATCGAATCTCGGGCAAGTAACATACCGTCTGACAAAGGGAATAGTATACGGGGTTGCTTGAATTCTCGACATCGTGGTTCATCCGATGAGATCATCGAGGAGTATGTGGGAACCAACATGGGTATCCAGATCCCGCTGTTGGTTATTGATCGGAGAGCCGTCTCGGTCATGTCTGCATGTCTCTCGAACCCGTAGGGTCTACACACTTAAGGTTCGGTGACGCTAGGGTTGTATGAATATGAGTATGCAGCAAACCGAATGTTGTTCGAAGTCCCGGATGAGATCCCCGACGTCACAAGGAGTTCCGGAATGGTCCGGAGGTAAAGAATTATATATAGGAAGTGTTGTTTCAGCCATCGGGAAAGTTTCGGGGTCACCCAGTATTGTACCGGGACCACCGGAAGGGTCCCGGGGGTCCACCGGGTGGGGCCACCTATCCCGGAGGACCCCGTGGGCTGAAGTGGGAGGGGAACCAGCCCCTAGTGGGCTGGTGCGCCCCCCTGACCCCCCCCCCCTGCGCCTAGGGTTGGAAACCCTAGGTGGGGGGCGCGGCCCACTTGCCTTGGGGGGCACTACACCCCCCCTGGCCGCCGCCCCCCTTGGGAGATTGGATCTCCCAGGGCCGGCGCCCCCCTGGGGGCCTATATAAAGGAGGGGGAGGGAGGGCAGCCGCACCCTGTATCTTGGCGCCTCCCTCCCCCTGCTACACCTCTTCCTCCTCCCGCAATAGCTTGGCGAAGCCCTGCCGGAGTTCTGCTGCATTCACCACCACGCCGTTGTGCTGCTGGATCTTCATCAACCTCTCCTTCCCCCGTGCTGGATCAAGACGGAGGAGACGTCACGCTGACCGTACGTGTGTTGAACGCGGAGGTGCCGTCCGTTCGGCGCTAGGATCTCTGGTGATAGGATCACGACGAGAACGACTACCTCAACCCCGTTCTCTTGAACGCTTCCGCACGCGATCTACAAGTGGTATGTAGATGCATCTCTCTCCTATCACTCGTTGCTTAGATGAACTCATAGATGGATCTTGGTGAAACCGTAGGAAAAATTTTATTTTCTGCAACGTTCCCCAACAGTGGCATCATGAGCTAGGTCTATGCATAGTTCTCTATTGCACGAGTAGAACACAAATCTGTTGTGGGCGTAGATCTTGTCAACTTGCTTGCCACTACTAGTATTTTCTTGCTTCAGCGGTATTGTGGGATGAAGCGGCCCGGACCGACCTTACACGTACGCTTACGTGAGACAGGTTCCACTGACTGACATGCACTAGTTGCATAAGGTGGCTAGCGGGTGTCTGTCTCTCCTACTTTAGTTGGAGCGGATTCGATGAAAAGGTCCTTATGAAGGGTAAATAGAAGTTGACAAAATCACGTTGTGGTTATTCGTAGGTAAGAAAACGTTCTTGCTAGAACCCAATTGCAGCCACGTAAAAGATGTAACAACAATTAGAGGACGTCTAACTTGTTTTTACAGCAATTGTCATGTGATGTGATATGGCCAGAAGTTGTGATGAATGATGAATGATATATTGTGATGTATGAGATCATGTTCTTGTAATAGGAATCACGACTTGCATGTCGATGAGTATGACAACCGACAGGAGCCATAGGAGTTGTCTTAATTATTGTATGACCTGCGTGTCAATGATTTAATGCCATGTAATTACTTTACTTTATTGCTAAACCGTTAGCTATAGTAGTAGAAGTAATAGTTGGCGAGAAACTTCATGGAGGCACGATGATGGAAATCATGATGATGGAGATCATGGTGTCATGCCGGTGACGAAGATGATCATGGAGCCCCGAAGATGAAGATCGAAGGAGCTATATGATATTGGCCATATCATGTCACTACTTCATATAATTGCACGTGATGTTTATTATGTTTTATGCATCTTGTTTACTTAGAACGGCGGTAGTAAATAAGATGATCCCTTATAATAATTTCAAGAAAGTGTTCCCCCTAACTATGCACAGTTGCCAAAGTTCGTCGTTTCGAAGCACCACGTGATGATCGGGTGTGATAGATCCTTACGTTCACATACAACGGGTGTAAGACAGTTTTACACATGCATAAACACTTAGGGTTAACTTGACGAGCCTAGCATGTACAGACATGGCCTCGAAACACAAGATACTGAAAGGTCGAACATGAGTCGTATGGAAGATACGATCAACATGGAGATGTTCACCAATGATGACTAGTCCGTCTCACGTGATGATCGGACACGGCCTAGTCGACTCGGATCGTGTAACACTTAGATGACTAGAGGGATGTCAAATCTGAGTGGGAGTTCATTAAATAATTTTATTAAATGAACTTAATTATCATGAACTTAGTCTAAAATCTTTGCAAAATATGTCTTGTAGATCAAATGGCCAACGCTCATGTCAACATGAACTTCAACGCGTTCCTAGAGAAAACCAAGCTGAAAGATGATGGCAACAACTATTCGGACTGGGTTCGAAACCTGAGGATTATCCTCATAGCAGCCAAGAAAGCATATGTCCTAGAAGGACCGCTAGGTGAAGCACCCATCCCAGAGAACCAAGACGTTATGAACGCTTGGCAGTCACGTGCTGATGATTACTCCCTTGTTCAATGCGGCATGCTTTACAGCTTAGAACCGGGGCTCCAAAAGCGTTTTGAGCAACACGGAGCATATGAGATGTTCGAGGAGCTGAAAATGGTTTTTCAAGCTCATGCCCGGGTCGAGAGATATGAAGTCTCCGATAAGTTCTATAGTTGTAAGATGGAGGAAAACAGTTATGTCAGTGAGCACATACTCAAAATGTCTGGGTGGCACAACCGCCTGTCCCAGCTGGAGATCAACCTCCCGGACGAGGCGGTCATTGACAGAATCCTTCAGTCGCTCCCACCAAGCTACAAGAGCTTTGTGATGAACTACAACATGAAGGGAATGGTGAAGACCATTCCTGAAGCATTTTCAATGCTGAAGTCGGCAGAGGTTGAAATCAAGAAAGAACATCAAGTGTTGATGGTCAATAAGACCACTAAGTTCAAGAAAGGCAAGGGTAAATAAGAACTTCAAGAAGGACGGCAAAGATGTTGCCGCGCCCGGTAAGCCAGTTGCCGGAAAGAAGTCAAAGAATGGACCCAAGCCTGAGACTGAGTGCTTTTATTGCAAAGGAAAGGGTCACTGGAAGCGGAACTGCCCCAAATACTTAGCGGACAAGAAGGCCGGTAACACTAAAGGTATATGTGATATACATGTAATGGATGTGTACCTTACCAGTACTCGTAGTAACTCCTTGGTATTTGATACGGTGCCGTTGCTCATATTTGTAACTCACAGCAGGAGCTGCGGAATAAGCGGAGACTGGCGAAGGACGAGGTGACGATGCGCGTCGGGAATGGTTCCAAGGTCGATGTGATCGCCGTCGGCACGCTACCTCTACATTTACCCATGGGATTAGTTATGAACCTCAATAATTGTTATTTAGTGCCAAATTTGAGCATAAACATTGTATCTGGATCTCGTTTAATGCGAGATGGCTACTCATTTAAATCCGAGAATAATGGTTGTTCTATTTATATGAGAGATATGTTTTATGGTCATGCCCCGGTGGTCAATGGTTTATTCTTAATGAATCTCGAACGTAATGTTACACATATTCATAGTGTGAATACCAAAAGATGTAAAGTTGATAACGATAGTCCCACATACTTGTGGCACTGCCGCCTTGGTCACATTAGTGTCAACCGCATGAAGAAGCTCCATGCTGATGGGCTTTTAGAGTCTCTCGATTATGAATCATTTGACACATGCGAACCATGCCTCATGGGCAAAATGACCAAGACTCCGTTCTCCGGAACTATGGAGCGAGCAACCAACTTATTGGAAATCATACATACTGATGTGTGTGGTCCAATGAGCGTTGAGGCTCGCGGAGGATATCGTTATGTTCTCACTCTCACTGATGACTTAAGTAGATATGGGTATGTCTACTTGATGAAACACAAGTCTGAGACCTTTGAAAGGTTCAAGGAATTTCAGAATGAAGTAGAGAATCAACGTGATCGAAAGATAAAATTTTTACGATCAGATCGTGGAGGAGAATATTTAAGTCACGAATTTGATACGCACTTAAGAAAATGTGGAATCGTTTCACAACTCATGCCGCCTAGAACACCTCAGCGTAACGCTGTGTCCGAACGTCGTAATCGCACTCTATTGGACATGGTGCGATCTATGATGTCTCTTACCGATTTACCGCTATCATTTTGGTGATACGCTCTAGAGACAGCTACATTCACTTTAAATAGGGCACCGTCTAAATTCGTGAGACGACACCGTATGAATTATGGTTTGGGAAGAAACCTAAGCCGTCGTTTCTAAAAGTTTGGGGATGCGATGCTTATGTCAAGAAACTTCAACCTGAAAAGCTCGAACCCAAGTCGGAAAAATGCGTCTTCATAGGATACCCTAAGGAAACCATTGGGTATACCTTCTACCTTAGATCCGAAGGCAAGATCTTTGTTGCCAAGAACATATCCTTTCTGGAAAAAGAGTTTCTCTCGAAAGGAGTAAGTGGGAGGAAAGTAGAACTCGATGAAGTACTACCTCTTGAACCGGAAAGTAGTGCAGCTCAGAAAAATGTTCCTGTGGTGCCTACACCGACTGGAGAGGAAATTAATAATGATGATCAAGGTACTTCGGATCAAGTTGCTACTGAACTTCGTAGGTCCACGAGGACATGTTCCACACCAGAGTGGTATGGCAACCCTGTCCTGGAAATCATGTTGTTAGACAACGGTGAACCTTCGAACTGTGAAGAAGCGATGGCGGGCCCAGATTCCAACAAATGGCTAGAAGCCATGCAATCCAAGATAGAATCCATGTATGAAAACAAAGTATGGACTTTGACTGACTTGCCCGATGATCGGCGAGCGATAGAAAACAAATGGATCTTTAAGAACAAGACAGACGCGGATGGTAATGTCACCATCTATAAAGCTCGACTTGTTGCTAAGGGTTATCGACAAGTTCAAGGGGTTGACTACGATGAGACTTTCTCTCCTGTAGCAAAGCTTAAGTCCGTCCGAATCATGTTAGCAATTGCCGCATACTATGATTATGAGATATGGCAGATGGATGTCAAAACGGCATTCCTTAACGGTTATCTTAAGGAAGAGTTGTATATGATGTAGTCGGAAGGTTTTGTCGATCCTAAGAATGCTAACAAAGTATGCAAGCTCCAGCGATCCATTTATGGGCTGGTGCAAGCATCTCGGAGTTGGAACATTCGCTTTGATGAGATGATCAAAGCGTTTGGGTTTATGCAGACTTATGGAGAAGCCTGCGTTTACAAGAAAGTGAGTGGGAGCTCTGTAGCATTTCTCATATTATATGTAGATGACATACTTTTGATGGGAAATAATATAGAACTCTTGGACAGCATTAAGGCCTACTTGAATAAGTGTTTTTCAATGAAGGACCTTGGAGAAGTTGTGTACATATTAGGCATCAAGATCTATAGGGATAGATCGAGACGCCTCATAGGTCTTTCACAAAGCACATACCTTGATAAGATTTTGAAGAAGTTCAAAATGGATCAGTCCAAGAAAGGGTTCTTGCCTGTATTGCAAGGTGTGAGATTGAGCTCGGCTCAATGCGCGACCACGGCAAAAGATAAAGAAGAGATGAGTGTCATCCCCTATGCCTCAGCCATAGGATCTATTATGTATGCCATGCTGTGTACCAGAACTGATGTAAACCTTGCCGTAAGTTTGGTAGGAAGGTACCAAAGTAATCCTGGCAAGGAACACTGGACAACGGTCAAGAATATCCTGAGGTACCTGAAAAGGACAAAGAACATGTTTCTCGTTTATGGAGGTGACGAAGAGCTCGTCGTAAAGGGTTACGTCGATGCTAGCTTCGACACAGATCTGGATGACTCTAAGTCACAAACCGGATACGTGTATATGTTGAATCGTGAAGCAGTAAGCTGGTGCAGTTGCAAGCAGAGCATCGTGGCGGGATCTACATGTGAAGCGGAGTACATGGCAGCCTCAGAGGCAGCACATGAAGCAATATGGATGAAGGAGTTCATCACCGACCTAGGAGTCATACCCAATGCATCGGGGCCAATCACTCTCTTCTGTGACAACACTGGAGCTATTGCCCTTGCCTCTAGTTGACTAGCTCGTTGATCAACAGATAGTCATGGTTTCCTGACTATGGACATTGGATGTCGTTGATAACGGGATCACATCATTAGGAGAATGATGTGATGGACAAGACCCAATCCTAAGCATAGCACAAGATCGTGTAGTTCGTTTTGCTAGAGCTTTTCCAATGTCAAGTATCTCTTCCTTAGACCATGAGATCGTGTAACTCCCGGATACCGTAGGAGTGCTTTGGGTGTACCAAACGTCACAACGTAACTGGGTGACTATAAAGGTGCACTACAGGTATCTCCGAAAGTGTCTGTTGGGTTGACACGGATCGAGACTGGGAATTGTCACTCCGTATAACGGAGAGGTATCACTGGGCCCACTCGATAGTGCATCATCATAATGAGCTCAAAGTGACCAACTGTCTGGTCACGGGATCATGCATTACGGTACGAGTAAAGTGACTTGCCGGCAATGAGATTGAACGAGGTATTGGGATACCGACGATCGAATCTCGGGCAAGTAACATACCGTCTGACAAAGGGAATAGTATACGGGGTTGCTTGAATCCTCGACATCGTGGTTCATCCGATGAGATCATCGAGGAGTATGTGGGAACCAACATGGGTATCCAGATCCCGCTGTTGGTTATTGACCGGAGAGCCGTCTCGGTCATGTCTGCATGTCTCCCGAACTCGTAGGGTCTACACACTTAAGGTTCGCTGAGGCTAGGGTTGTATGAATATGAGTATGCAGCAAACCGAATGTTGTTCAGAGTCCCGTATGAGACCCCGGATGTCACGAGGAGTTCCGGAATGGTCCGGAGGTAAAGAATTATATATGGGAAGTGCTGTTTCGGCCATCGGGAAAGTTTCGGGGTCACCCGGTATTGTACCGGGACCACCGGAAGGGTCCCGGGGGTCCACCGGGTGGGGCCACCTATCCCGGAGGGCCCCGTGGGCTGAAGTGGGAGGGGAACCAGCCCCTAGTGGGCTGGTGCGCCCCCCCTGGGCCCCCCTGCGCCTAGGGTTGGAAACCCTAGGTGGAGGGCGCGCCCCACTTGCCTTGGGGGGCACTCCACCCCCCTGGCCGCCGCCCCCCTTGGGAGATTGGATCTCCCAGGGCCGCCCCCCCCTGGGGGCCTATATAAAGGAGGGGGGAGGGAGGGCAGCCGCACCCTGTATCTTGGTGCCTCCCTCCCCCTGCTACACCTCTTCCTCCTCCCGCAATAGCTTGGCGAAGCCCTGCCGGAGTTCAGCTGCATTCACCACCACGCCGTTGTGCTGCTGGATCTTCATCAACCTCTCCTTCCCCCTGCTGGATCAAGACGGAGGAGACGTCACGCTGACCGTACGTGTGTTGATCGCGGAGGTGCCGTCCGTTCGGCGCTAGGATCTCCGGTGATAGGATCACGACAAGAACGACTACCTCAACCCCGTTCTCTTGAACGCTTCCGCACGCGATCTACAAGTGGTATGTAGATGCATCTCTCTCCTATCACTCGTTGCTTAGATGAACTCATAGATAGATCTTGGTGAAACCGTAGGAAAATTTTTATTTTCTGCAATGTTCCCCAACAGGATGGTGGTATGAGTTAATCATGGCAGCCATGTAGGCTGCAGAGATTCTGTATGTGAAAGCTAACTACACTTTCTTGGCGCTGAAGACTAAAAAAGTTGAGCAGAGATTCAGACAGACTTGCGATATGTTACCTTGTTGTAAATTACTTTCCGAAGAACTAAGTTCACAACCACAAGAGTTTTTTCACCCATGCACATTGGGATGTGTTATGTAAAGCAGTTTTTTTTTGTGGGAAGTTATGTAAAGCAGTTTAATAGATAATTTCTAAAATGTTGGCCAACAGGCTTAAGAAAATCCTACCAGAGGTAATATCTCCTACCCAGAGTGCCTTTGTGCCAGGCAGGCTAATTACAGATAATGTGCTGGTAGCGTATGAGTGTTTCCATATAATTAAGAATAAGTCACATGGCTCTAATGGTGTTTGTGCTGTAAAATTGGATATGATGAAAGCCTATGACAGAGTAGAGTGGGGCTTTCTAAGGCGGATGATGAAAAAGCTGGGATTTCATGCACAATGGGTTGAATTAATTATGGAGTGTGTTTCCTCTATGAGCTATAGAATCAGATTCAATGATACAGAAACGGAAGAATTTACTCCAACTAGAGGATTGAGACAGGGAGATCCTTTATCCCCCTACCTGTTTTTGATTTGTTCTGAAGGGTTCTCAAGTATGCTGGCTCATGAGGAAGACATTGGTGGGATTGAAGGTATAAAAGTATCCAGAAACGCACCCTCTCATCTTTTGTTTGCCGATGACTCCT
This sequence comes from Triticum dicoccoides, assembly GCF_002162155.2. Classification (NCBI taxonomy): domain Eukaryota; kingdom Viridiplantae; phylum Streptophyta; class Magnoliopsida; order Poales; family Poaceae; genus Triticum; species Triticum dicoccoides. The sequence goes on from NC_041381.1 coordinate 10,773,955, forward strand.
TGATTTTGATGAGAGCAACTGACCAGAATGCTCACACTTTGAAGAGGATTCTTGATACTTATTGTACTAGTTCAGGACAGAGAGTGAGTACCCCAAAATCAAGTATTTTCTTCAGCCCGAATACTAGAGTTAATACCAGGGAGAGTGTTTGTGGTATACTGGATATTTTAACTGAAGCTTTGTCAGATAAGTACCTTGGTCTGCCAACTATGGTTGGTGTGGACCGGAGCGATTGTTTCCAGCATCTAGTTGATAGAATTTGTCAGAGATTGAAGGGATGGAAAGAAAAGTTTCTATCAATTCAAGGTAAAGAAATTCTTTTGAAATCTGTAGCACAGGCAATTCCGTCTTACGCTATGTCAGTTTTTAAGTTGCCTAAAGGTATACGTAAATCAATCACCGATGAAATATCGGGTTTCTGGTGGGGAGATGGACAGGAAAAGAGGAAAATGCATTGGTTTGCGTGATGGAAAATGTGTGTCACAAAGAAGAAAGGTGGATTGGGCTTTAGAGACCTTCACAGCTTTAATCTTGCTATGTTAGCAAAGCAGTGTTGGCGACTTCTTCAAAATCCGGACTCTTTGTGTGCACGAGTTTTGAGTGCAAAATACTACCCTAACGGGGACATCCTAAAAGCGGGACCGAAGAAAGGGTCTTCATTTACATGGCAAAGCATTTTAGCCGGGGTTCAGACTTTCAAAAGGGGCTGCATATGGCGAATTGGATCTGGCTCACACATCAATATTTGGGAAGATCCATGGATTCCATCTAGTGAGTCGAGAAAAGTTATTACCCCTAGAGGAGGAATTATGTTAACAAAGGTGGCAGAGATTATTGATCCCCATACTGGACAGTGGGATGAGGCATTGTTGCGTAATGTGTTTTCACCGGTTGATGTAGATAGAATATTACAGATTCCCCTACATGTTGAGGCAGTTGAAGATTTTTTAGCCTGGCACTTTACGAGGTCCGGAACCTTCTCTGTCCGCTCGGCATATCAGGTGGAGTTTGATCATCAGTTTGGACGTCATTACTCAAACTCGAATAACCCAGGTACCGCTAACCTTAATATGGTTTGGAAAGATCTGTGGCAACTGCGGCTCCCAGGGAAAATAAAACATTTTGGTTGGAAAGTCCTAAAGGGGGTCTTGCCGTGCCTCGGTGTTCTGGCAGGTAGGCATATATCCTTGGTTCCGCAATGTCCGCTTTGCAAGATCGGATTAGAGGACATACAACATTGCCTTTTTACATGCGCACGGGCATCTGATGTTTGGTCTGAGTTAGGATTGCAGAATGATATTATAAAAGCCGTGCGGCAAGATCGATCTGGTTCTATAACTTTGGAAATTCTGGTCCGCATGCGTACCATGATTCATGAGTTGCCAATGGTTGAACTCATCTTGGTTGCGATGTGGTTTATCTGGTGGCAGAGGCGCCAAGTAACTAATGGGGAGTCAGTCCAGACACCGGGACAAACATCAATATCTATCCGAGTTTTAGCCACCAACTTCGTACGAGCCTACACACCAAATCAGCCGGTACGTACGATCAGTCATCAGTGAAAGAAGCCACTGGAGGGAGCGGTAAAAGTTAATGTCGATGCGTCATTCCATGCGGACAATTTTTCAGGAGCCTGCGGCGCTATTGCTCGTGATGATCGAGGCAATTTCTTGGCTGCAACTACTTGTGCAATACCGCATGTGTCTAGTGCAAGCTCTGCGGAATTGTTAGCTATCAGGTGTGGTCTGATCCTTGCAGTGAATTTTGGATGCACTAAGCTTATTTTGGAGTCTGACTGTACGACTGCTTTGGAGGCTATATCTGACCCAAACGCATACATGGGAACTGATGTTCCAATAGTAGTAGAATGCTCTCTTATGGCCATGGAATTTAAAAGCATCAGTTTTACTCATTGTAGCAGAGAAGCGAATATGGTAGCGGATGGCTTAGCAAAGCATAGCTTTAGTCTTAGCAAGTCTGAAACTTGGGACGTTGTCCCGGACTTTATTCTGCATTCTTATGTAAATGATCTTGCTCTTATTTGATGAATAACGTTTTAATGCTCAAAAAAAAGAGCATATACTATACGATACAGATGCCTACTTGCCAAGCTCCTATGGCATACGATACACATAACCTTCAACGTAACTCCTCCTAATAGTATCCTCTAATAGGTTAACGGAGTAAAAAAATCAGCTTTGAGGGGCTAAGGACGTGTTCAGTAGTCACACACAACCACAAAATCTGGCAACTCCATCGCTAGCAAGCGGAGCCAACTTTTGTCCTGAATTCCTGGTGCTTATTTCCGTTCAATGGGGAGATCGATCCCGAATCACGATGGCAGGGCCTTGCGACCCTGTCATCAATGCGATAGATACACACTGCTTCTCCTCTTGTCCCTTCCAGGCAACATCACTCCAAAACAATGCCCTCAAGATAGAGAACGGCCCTGAAGGCACCCCCATCGTCCAGATTTAGGGTTTTTCCTGGAGCAGCCGGAACGCGGTGACAACGGTTGCAACTGACGGTATCTTCAACAATAAGATGTCCTTCACGACGCCGCTATCGCCCGCCATGGCTGAGGTCGACACAATTTTCACTGGCAATCACGCCACACCGAAGCAGTAACTACCCGGAACCACGTTGAGCCTCGCCGTGATGGCCGACATGTATTCAGCATCCCGCGCCGACCCCTCTACGCATCGCCAGCTGGCCACGGGCCCCACCAATGACATATTAGATTGGGGACCAGATCCACGGCACATGGCCGCCCACCATAGCCACGGAAGCACGTGAGTTCCCGCGGGCATGCAAGCCCCTAGTCTTTCATATAACTAGTAGAGGAATGTACAGATGTTCTAAGGAGGTCATCGTTTGATGCCAGGTGCCATATTGGAAGGAAGTAGTACAACTAGAGAAGTTGCGGAAACAATTGTAGCTGCTGATACAGTGACCCAAGGTGTTGTCGCTCAGGCTAACCAAGATCCAACGCCGGCAGCTAAGGTGTCGTAGCAAGAGATGTGTCAACATAAAGAACTGGAAATGTAAGAAGAGACTCTGATTCTCGAGGACCGGCACATTCCAGCATCAGATGCGGGGCAAGCAGGTATGACTCATTCTTTACAATTTGTAGTCCAGAAATGAGTCAGTGCAATTACTCTAACAAGGACTATGGCTGATGATGATGCACTGCTTGATAACTTAGATGATCGAAACACAGATTTACAGTGCATAGCAAACAGGAAACTGATACTGGGCACTAGAACAATATGTTAGCACAAAAAACCTCTTCATGGCTGCAATTACAAATGGATCTGGGAGGCAAAAATACCCCTCAAAAATTCAGATTTGCATGTGGCAAATGGCTCAGGATGCAGTGCTCACTAGGCAGGTGATGAAGAAGAGAAAATGGCCTGGCAACCCAGCCTGCGCTTTCTGTCATGAGGCTGAGACCGCCGCTCACCTTTTCTTTACCTGCCCCGTGGCACTAACTTGTCTCCTAATGACTATTGGCAATGCTATGTTTGGTGTCACAAATTCCTTCCTGCTGAAACCAGTTTTTATATAGTAGGACTAGCCGCTGTCACCTGGGCGATTTGGCTAGCTCGCAACAGGGCCACTTTTGAGAAAAAGTTTATTAAATCTCCTTTTTGAGATAGTGTTCTTGATTTGTTATTTTCTTCTGGGCAGGTCTTCAACCAGCAAGGAGAGTGGAGAAGCTTCACCAGGGTGCGAAGATGGTGAGACCCAGTACTATGAAATTGATGAAGCTCTGTGATACGTCCAGGCGGCTGGGCGATGGTGCGAGGTGTGTACTCTCTTGGTGATTTGAGTTGCAGTCTCAGCTTCAGGCTCAAAGTTGTTGTTATGATGCTGCCATGCATGGGATAGCTCTGTTCATGTCGTTAGTTTACTTCTTTTGGGTTGTTTTGGTACTGCTAGTCGCTGTTGTGCCTTTGTTGCCAAATTCATTATTCTCTACTACCCCAGCTGTTCTAGGTTTGTGCCCCTCTGATCTGAAATAGGGCTAGTTATTTTGGTGTTGTAATGTTTTCGCCCTATAGCACTCGTTTCGATGGTGGGCGAGTGCGGTGGGTTTTCTGGCAGTGCGTTGAACTCGCTACCTCTCATTCCTCCTCTCCTGGATGTTCCTTGGATAGATTGTATTTTCGTTCTATGTAATGGAAAGGGGCTCAACCCGGTTAGAGAAAAAGGAAAATCTAGCCCATTTGTTTACGGGGCATAGTTTACACTTTTTTAAGAGCATCTCCAATAGGCGCCCAAAAACTGCTCCGCGTGCTAAAATTCGAATTTTTTAGGTACCGGACAGCTCCAGCAGAAGCTGTAAAATAGTGCACGCGTGAAAAAGGGTTGGACACTCACTGAAAAATGCTATCGCGTGCTGCAAATTTGAGGCGCCGGAATGCGCGCGCTTCATAATTTTCACTACGTGTATTTTTGGGTGTGTGTTTTTGGGCATCTGGTAAAGCAATGTTGGGTCCAGAGCACTAAAAATGCTACAGTAGCGCACTAAAACTATTTTAGAGCGCGAAACTTTTGTGTACCTGTTGGAGATGATCTAAGGTTGCTAACGAAGGCTAGCTAGTTCCGACTTTGACGCTCCGCCTTCAATTCGGCAATTCTAATTAAGTGGAGGATTGACCTCACGACGCGACCCTTCCTTTTTCATCTACCAACATGCATGGTAAAGATATGATTCAATCGCGAGAAAAGAAGTGGATTTCAACCATTATGATTAGACTTATCAACTTACCCAAGTGTTGAATACCTTGCTTGATACCATCACACGGATGATATGATGTTCTTGAAACCGAGCTAAGAAGATAGCTAAAATGAATCACTTCTCGTGTTTCACACCTCTTAGATGATGCAATGGACTTGGTCATGATGGTACATATGAGAGAACTAGCATACAATGCATACTACGCTCTTCTAATTGGAAGTTGGAGATTAACCAAACATGCAAGTAGGATGGTCAGATGATTCTGTAGTCTAGTCACATGATTAAACAAGCATTTCTTAAATGACTTGCTCAACACATATCCCATGAGCACATGTTTTTCTTGCTAGAAATACAAAGAGCTATCAAAGACAAGAGATGTGTACAGATGTCCTATATATATATACTCCATCGTTTTGGAATGTCAATGGGTATGAATTCAGATTTGCTCTCCTCTCTATCCACCTTAAGTCGATCTAAAATATTAGAGAAAAACAAATACATGTATCTTCTCACACCCAACCGTTCTTGCTATCCTGCTCTTCAGTGGTACAAGTCCATTTGTCCTGCCACTCTCTTTGTGAAGCGGGAGCCCGTGTTTGCCCCATCGGACAATGAGTCAACGACGCCGCAGTCCAAATCTGCACCCTTTGTTTACGATCACATTCATAACTTTTGGCATTTTCGCCGTCGATGAGGAGCACAAAGAGGATGTGCAAAACACTTTGGACACGTAGACACACACGCATAGGATGGGAGTTCTCGTATGATTTTTTTTGGAAATTTAATGCGTTAATTCTTTTCTTTGCATGATAATACTTGTCTCATTCATATTTAAAAAATAAAAATATAAGTCACGTAACGACTGACATGACAAAACTGAAAACATTACAGAGCTTAACACCAACACCCGTTACCTGCCTCCGACACCACCACAGCAGCCACCGAAGAAAAAAATGACGGATCACCTCCTCGCCCGAGACCGACACGAAGACTCACCGCCGTTCCTAGATGGGCTGACGAAGAAACATACCAGTTCTCATATTATTGTTTTTGGGAAATCTAGTGTCATAAGTTTCAGCGTACAGATAAAAGGAGGTATATCGTTGACAGGTGGTCCCAGATCCCACGTGTTGTCTGTCATTTAGAAAAAAAATACATTTTTATCAAATCTGTTGGAAAAAAAAAATCCTGATTGGCCTCTCTGCCGTTCCCCACGCGACAGATCCCCACCGCAGACCTCGCCACCGCCGCCGCCGCCGCCGCCGCGGCGTAGGTTGTTGCGCGCTGACGGCCACGCGCGGCAGGAGAGGTCGAGGAGATACGGAGGTCGGCGGGTGTCCCGAAGAGGCCGCCGTCGCATCTCCGGCCGTCCGCGATAGCCCTGTACGGCGGAAAACTACTAGTCCGCCGTCCATCGCGGGGGGCCGCCGGCGCGGCAGACCAGAGCTCCTGCGGCATCCAATCTCTGCCCATCAAATTAGTGCTCGTTGCTCGGTATGCTAGCACTGGTATGGATATATTAGCAGCAGAGACGAATTTCTTTATACATATAGGCTGTTTGTTACCGCGGCGATACCATCAAGTTGGTGGAGAAATCCCTATTTCTTCGCGGTAGAGGACTGCATACAAGTAATTTGATGTGCCCAAGTATCTGATTACTCGCTTGTTTGTGCAATGAGCGTGGATTCAGGTTGTTGGGAGCAACAGAAGGGGATTAGCATTTGTTTGCAGGTTCACTTCAGAGGCTGCTTTGATCTGAGAATCTCTCTGACTCCCCAAACTCCTGTGGATTGTCAAGGAGATTAAATAGTGTCGACAGGCCTTGCGAGATTCCAGTGGATTCGCAAGTGACAGTTTCCCGTTAGAAAGATGGCTGACTTTTAGTTTAGGTCATCAATCTTATCAGTTTGCTCATGTACCGTGCTTTTGCATTGAATTTACAGTGTGGATTGTGGAAGGAAGCTCCATGCTGCTGAAGCAAGATAGAGGATCTGACTCCTGATTGGACAGACATTTGTCTTACTTGTCTCATGCCATCGACTTAAATTGGACTGGACAATCAGCAAAGTGAAATGGCAGAACCATAGCCATCGTATTCATCATCATCTCGTGGGAAAAAGAAGCGACCACGCCCTCCTAATGACGATGCCACAAGTTCACAAGGCAGATCCGAGGATGGCACAAGCCTTGGTTTGCTGCTCTCTATCCTCTGTTTGAGTAAATTACACGCTGCTCACTAAACTTGCTCAAGTTTGTCAAATAGGTCACCGTTCTCTTAATTTCCACATTTGGTCAAATCAAGGGGGTCACCGTGTATCAGCACCAGCATGCCGCATCACATAGATGACTATGAGTCAGTGCAGTTATGCGTGTAACCCCCGTACACTGTCTCTTTTTCTTCTTTTTCAACGTTCATGCCTGATAAACACTGAAACTCATATGATGTATGCTGCAGTAGTTCATTCGGTTATATACTCCTAGAAAATTGGTCTCGTAGCAGCTAGCACATGGCAGAAATTGGCCAGCTGCAACAAGTCAAGAGAGGCTTCAACTTTTTACAGAGATTGCTGAAAACAAAATGTTATATGTCGGGCCACTATATGCTACAGACGCTCTCTCCCGTTCGCTTCCATTCCTTCTAGGACACTGCAGGTAGCAGAGGACGGATTGCCGTGGCTGATGTAGTAGGAAACAGAGTTGCACCACCACCGTTGGTATCTACCATGGTTGCTACTGGTGGGATCGAGCGTCCTTAGTCGCTGCTGTTGTACGAGAGATTTGTAGCGCCGGTTGATTAGCTTCTTTGGGGTGGGTCTGGAACAAGATTACATACAGAGAGGAATTAACAATGGACTATAGGCGTCCTGTGGCTTGCTGCGAAATTGGGAACATGATTAGAGACCCTGGATGGACACACTAGCTCGGGCTCTGGAGATTATATGGTTTTGGTAACCCAAATGTGCAAGTCAGGAGAGCGGGTACCTAGCTGACACCCTCAGAATAAGTCTAGTAATCTTTCAACATAATTTGCAACCTATTTTTAGATCACTTCTAGTTGTTGCATTTGACATTCAACATCAAAGACATTATATTTTGTTAAGAAGATTCTACAAATTGTACGTGAAAAATGTTCCACTCAGTGACAATGATTATTGTACATCTCAAGCTGTGAAGTTGTTTTAACATCTAGCAATTTTGATAATGCAGAGGACAACCTTATATTCAGTGATACTTTGATAGCTCTACAGTTGATGCGCACACAGTTCCCAAAGCTAGAGAAGGTATTTGCATGCTCTATTTTTATTTCAATCTTGTCTGGAAAACAATAATATCATAAATACATGTTTGATTTTGTTGCATTGATTGAGTTTCAGCAGGTTAAGCTGTTAATTAAATACATTAAACCACCTACTAGATACTTATGTTATGCAATTCACATGAATCTTTTCCACAATCCACAATGCTTATGTATGATGTGTGAATTTAGACTTTAGAAAAGGAAACAGTTACGTCCAGACTTTCAGTAAGCTCAGCTCTCTGATAGGGCATTCTTCGTGTCAGGACAGTATTCCTGTGCCACAAGGTGCTCTGGAAAGCCAAAGTGCCTGTCAAGTGCCTTTTCTTCATCTGGTTAGCACTGCAGCACCATTGCTGGGAGTTGACCAGCTAAAATGCCTGCAGCTGCCCAAACACGCCGAGACGGTGAACACTGCTCCTGGTTGAGGTAACTGGCAAATCATTTTAAGATGGACAGCTCGCCGCGCTCCAAATGAATTTAGTGACCGTCTTGGTGAAAATTATTGCCAAAAGATTGTCGGAAAGTCCTGGACTCGATAGTGATTCTACAAATTTCATCCATTTGGAGAGAGGCACAACTAAGTGTTCTAGGGAGAGAGCCAGGAGCTTCAGACGATGGTCAACAACATCAACGCATAGGTGGAGCGATGGTTCATGCCTGCCATTTTTT
>NC_041381.1:10783033-10793152 GCF_002162155.2 Triticum dicoccoides
AAAAGCACGGACACGGGGACGGAAAGACTGGGATACGCATATGGGGATACAGGATACGGCATTTTTCAAAAACAGCCATTCGGGGATACGGAAGGGGAGCCTTGGCGCAGTGGTAAAGCTTCTGCCTTGTGACCAAGAGGTCACGGGTTCAAGTCCTGGAAACAGCCTCTTACAGAAATGTAGGGAAAGGCTGCATACTATAGACCCAAAGTGGTCGGACCCTTCCCCGGACCCTGCGCAAGCGGGAGCTACATGCACCGGGCTGCCCTTTTTTTTTAGCCATTCGGGGATACGGCGAGTATATATAAAATAAAATAAAAATATGCCATGTAATATAGAGTTAAAACAGAGCTTAATGAGAAAGACATCAGAATACTGCCCCGTTTGTTTTCTCTTTATCTTCATTGATCCTCGTCCTCCCAGATGCCATGCTACCTAACAGGCTAAGAGCAAGCAGCCAATCAGCAAGCAAGCATTCATCATTCAAGATCGAACAGCAGCACAAGCATAAATATTTGTTCAACTATTCGACCGAGCAGCAGCAGCACAAGCATTCCGAAGCACAACATGGGTAGCAAACAGCAACATCACAAGCATTCAAAGAGCGGCAAGCCAGCAAGCAACATCCAGGAGCTTAATGGAAGAAAATCAGAAGAATAAAATAGGAAGAGGTTGAGGAATGAGAGGCTGTCGGGTTACCTGTGACTGCGAGGAGAGGCTGCTGGTCTGGGGGTAGTGGTCGCCTCTCCAGTCCAGGCCTCGCCGGCGGCGGCGGCGAGTTCAGGTGGCGGCATCTCGATCCAGGAGGCGGCGGCGTGTTCAGTGCTGCCTGGGAGGCTGGGAGCACCTCGTCCTTCCGTGGAGAGTGTGCGTGCAACCCGTGCAGAGTAGGGTTAGGTATTGGGCCGAGGCTGTTTCTGGGCCAGCCGTATCCCAAACTTGTCACGTACGTGTCCTGCCGTATCCCTGCATTTTTTCTTTTTTAAAAAAAATCAAAAATCGGGGATACTGCTCAGTTCGCGTATCCTGCTGTATCCCGCCGTGTCCCTGTATCCTGCCGTATCAGAACGGCAGATCGGCAGTTTCTGCCGTGTCCGTGCTTTGTAGGGAGGTGCTTCTTGCCTACTGCTAAACTCTTGTTTTTTAGGTTTACTCCTCGTAATGGAAAGATGTGGCAATACTCCATGTAAGAATGAAAAAAAAACATGTTGCAATATGTTTATATAAATTCAGTGTTTCCTTTTATGATGGTGATTCAGTACGATTTCTGCACAAAATTTATCCTTTTCTTTTGTTTTCACTTGTAGGTTGTAACACAGCCTTTCATTTTACAGTCCCAATTGTATAGCAGCGTGAAGGACAGGACACAAGTTGATAGAGATTTGGAGGTTTTGTTTTGAACTCATGCAATAATTCTTTATGTGGACACCACTTTTATAATGCAATGATAAGTTTGTGTTTTACCTTTGGATTCTTTTCTAGCGATTATTGTGTTAAATTTTGGTGATTATCGGAGACTATTGTATATTAATATCCAATTGCATCAGAGATAATTTTTCCTTGCTCCGATGAAACCTGAACATAGAAATACTTTTTGCAGTCACTGAAGAAAGACAGAGTACTCCGTGTATTCAAACTCAATACTGGGCAGGATGACCATGCAATCATGTTCATGGATGATTATCTTAAACAGGTATATGTTCTCCTGGTTTGACTTAAGTAGGTTCACTAGATCTAGATGGTGTTAATGTAATGGAAGTTAAGAGGGTGCTGTTTAGCTAATTAATCTTTTGTAATACTCTCACCCAACCAAGCAGACAACCCGGATCACCTCATTCAAGCCTATCCTTACCAAGCTAGATAGCTCTATCCCATTTACCTTGTTTAACAAACCAAGCTCACGCTAACTGAACTGCAAATTTACCATCATAGACACACCAATATGTAGCTAATGTCTTGTTGATATAAAGTTTTAGTTATAATGTGATAATTCGTACTACAAGCTTCAATGGATCTGTTCCTTTCTTACACTGAGTGTATGCAGATGGAATCTGCTGTCAGGAGGTCAACGGGTAAAAACAAAGATGGTAGTGAAGTGTTTGATTGGTTTGAGAAATATGTTCTGCGTTCGAAATTGGATGTTAGCATTGATCACCTAGAGCTGGTAAGTTTCAGCAAGTTTACTGGAGCTGAGTGTTGATCCTGCAGAATTCTATCTTAACCTTTCCGTAGAATCGTTCATTATTACCAAGTTTTAACTTTGTGAAACTTTGCGATGATCTATCATGGGCACTTTGAGCTGACACTTTGTTTTAGTATACTGTTTTGTAATAATACCTAGTACTATATCAAGAAATAGTACTGTTCTAACCAGGCTTTTCACGTCTTCTGCTTTTCATCACAGTGCTCACTGTTATCACATGGTGGTGATGCAAGAGATAAACATATCACCTTATTGATGAATGCTGGTCTCCTGGTAAGTATTTTCCATGGGATCGTTATCATGGGTATTTCTGTATTCACATGCCATGGCTCCAGTATGACTGGTTTCATGTTTACCAAAAAAACTAATGGTTTGCATCTACACGATGAGTTTATGCTCTTAACCAATCATGCTTACTGTTTGTGCCATGTTGATCTTTCGCAGACACGCCAACTAATAGATCCAAACATGTACTGGTTTTCTATTCCAAGTATTGGTCCTATCTTGAAAGGCCTATCCCAGGTTAGCACTTCTTGGCTTTTCTGTTCCTTGGTTCAAATCTCGTGGTGTTAGTTAATCTTAAAGATGGTTCTAATAAATTTTATGAAATATAAAGCTGCTCTGCTGACTGAAGTATAATCAGAACATAAGACTAAATTGTGCTCTGTCTAGGAGAAGATACCTGCAAAAATTAACATGTATTAGAATGTTGATTGTATTATCGTTAGAATTCTGCACCACTTACGAAAATCTGCTCTATTTGCTTTGGTTTTCCCGGTCTGATTCTCTCATCACGTCTGATTCCCTGATCAGCAAGCACTTTTGCAATACTTTCCAGAACTCCATCGCTGGTCTGCACCATGGATAACTTTATGGATAACTTTATCAACAGATCTCAGGACTTGTTCATGGATAACTTTATCAACAGAAAAACTTACCAAGTCTTGTGGAGGGATAATTATTCTGCGTTTGATGTAGCCGTTACTCTTATCGTCATCCTTGAGGCATTTGACAAATGCATTGATAATGCCCAGGCCATTGTCACCTTCCTCAAAGAACTTTACAAGTTCGCCCCCCTTGATGCTAGTCCCACACACATTCAACAGCTCAGTCTCATTGCTTCACGGATTAAAAACATGAAATGAATATCAGTCAGTTAATCAATTAAAACAACTGTCAACAATAAACTTGTTAGTATAAATATCCACAACCTGACCATTCTGCTTTGACTAATTTGTAGACCTCGTCACAACTGATAGAAGACAAGAATTGACGTTCGTCAAAAGTAACGACATCATTAAACTTGATAGGAGCAAGACATATCCTCCTGCCTGGTTTCAGAACTGGTGTATCTGCTAATGATGAATTGGGGGATTGTGTGCTCTCTTCCAGGTCAAGATCAGGGTTGTCCTGTGTTCTCTCTTCCAGGTCAAGATCAGGGTTGTCCTGTGTTCTCTCTTCCAGGTCAAGATCAGGGTTGTCCTGTGTTCTCTCTTCCAGGTCAAGATCAGGGTTGTCCTGTGTTCTCTCTTCCAGGTCAAGATCAGGGTTGTCCTGTGTTCTCTCTTCCAGGTCAAGATCAGGGTTGTCCTGTGTTCTCTCTTCCAGGTCAAGATCAGGGTTGTCCTGTGTTCTCTCTTCCAGGTGATGGGCGTTGTTGTCCTGCCTGGTTTCTTCCTGGTGAGGAACAGAGTTGTTCGGGTTACTGACAACATCTACAACATCCATGCTCTCATGAGGTTCGTTCTGAGAGACAACACCCATGATCTCTTCCTGGCAACTGACATGAGGTTTGGGGTCTTCCGCATTTTGGTGGTCATCATGAGGTTCGTTGTGAGAGACATGAGGTTTGGGGTCTTCCACATTTTGGTGGTCATCTTCGGGGTTGTCCTGTGTGATCTCTTGACCGCCCCCTGCATTTTGCTCTTCCAGGTGATGGGCATGAGGTGTGATCTCTTCGGGGCGAGGAACGGAGTTGTCCTGGTCACTGCCTGGATCAAAATCCATCCTCTCTTCCTGGCCACTGACCTGAGGTCCGACCTGAGGTTCGACCTGGTTGTTCTGTGTCTCTTCCATCCTCTCTTCACGTGCATCTTCCGCATTTTGGTCATCTTCGGGGTTGTCCTGTGTGATATCCATCCTTTCTTCCTGGCCACTGACCTGAGGTCCGACCTGAGGTTCGACCTGGTTGTTCTGTGTCTCTTCCATCCTCTCTTCCCGTGCATCTTGGACATGAGATTCGTCATGAGATTCGTCCATGCTCGTTTCCTGGTGACTGACAAAACCCTCCTCATCATCCTCATCCTCATCCTCCTCCTCGGCTGCTCGGCATGGAAGGTTTCTCTTGTTCAAATTGTGACGGAGGAGGCTGATAGAAAGCTCCTTGCGGACTTCAACACCTTTTCCTGCATTTTTCAGGCATAAATCATTTGTTTCAGAATTTGAATATAACAAAACTTGAAAAACAAGGCTCAATGTTTACCTCATCGATGTTAGATACCGCCATCTGCTCTAGCCCTTGGATATATAATAGAACATGAAATCCACAATCACGACTGCAATAATTTAATTGCAATAATCAGTGCTAGAAAAGGTGGTAAACACAGACTACGATTTGTGTCATCCACTTACGTATTCTTTTGATGTTCAACCTCTGGAAACTCTACATAATCAGAAATGTTGATGTTATGTTTAGCGCTTAAATATGATTCCAGCTTAGTCAACACATCATGTGCCACGTCTTGATGTATCCCTGGACAGGAGTCCAGGATATATTTCTTTTTTGCCGTAATACAAACGGCAACCAAGGAATAATGATGATGGTAAACTATAGGAATGAATAGCTGAAAAAAATCTACTGTCAAAACTCATGACATTGAAATACAAAGATCTGATACAATAAATACACAAACCTGTGTCATATCCTTCACTTTCTCTGATGTAAGCTGCTTGTCCAGATATTTAGTTTCATCATCTAGACGCAGCAAATCACCCTGGAATAATCAAAGAGACGACAATCGTAGGTCAATCATACGTACAGGTTAGGGTTTAAGGACAAGTACTTACAACAGAAAATTCTTCAAGGATAACTTTATCCTTCCAGCCCTTTGACCATATGTGGCATACTAAGTGTAGTATATTCGATTGCATCTGGCCAAGTGGTTTGAAACAATCTACAAAAGTAGACTCGTGTACACGATAGTCACCAATCTCTAATACAATAGAGTCACGGGTTCTTTGTAAAACATATTTCTTGTACAAATCATCAACACTATTGTCGTCAGAATTCTGATGGTAGAAATAAAGAAAAAGATTTTAGTTAGCGGTATACATATATTGGGTGGTAACATTTTGAGAAATATAAGAAGTTGCATCAAGATATTCAAGAAATATAAGGGGAGTGACAGACATATGTTGGGCTGTAACAGGCCTTGAGTAACAGAATTATATTGTGTGCTAACATACATATATTGGGTGGTAACATCTAGGAGGAGTATCAGAAGTACTATGGGGAGTGACAGACATATATTGGGCTATAACAGGCCTTGAGGAGTAACAGAATTATATTGGGTCACCCAAAATAATTCACTCGTGCCCTAGGGGGTAAGAAACTGTAGCACTCCGTATCCCCTGCCCCTCTTCTTTCACTCGTGCCCTAGGGGTAATCGCCGCACCGGCGAAGCCGAGGTGGACGGCGACGACGGCAGCATCCCCTGCCCCTCTCCTATATGACAGATTATGATGTAGAGTTTCCAGAGGTTGAACATCAAAAGAATACGTAAGTGGATGACACAAACTGTAGTCTGTGTTTACCACCTTTTCTAGCGTTGATTATTGCAATTAAATTATTGCAGTCGTGATTGTGGATTTCATGTTCTATTATATATCCAAGGGCTAGAGCAGATGGCGGTATCTAACATCGATGAGGTAAACATTGAGCCTTGTTTTTCAAGTTTTGTTATATTCAAATTCCGAAACAAATGATTTATGCCTGAAAAATGCAGGAAAAGGTGTTGAAGTTCCGCAAGGAGCTTTCTATCAGCCTCCTCCGTCACAATTTGAACAAGAGAAACCTTCCATGCCGAGCAGCCGAGGAGGAGGAGGAGGAGGAGGAGGAGGAGGAGGATGATGAGGAGGGTTTTGTCAGTCACCAGGAAACGAGCATGGACGAATCTCATGTCCAAGATGCACGGGAAGAGGGGATGGAAGAGACACAGAACAACCAGGTCGAACCTCAGGTCGGACCTCAGGTCAGTGGCCAGGAAGAAAGGATGGAGATCACACAGGACAACCCCGAAGATGACCAAAATGCGGAAGATGCACGGGAAGAGAGGATGGAAGAGACACAGAACAACCAGGTCGAACCTCAGGTCAGTGGCCAGGAAGAGACGATGGATTTTGATCCAGGCAGTGACCAGGACAACTCCGTTCCTCGCCCCGAAGAGATCACACCTCATGCCCATCACCTGGAAGAGCAAAATGCAGGGGGCTGTCAAGAGATCACACAGGACAACCCCGAAGATGACCACCAAAATGTGGAAGACCCCAAACCTCATGTCTCTCAGAACGAACCTCATGATGACCACCAAAATGCGGAAGACCCCAAACCTCATGTCAGTTGCCAGGAAGAGATCATGGGTGTTGTCTCTCAGAACGAACCTCATGAGAGCATGGATGTTGTAGATGTTGTCAGTAACCCGAACAACTATGTTCCTCACCAGGAAGAGACCAGGCAGGACAACCCTGATCTTGACCTGGAAGAGAGAACACAGGACAACCCTGATCTTGACCTGGAAGAGAGAACACAGGACAACCCTGATCTTGACCTGGAAGAGAGCACACAATCCCCCAATTCATCATTAGCAGATACACCAGTTCTGAAACCAGGCAGGAGGATATGTCTTGCTCCTATCAAGTTTAATGATGTTGTTACTTTTGACGAACGTCAATTCTTGTCTTCTATCAGTTGTGACGAGGTCTACAAATTAGTCAAAGCAGAATGGTCAGTTTGTGGATAGTTATACTAACAAGTTTATTGTTGACAGTTGTTTTAATTGATTAACTGACTGATATTCATTTCATGTTTTTAATCCGTGAAGCAATGAGACTGAGCTGTTGAATGTGTGTGGGACTAGCATCAAGGGGGGCGAACTTGTAAAGTTCTTTGAGGAAGGTGACAATGGCCTGGGTGACAATGGCCTGGGCATTATCAATGCATTTGTCAAATGCCTCAAGGATGACGATAAGAGTAACGGCTACATCAAACACAGAATAATTATCCCTCCACAAGACTTGGTTAGTTTTTATGTTGATAAAGTTATCCATGAACAAGTCCTGAGATCTGTTGATAAAGTTATCCATAAAGTTATCCATGGTGCAGACCAGCGATGGAGTTCTAGAAAGTATTGCGAAAGTGCTTGCTGATCAGGGAATCAGACGTGATGAGAGAATCAGACCGGGAAAACCAAAGCAAATAGAGCAGATTTTCGTAAGTGGTGCAGAATTCTAACGATAATACAATCAACATTCTAATACATGTTAATTTTTGCAGGTATCTTCTCCTACCATTCACCAGCAAGAATGGTTTGTATATTTTGTCGATGTTAGGATGAAAGACCAGATCTCTGTCGTGCACTGCAGCTTATCGAAACATGCTAATGTGATGGAAAACAATGCTACTGTGATGGAAAACAATGCTAAAATATCCGCGGACCAGCTGGGCAAAGCCTTTGTGCAACAAGGCTGTATCTCGCCATTTTCTGAAATCGCCAAAATAAGGGTGTCGTTTACTTCTGTCAGTGCCAAGTTAAGATACAGTGGTTTAGCATCTATGCTTGTCCTTGAGCGGTACAGTGGATCTCAGCACGCCACGGATGATTTTTTTTTTTAGTAATTCAATAAGAAGTCAAAAATTTCTGATTCTTTTTTAAAAAACTTGACCTTTCATTGTACTCGTGAGAAAAGTTCCACAAAAAGAAAATTACTCTTTGACTTGTTTTCAAATAGACATATTTTTGGTCAAAATAGCATGAATAGTGACCTATAATAGCAAATAAATTTCGTCTTTTTCGCCAAGCAAAAGAGCCTACACTTTAAGCAGATTGTGTATAAAATAAAGATGATGTTTGCTTAATAGCTACTTCAGTTATCAAAGATATTTTTGTTGTTGTACCAGAGTTGTCCCTTTGTCAAAATTCATATGGTAAGAGCTTATGATCTCTCGGCCGGATAGGAAGCATATATCATGCAGTTGACTAAGAAGAAGAAGAAGAGGGGAAACCTCGCCTTTGGGCGTCTAGACGTGCAGAGGACCGGTCGCCAGCTCCTCTGCCTCGCGGTTTTTGTTCCAGCTACCGTCGGTGCGGTCGTGCTGGGCCCACAAGAGCAGCGCGCAGCTGAGCCGGGCCCAGTTCACCGCGAGCCGTGGGAGGGTCTCCCCGATCGTCTGCGCCTTGTCGGGGGAGGCGAGCCCGGCGGCGACGGCTTGGAGGACCAGCGGAAACCTTTCCGCCTCCGACACAACGAGGATGAAGAAGCCCAGGCTCTCCTTGAGGCTCATGTCTTGCGCGTACCGCAGGGGCCCGCTGCAGGTCCTGCGGCCTCAGCACAGGGTGTCCGTCGAGCAGAGACCTTGGATGCAGCGGCGGAGCTTGACATAGATTGTTGAGGGGGCCAAAACGGCAAATATTGCTTAAACTTTGATAATCTTAAAAAATTCAGCTTAACAAATAATAGTGTTGCACATCATTTCTCTAGGGGGGGGGGAGGGGGGCGTGGCCCCCTTGGCCCTAGTGAACGCACGTTTAGAGGTGCAACAAACTACAGACTTAATCGTGCGTGCAACCATGCGCCATCATAGATGTATTTTAGGATGGATCCACGGCTGGTTGCTTTCTAAAAACGGGATAGTTTCGACTCTACTAATGCAACCGGATATTCTAACCTCCACCCTCCTTTTAAGCTCTTTCGATTGTCCCATCCGGACGGTACTCCGCTTACATTGCCGAAAAAGAGTTTCCCCCCGCTTTGTATACAAAGCAACCAACCGGATCATACAGGGATAGGTGCTGGGGCGGAAGCAGCATAGTCACGCCCAAAAGAAACAACAGAAAAAGAGCAAAAGAAACAAATGCCGACAACGGCGGATCAACAAAAACGAAGAAGCCTCGCGATCGCTAGGCCCACCGGTCTAATCCACTAGGCTCCAAGACTCTGAAGCGCCGGCACCAATCAACACCTCCAAGAAGGATCGCGACGATGACGACGCTGCTGCCAAGGGTTTCCCCCGGTACACGACGAGGCGATAGGAAGAGTAGCCCCCGACGCCCTCCCGGAAGGTCAGGCGGCACCCACAGGCGCCACCGCGCCGGGGTCGGCCACGCCGACAAGGGTTTCCCCCGATCCCAACATGCACCTCGGGCGCTCCGGATCCCGCCACCAAACCAACCACCACCCTACGCCAACGCAGTCATGAGGCCTCCACGCCGTCTCACCACGGCACCGCGAAGTGAGAACAGCACGACGAGGAATCAGAGCCGGGACTAGGGCATCAGCACCATCGGCACGCGGGAGGGCCCCACCTCCACCGTCAGCGACAGTAGCCGTCCGGACGCAATAGCAGGAGCACACCAGGCCCGTAGGCCCACAGGCCCGGCCGAGCCCTCGTGGGCCCGTAAAGCTCCCGCCTTCACGCTGCTGCTGGCACGCCATCGACGTCGACGCCCCAAGTCCGAGCCGCTCCTCCTCCTCACCGCGCCGCAGACAACGAGACCATGCCGGGGGGCCGGCCCCCAGGGGCCCAGATGGGCCCGACGTGCCCGGATCTGGGCCGGGGGCGCGTCGACGGCCACCCGGCACCACCACGCCGCCCCGCCGCCAAGGAGCGGCGCCGTCACCACGCCGGCCGCCGGCCGCCA
>NC_041381.1:10793162-10794477 GCF_002162155.2 Triticum dicoccoides
TCCCGCGGGCGAGGGGCGCAAGCTCCGCCCCGGCCACCTCCCGGGGAGGCGGCGCGAGGCGGCCAAGACGGAGGGGGGTAGGGCGGAAGGGGGCGGAGGCGGGAGGGCGGGGCCGACGGCAGGCGGCGGCGGGAGGGGCGGCGGCGGCGGGAGGGGAGCGGGGGAACCCTAGCGCGAGTCCTCTCCCGGGTTTTCGTGCGTCGAGAGTTTGGGGGAACTCCGCTTACATTGAACTTCTCCATGTAAACTTTCTGAAACGTTTAAGAAAACACATCAATGAATAAATAACTAGTGTCAACACATTTAGAGGTGCAACAAACTACAGACTTAATCGTGTGTGCAAGCATGCACCAACATAGATGTATTTTAGGATGGATCGACGGTTGCTTGCTTTCTAAAAATGAGATGGTTTCAACTCTACTAATGCAACGACATATTCTAACCTCCACATGCCTTTTAAGCTTCGTCGATTGTCCCATCAGAACGGTATTTGGTCGTCCGCCCGTCCACGTGCGGGATGCGCGTGCGACTTGGATTCGGGACGACGGACGGCGACGAGAGGCGGGAGAGGCGATGATGCTTTTCCCTGTGACTGTGAGTGAGGAGGTTCTTGTTCAGTTTGGACTCTGGATGGCTCCACTCTTTCAGCTTCCCACTGTAATCAATCAGTTCTTCTAGTCTGACTGTCCAATTAACACACGGGCCGCGGTTGGAGAGGGAGATGTGGTGAGCAGCAGCAGCACGCATGCCTTTTTTTTAGTAGTTAAAGAAAATAAACAGCTCGTTCGTTCTTTCTTGCTCTTTGGTAAATACTCCTAGATGGATGGATTAGGTTGATTAATTGAAGATGCATGAGATAAGGCGATTCCAATCCAGTCAACTTCAGTCGGTCAGTGATGTATGTATGCTGTGCTGCGGTGCGCTGTGCTGTGGAGATCAAGAATGCATGGAGCTGAGTTGGATGTAGAACAGGAGCAGCCGCCACTGGAGCTCTCTTCTTCCCCCTCCCCTTCTAACCCAGTAAACCCTAGCCGAATAGGCCAGTATTGTGCCAGGCATTTATACCCCCTTTTTACCTCCAGCCTGTGGCCCATTCTTCGCTTTTTGAACGCTTAAGTGCGCTCGGCGACCGCTTAGCCAGCACTCAATGCTAAAGCGGCCGCTAAATCCCGCTTTTTTCGCTTAACGCTAAAACTTCTGCCTAGGCCAGAAGCGAAGCGTTTAGCTGTCGCTTAGCGCTTAAGCGCGCTTAAGCGGAACGCTTTCTTGAACATTGGTAAAATTGTTGTCCAACAACTCCCCCCCTCTCCCCTCT
>NC_041381.1:10794839-10866015 GCF_002162155.2 Triticum dicoccoides
CCTCTCTCTCTCTCTCCCTCTCTCTCTCTAAATCATTTAAAATAGACTACATATCAATATCCAGGGTAATATTATTTTGACATTCAGAAGGACCAAACGAATTCTTATAAAAGGAATCGGCATATAATAAAATGTCTTTACCCCCTGCACCAGATTTACATTACTTCCCAAAGAAAAAGGACTTTCTTCTTTCTTTTTCTACTACTAGCTTTTGGCATAGGATAAGAAGTGACAGCATCCCCTTCTAACAATTCATTAATGGTGAATATGTTGTCGAAATTATCACAGTTAAATTATGCTATTTTTAGTCTGTCCGTGTTAAAGGGAGAGCAATCTTCCCAATACAGGTCAGCTTCAACCTGTCAAACCCCACTACAAAAAAAATTCTTACGAATATTTCTGCTGAAGTTTAGAGTGACGATAGAATTCAGGTCACAAAAAGGACTATCCGAACACCTTTTATACCACTATATTTGACGAACAACCCTACATGGTAACCGTTAGTTTATCACCTGATGAATAATTTGAGACAAACCAAATACACGTGCATATACACCAAACAAGGAAACTTTTCAGCAAAGTTTGCATTATGCACTTAATTCATGAGCTCATCTACTGCATAAGACCGAATTCATGAACTAAACAAGACTGGATTAATCGGCAACAACAAACATATGATAACTGAAAAGGAACAAAACGAAGTTCACAAGTAGCACTCACTAATATTAGGATTCAGGACAACCATAATCATGACATGTCATGGCCAAGAAAGCTGGATAACAGTATAGTATAATTCAGCCCCACAGAAAAAACTGACTAACATAATTCAAGAAGATTAAGAAGTGCAGGTGTACACATACATGATTATTCCATTGATCGGAGCAAGCCCAAGCACAAAGCGAACTGAATTAGTGCCCATCTGCATCTGCTAGTGGCTCCGATGAGAAGAGAGGAACATAAGGCAGATACGGCGCTACACTGCTTTTCTCGAGATGGAGCACGCTTGAGAGTTGGTGACGTCGCATGTCCCACGACAACAATGAAGCCGCATCTCGTGCGTCGCCATAAAAAAGACCCTTGCTGACAAAGAAGAAGATGCCACGATCGAGGTGGAACCCAACCAGCTGGTACTCCACCTCAGCTAGGTTCAGCACCTTATCGATTCTGAAATCGTGCTTCAGGGCCCATTGTTGGGTATCATAATCCTCAAGGCGCCAGATCGCAACCTCTTCAGCCATGTTGAGTGAATCTTCATCGTCGTCGTTGCTGGCAGTGAGAGGAACTGGAGATATAGTAGCGTAGTGCAGGCAACCCTGTGACCACCCAACCCTATAATAGTACTGGCCGCGTGGCATGGAGATGGTCTTCCACACCTTGCCCTCCATGTCCACAGCCAGCAGCACAGTAGTGTCTTCCCAATTGTTGTCGCTGTTGATCCGACGCTGGTTGCCCACAACATGCAGCATACCATCAAGCAGGACACTGTGATGTTCCAGTACAACATTGTCAACCAATTCAGTATCCCTCTGGGTCCAGGCTCCAGTTCTCGATGAGTAGATGCTCACTCCTGTGAGGCCGGCGTCGTCAGTGCGCTCGAAATCAAAAACGTGAAAATGGGATGAGACTGCTGGATCAAAAGCCGGATGGAACTGGAAGTGAAAGCGGCATGTGTTTGGCCGCGGCTGCGGGCCGGGGGCAGCTCCGCCCACCTGCGGGTGGCCGGATTGCAGACGACAAAACGGACTTGAGATTCCGCGTCCGGGTAGTAGGAGCAGAGGAGGAGACCATTGCAGGCGTGCCTCAGCCTGAAGCACCTGTGCTCCGTAGGCTGCAGGAACGCGAGCGAAGGGTCGAGATCAAGATCGTCGGCGTAGGCGCCGGCCAAGTGGTGGCGGAAGCCGCCGGCGCCGGGCATGGTGATGTAGAGGACGCCGGCGAGGGTCTGGGGCAGCTTCTTGCGGTGGGCGGGGTGGGCGATGAGGTCGCGCCAGGCCTTAGAGACGCACTTGAAACGGCAGACGGACCGGAAGGGGAGCCGGGACAGGATCTCCACGATGAGGTCGTCGGTGAGTCGACTAACCGCCGCCGCCATTAGAGATCTGTCCGGGCTCAACTCGTCCGCAGATTTCTCCTCCTCCATGGGGCGGCGCAAGCGGCAGGATTTGGATCTGAAAACCTGGCGGCGGGGAGTCTCCTCCGCACGACGGGTGCAGCGCGCCGGAGGAGAGATGTGGTGGGAATGGGGCGGCGATGCTGGACGGCCGATGGCGGCGCGTGGGGGGAATGGAGTAGGTACGTTTTGCTGAAGAAACATCCAGACGGGCCAGCCCTCTTAACGAGCGGTTTCGGTTTCGTTTTCTTTCTTTCTTTCTTTCTTTTTCTCTTTCCACATTTGGTTTTTTCTTCTTACTTTTCCTTTTTTTTTAAAAATTCTTACATTTATTTTATTACAAAAAACGAATTCATATACGCTGAAACTTTTTTTCAACATGAGATGAACATTTTTTAAATACACACTAAACTTTTTTATTATATGGTGAACAGTTTTCACATACACACTGAACACTTTTTAATATATGATGAACATTTTTTAATATAAATTAAACATTTTTTAGTATATGATGCATATTTTTCTAATACACATTGACCTTTTTAATGTACACTGGACTCTTTTAATGTACAGTGATTTTTTTTATAAAATCAGATACTGAACAATTTTCTAAAGTATTTTTTTTCAAAATATATAGCTCATAAAAAAACAGCCGGTTTTTTGGGTGAAAACCCGACTAAATTATTATTAGCGGCGTGCAACGTCCCCTGCGCGCCACTATTAGAAATGTTAGTAGCGGTTGCACCCTCACCTTACACGCCACTAGTAACCCGGGATACAAAGCTCTCGCCTGCGCGAGACTTGGGTAAAACACAGACATTTCCCCACACTACCGAGCGGGCGGAACCCGTCGCCCACCATAAGAGAGAAGAGGAAAGAGGGAAGAGAGGTAGGAGGGGAGTGTGAAGAGTGGAGAAGGAAGAGAATAGAGAAAAGCCTACACTTTTTTTCTAATTTTATGGGTTTTATATGATGATATATTTTGATATTTTGTCGATATATGTTCATGTATGTATGCATGATATATTTGTGTACGTTGTGTGCTACCGGCCATCGAGTGCCGGTGTTTGTTTTATATGGAAATATACATGAGTGGCAATGTTTTGACAAAATGTTGATTCATCAACATTTCGTCAAATTTCTGAAACTCAATCTGTTCAACTTTTAGCAAAGGTCATGTCGATTTTTTTTCATAGATTGTTCGAGCTATAGATTTATTTTACCATTTATTCTAACAATTGAACATTTGTAATGGTTGTGAATGTAGAAAATGGACCCATTGTGCCCAAGGTGTGGCGACAACCGGGTTGGAAGGGAAGAGGGGGTGTAAGAAGAGAGGTCGGCATATGTGGATGTAGAACAATCGTTTCTCCTTGTGCTTGGAGAGAACTTCAGGTGAAGACAATATGTTTGTAAGAATGACATATTTCATAAGCCTGTTGAGCCTTCTTACACGGATGTGCCAAACAAATGTCTCACTTTTTACCCTTTAACTTTGCCCACATCATCCCTTTGCTTAACAAGGCTTGAAGTCCTAGAGATGTTCAAGGTACCAGTCCATAGTTGAGGTACACCATGAAACAAAAGAGGGTTTTAACTTATTTTTTTTGGTAAAAAAAATGAAAGAGGTCAAACCTAGATTGCCCTGGTTGGAGAAGATTGGCTAAGATATTCGTGCTTGAGGCTTGGATGAAGATTGAGATGTACATTCTTGGACAATCCAATCTTGACATCATGGATCTGTGCGGCAGCGAGGAGCAGCTGGATATGTGCGGCGGCGAGGAACCGCTGGAGAGCCACTGCCGCGCCACGCCATGGTGTCACGACTTCGTTCGCCTGGTATGACTCAATCTTCTCCATGCTCTCTTTTCCTAGCAATAAAGTTTGCAAGCAGATTTTCTTGTAGTATTTGAGCATCTGATTTGCTGCAGTAGCTGATTTGCTACAGTAGTGCTTGTAATAGGAGTAGTTGAGCATTTGATTTGATGCTATTATTGAGCAGTAGTTGCGCATCTGATTTGATGTAGTAGTTGATTTGACGGAAGTAGTTGAGCAGCTGATTTTCCTAATTGAGTAGTAATAGGAGGTTCCTTAGATCCAGTAGCTTGCAGTAATTGAGCACACAATAGTGCTTGCATCTTGGAGTAGTTCTTGCAGTAGTATTTTGGGGTAGTGATCTTGCAATAGCATCTTGGGGTAGTGATCTTGTAGCAGCATCTTGGAGTATTGTGCTCTTGCAAAACGTGAGTACTATTTAATGGAGTAGCAACAGGCAAGTTAGGAGTAGTTCTTTGTTAGGAGTTGATACGTCTCCAACGTATCTATAACTAGAAGAACGCCCGTGCGTTGCAACGGGGCCACATTAACTTTAAGAGTTCAATATTAATATTCTCATACATATCAATCCTTCTTCTCCTTCCGTCTGCCACCGAGACAGGGACCTAGACTTTGTGCTGCTCTTATTGATTTCAAACCCAGACGAGATGGGGTGGTGGGAGGGGGGACGAAAAAACCCAGACGAAACAAAGGAGAAGGAGAGCCTCATCAGTAGCATCATGGTGAATTTCAAACCTAGCGTTGTGCTCCGCCCAACGAACATGGACGCCGCCGCCGGCGGCCCGGTGGAGCTCGAACCCGAGAGACTCTGCTGCTTGCTGGGAGGGGTCGGGGAGGGTCGGAGCACATGAGCATTGACGTGAAGACAGAGTAGGCCGGGGAGATTACTGTGCACGCCGCACAGCGACGTGGACCTCGGAGGGCCTTAGCTCTGTCAGGAGGAGGTCCCGAGTTCCTGCCGAGGACAGCCTGACGGGGGAGACGCACGGCCGCTCGCGCTGCCCGCAACGCGACCACGCCCTGCCCTAGGGTTCTGCGACGGCGGCAGCGTCGTCCACAGCCACACCCTCTCTGAGTCCTGCCCTGAACTGGGGTTCCGAGATGGCGGCGGTGGCGGAGGTCTCTGAGGTTGGAGAGGGGCAAGATGTAGGACGGCGGAGGCTGGAGCCTGGAGCGATGGCGGCGTTTCGGGATTGCAGGCAGGGGGACGTGCGAGGTGAGTGTTTTTTTCACCGGTTTATATTGTGTTGCCTGCACGGATATATAGGAGAACAAATAGGTGGATTATAATTCCTTCCATTGTATAAGTGCTAGGAAAGGAAGCGAGGGACAAAAATCTAGATTGCCCTGGTTGGAGAAGATTGGCTAAGATATTCGTGCTTGAGGCTTGGATGAAGATCGAGATGTACATTCTTGGACAATCCAATCTTGACATCATGGATCTGTGCGGCAGCGAGGAGCAGCTGGATATGTGCGGCGGCGAGGAACCGCCGGAGAGCCACTGCCGCGCCACGCCATGGTGTCACGACTTCGTTCGCCTGGTATGACTCAATCTTCTCCATGCTCTCTTTTCCTAGCAATAAAGTTTGCAAGCAGATTTTCTTGTAGTATTTGAGCATCTGATTTGCTGCAGTAGCTGATTTGCTACAGTAGTGCTTGTAATAGGAGTAGTTGAGCATTTGATTTGATGCTATTATTGAGTAGTAGTTGCGCATCTGATTTGATGTAGTAGTTGATTTGACGGAAGTAGTTGAGCAGCTGATTTTCCTAATTGAGTAGTAATAGGAGGTTCCTTAGATCCAGTAGCTTGCAGTAATTGAGCACACAATAGTGCTTGCATCTTGGAGTAGTTCTTGCAGTAGTATTTTGGGGTAGTGATCTTGCAGTAGCATCTTGGGGTAGTGATCTTGTAGCAGCATCTTGGAGTATTGTGCTCTTGCAAAACGTGAGTACTATTTAATGGAGTAGCAACAGGCAAGTTAGGAGTAGTTCTTTGTTAGGAGTTGATACGTCTCCAACGTATCTATAACTAGAAGAACGCCCGTGCGTTGCAACGGGGCCACATTAACTTTAAGAGTTCAATATTAATATTCTCATACATATCAATCCTTCTTCTCCTTCCGTCTGCCACCGAGACAGGGACCTAGACTTTGTGCTGCTCTTATTGATTTCAAACCCAGACGAGATGGGGTGGTGGGAGGGGGGACGAAAAAACCCAGACGAAACAAAGGAGAAGGAGAGCCTCATCAGTAGCATCATGGTGAATTTCAAACCTAGCGTTGTGCTCCGCCCAACGAACATGGACGCCGCCGCCGGCGGCCCGGTGGAGCTCGAACCCGAGAGACTCTGCTGCTTGCTGGGAGGGGTCGGGGAGGGTCGGAGCACATGAGCATTGACATGAAGACAGAGTAGGCCGGGGAGATTACTGTGCACGCCGCACAGCGACTTGGACCTCGGAGGGCCTTAGCTCTGTCAGGAGGAGGTCCCGAGTTCCTGCCGAGGACAGCCTGACGGGGGAGACGCACGGCCGCTCGCGCTGCCCGCAACGCGACCACGCCCTGCCCTAGGGTTCTGCGACGGCGGCAGCGTCGTCCACAGCCACACCCTCTCTGAGTCCTGCCCTGAACTGGGGTTCCGAGATGGCGGCGGTGGCGGAGGTCTCTGAGGTTGGAGAGGGGCAAGATGTAGGACGGCGGAGGCTGGAGCCTGGAGCGATGGCGGCGTTTCGGGATTGCAGGCAGGGGGACGTGCGAGGTGAGTGTTTTTTTCACCGGTTTATATTGTGTTGCCTGCACGGATATATAGGAGAACAAATAGGTGGATTATAATTCCTTCCATTGTATAAGTGCTAGGAAAGGAAGCGAGGGACAAAAATCTAGATTGCCCTGGTTGGAGAAGATTGGCTAAGATATTCGTGCTTGAGGCTTGGATGAAGATCGAGATGTACATTCTTGGACAATCCAATCTTGACATCATGGATCTGTGCGGCAGCGAGGAGCAGCTGGATATGTGCGGCGGCGAGGAACCGCCGGAGAGCCACTGCCGCGCCACGCCATGGTGTCACGACTTCGTTCGCCTGGTATGACTCAATCTTCTCCATGCTCTCTTTTCCTAGCAATAAAGTTTGCAAGCAGATTTTCTTGTAGTATTTGAGCATCTGATTTGCTGCAGTAGCTGATTTGCTACAGTAGTGCTTGTAATAGGAGTAGTTGAGCATTTGATTTGATGCTATTATTGAGCAGTAGTTGCGCATCTGATTTGATGTAGTAGTTGATTTGACGGAAGTAGTTGAGCAGCTGATTTTCCTAATTGAGTAGTAATAGGAGGTTCCTTAGATCCAGTAGCTTGCAGTAATTGAGCACACAATAGTGCTTGCATCTTGGAGTAGTTCTTGCAGTAGTATTTTGGGGTAGTGATCTTGCAGTAGCATCTTGGGGTAGTGATCTTGTAGCAACATCTTGGAGTATTGTGCTCTTGCAAAACGTGAGTACTATTTAATGGAGTAGCAACAGGCAAGTTAGGAGTAGTTCTTTGTTAGGAGTTGATACGTCTCCAACGTATCTATAACTAGAAGAACGCCCGTGCGTTGCAACGGGGCCACATTAACTTTAAGAGTTCAATATTAATATTCTCATACATATCAATCCTTCTTCTCCTTCCGTCTGCCACCGAGACAGGGACCTAGACTTTGTGCTGCTCTTATTGATTTCAAACCCAGACGAGATGGGGTGGTGGGAGGGGGGACGAAAAAACCCAGACGAAACAAAGGAGAAGGAGAGCCTCATCAGTAGCATCATGGTGAATTTCAAACCTAGCGTTGTGCTCCGCCCAACGAACATGGACGCCGCCGCCGGCGGCCCGGTGGAGCTCGAACCCGAGAGACTCTGCTGCTTGCTGGGAGGGGTCGGGGAGGGTCGGAGCACATGAGCATTGACATGAAGACAGAGTAGGCCGGGGAGATTACTGTGCACGCCGCACAGCGACTTGGACCTCGGAGGGCCTTAGCTCTGTCAGGAGGAGGTCCCGAGTTCCTGCCGAGGACAGCCTGACGGGGGAGACGCACGGCCGCTCGCGCTGCCCGCAACGCGACCACGCCCTGCCCTAGGGTTCTGCGACGGCGGCAGCGTCGTCCACAGCCACACCCTCTCTGAGTCCTGCCCTGAACTGGGGTTCCGAGATGGCGGCGGTGGCGGAGGTCTCTGAGGTTGGAGAGGGGCAAGATGTAGGACGGCGGAGGCTGGAGCCTGGAGCGATGGCGGCGTTTCGGGATTGCAGGCAGGGGGACGTGCGAGGTGAGTGTTTTTTTCACCGGTTTATATTGTGTTGCCTGCACGGATATATAGGAGAACAAATAGGTGGATTATAATTCCTTCCATTGTATAAGTGCTAGGAAAGGAAGCGAGGGACAAAAATCTAGATTGCCCTGGTTGGAGAAGATTGGCTAAGATATTCGTGCTTGAGGCTTGGATGAAGATCGAGATGTACATTCTTGGACAATCCAATCTTGACATCATGGATCTGTGCGGCAGCGAGGAGCAGCTGGATATGTGCGGCGGCGAGGAACCGCCGGAGAGCCACTGCCGCGCCACGCCATGGTGTCACGACTTCGTTCGCCTGGTATGACTCAATCTTCTCCATGCTCTCTTTTCCTAGCAATAAAGTTTGCAAGCAGATTTTCTTGTAGTATTTGAGCATCTGATTTGCTGCAGTAGCTGATTTGCTACAGTAGTGCTTGTAATAGGAGTAGTTGAGCATTTGATTTGATGCTATTATTGAGTAGTAGTTGCGCATCTGATTTGATGTAGTAGTTGATTTGACGGAAGTAGTTGAGCAGCTGATTTTCCTAATTGAGTAGTAATAGGAGGTTCCTTAGATCCAGTAGCTTGCAGTAATTGAGCACACAATAGTGCTTGCATCTTGGAGTAGTTCTTGCAGTAGTATTTTGGGGTAGTGATCTTGCAGTAGCATCTTGGGGTAGTGATCTTGTAGCAGCATCTTGGAGTATTGTGCTCTTGCAAAACGTGAGTACTATTTAATGGAGTAGCAACAGGCAAGTTAGGAGTAGTTCTTTGTTAGGAGTTGATACGTCTCCAACGTATCTATAACTAGAAGAACGCCCGTGCGTTGCAACGGGGCCACATTAACTTTAAGAGTTCAATATTAATATTCTCATACATATCAATCCTTCTTCTCCTTCCGTCTGCCACCGAGACAGGGACCTAGACTTTGTGCTGCTCTTATTGATTTCAAACCCAGACGAGATGGGGTGGTGGGAGGGGGGACGAAAAAACCCAGACGAAACAAAGGAGAAGGAGAGCCTCATCAGTAGCATCATGGTGAATTTCAAACCTAGCGTTGTGCTCCGCCCAACGAACATGGACGCCGCCGCCGGCGGCCCGGTGGAGCTCGAACCCGAGAGACTCTGCTGCTTGCTGGGAGGGGTCGGGGAGGGTCGGAGCACATGAGCATTGACGTGAAGACAGAGTAGGCCGGGGAGATTACTGTGCACGCCGCACAGCGACTTGGACCTCGGAGGGCCTTAGCTCTGTCAGGAGGAGGTCCCGAGTTCCTGCCGAGGACAGCCTGACGGGGGAGACGCACGGCCGCTCGCGCTGCCCGCAACGCGACCACGCCCTGCCCTAGGGTTCTGCGACGGCGGCAGCGTCGTCCACAGCCACACCCTCTCTGAGTCCTGCCCTGAACTGGGGTTCCGAGATGGCGGCGGTGGCAGAGGTCTCTGAGGTTGGAGAGGGGCAAGATGTAGGACGGCGGAGGCTGGAGCCTGGAGCGATGGCGGCGTTTCGGGATTGCAGGCAGGGGGACGTGCGAGGTGAGTGTTTTTTTCACCGGTTTATGTTGTGTTGCCTGCACGGATATATAGGAGAACAAATAGGTGGATTATAATTCCTTCCATTGTATAAGTGCTAGGAAAGGAAGCGAGGGACAAAAATCAATCGAGGGGCCTTTAAGAGTAGAGATTAGTTAATTGGATTTTTCTTTAAAGTCTGTTATTTGTTTTCTTAAAATTTATTATATGTTTCCTAAATCAAATTGCATTGATGGGATGGATCAATTGATTTGGATAGTCTATTATTTGTTTCCTTCACATCCATTATATGTTTCCTAAAGCAAATTGAATTGATGAGATGGATCGTTTGATTTGGATGGATCGATTGATTTGTTTCCTTAAAATTGGATTTTTTTTAAAGTCTGTTATTTGTTTCCTTAAAATTTATTATTTGTTTCCTAAATCAAATTGCATTGATGGGATGGATCGATTGATTTAGATAGTCTATTATTTGTTTCCTTCACATCCATTATATGTTTCCTAAAGCAAATTGCATTGATGAGATGGATCGTTTGATTTGGATGGATCGATTGATTTGTTTCCTTAAAATTGGATTTTTCTTTAAAGTCTGTTATTTGTTTCCTTAAAATTTATTATATGTTTCCTAAATCAAATTGCATTGATGGGAGGGTGACGCATGGAAAGTTATGATCCGTTAAGATTTTTTTCGTTGTGTGAGAGGGTGACGCGAAACAAAACCGGTGGGGTAGGGGAGGGACGAAAAAAACCAGTGAAATGAAACGGGTGGGAGGTGGGAGGAAGTACCAAAGAAGTACCAAAAAAACCGGGTGAGGTGGGACGAAAAAAAACCTGGAAGCGCGTCTACCAACTGCTCCATTAGGAGTAGAGATTTCCTAAATCAAATTGCATTGATGGGATGGATCGATTGATTTGGATAGTCTATTATTTGTTTCCTTCACATCCATTATATGTTTCCTAAAGCAAATTGCATTGATGAGATGGATCGTTTGATTTGGATGGATCGATTGATTTGTTTCCTTAAAATTGGATTTTTTAAGTCTGTTATTTGTTTCCTTAAAATTTATTATATGTTTCCTAAATCAAATTGCATTGATGGGATGGATCGATTGATTTAGATAGTCTATTATTTGTTTCCTTCACATCCATTATATGTTTCCTAAAGCAAATTGCATTGATGAGATGGATCGTTTGATTTGGATGGATCGATTGATTTGTTTCCTTAAAATTGGATTTTTCTTTAAAGTCTGTTATTTGTTTCCTTAAAATTTATTATATGTTTCCTAAATCAAATTGCATTGATGGGAGGGTGACGCATGGAAAGTTATGATCCGTTAAGATTTTTTTTCGTTGTGTGAGAGGGTGACGCGAAACTAAACCGGTGGGGTAGGGGAGGGACGAAAAAAACCAGCGAAATGAAACGGGTGGGAGGTGGGAGGAAGTACCAAAGAAGTACCAAAAAAAACCGGGTGAGGTGGGACGAAAAAAAACCGGGTGAGGTGGGACGAAAAAAAACCTGGAAGCGAGACTACCGACTGCTCCATTAGGAGTAGAGATTTTTGATTGTTCCATGCTATTATATTATTTATTTTGGATGTTTTATATGCATTAATATGCTATTTTATATTATTTTTGGGGCTAACCTATTAACCTAGAGCCCAGTGCCAGTTCCTGTTTTTGAGTTTCGCAGAAAAGGAATACCAAACGGAGTCCAAACGAAATGAAACCTTCGCGATGAATTTTCTTGGACCGGAAGTCAACCAGGAGACTTGGAGATGAAGTCGGAGGAGCCACGAGGCGACCACAAGGACGGAGGGCGTGCCAAGGGGGGTAGGGCACACCCCCACCCTTGTGGGCCCCCTGTGACCCTCCTGACCTAATTCTTTCGCCTATATATTCCCATATATCCCTAAACCACCACAGGCATCCACGAAAACACTTTTCCACTGCTGCAACCTTCTGCACCCGTGAGATACCATCTAGGGACCTTTTCCGGCACCCTGTTGGAGGGGGATTCGATCACGGAGGGCTTCTACATCAACTCTATTGCCCTTCCGATGAAGCGTGAGTAGTTTACCACAGACCTACGGGTCCATAGCTAGTAGCTAGATGGCTTCTTCTCTCTCTTTCATTCTTAATACCAAGTTCTCCTCGATGTTCTTGGAGATCCATTCGATGTAATACTTTTTTGCGGTGTGTTTGCCGAGATCCGATGAATTGTGGATTTATGATTAGCTTATCTATGAATATTATTTGAATCTTCTCTGAATTCTTATATGCGTGATTTGATATCTTTGTAATTCTCTTCGGACTATCGGTTTGGTTTGGCGAACTAGATTGGTTTTTCTTACAATGGGAGAAGTGCTTAGCTTTGGGTTCAATCTTGCGGTATCCTTTCCCAGTGACAGTAGGGGCAGCAAGGCACGTATTGTATTGTTGCCAGCGAGGGTAAAAAGATGGGGGTTTCGTCATATTGCTTGAGTTAATTCCTCTACATCATGTCATCTTACTTTATGCGTTACTCCGTTCTTTATGAACTTAATACTCTAGATGCATGCTGGATAGCGGTCGATGTGCGGAGTAATAGTAGTAGATGCAGAATCGTTTCGGTCTACTTGACACGGACTTGATGCCTATATTCATGATCATTGCCTTAGATATCGTCATGACTTTGCGCTTTTCTATCAATTGCTCGGTAGTAATTTGTTCACCCACCATATTATTTACTATCTTGAGAGAAGCCTCTAGTGAAACCTATGCCCCCGGGGTCTATTTTCCATCATACAAGTTTCCGATCTATTATTTTCTATCATACAAGTTTCCGATCTACTATTTTGCAATCGTTTACTTTCCGATCTATAAACCAAAAATACCAAAAATGTTTACTTTGTCGTTTACCTATCTCTATCAGATCTCACTTTTGCAAGTAACCGTGAAGGGATTAACAACCCCTTTATCGCGTTGGGTGCAAGTTGTTTGATTGTTTGTGCAGGTATTCGGTGATTTGTGCATTGTATCCTACTAGATTGATACCTTGGTTCTCAAACTGAGGGAAATACTTATCTCTATGCTGCATCACCCTTTCCTCTTCAAGGGAAAAACCAACGCAGGCTCAAGAAGTAGTAGAAAGAAGGCGCCGTTGCGGCGGAGATCTACGCCAAGTCAAGACATACCAAGTACCCATCATAAACTCTCATCTCTTGCATTACATTATTCGCCATTTGCCTCTCATTTTCCTTTCCCTCACTTGTAAAATGATTTTTGAAAAGATTCGCCCTTTTCTTCACCTTCTTTCCGTATGTCTTTTTGTTTGTGTTTCCATGTGCCTTCTATTTGATTGCATCTTTGCTTACTAAAAATCTTTTGATATGGATCCACTTAAAGTTTTCTACTTGGATCATCTTCGATCTACATGTGCTCGTGCTGAAACCCCAACTAGTTTAGTTGAGGGAAAATCTTTAGATGAGCATGCTCATTTTGTGCATCACCGTTTGTCTAAAAAAGGGAGACTCTTATGGAATGAAATAAACAGTTTGTTGTGTTATGCTTGGAATCTTTGTGAAATTTATGATTTTACTTGTTGCTCTAAGAACCCTAAAAACACCTTCCATACCTATGTGAGTTTAATGATAATGAAATCTTATCTACTTATGAAAAGGGTGTTTATAGTTACTATGATATCAAACAAATTGAAGAATTTTTTGCTTTTAAGGGTGCTCATGAAGTTGCTTCTTTGATTGAAAAATATGATATTACTCTCTAAAAATCTGGAAATTCCTACATACTTAAATATTGCTATGAAAACTATGCTCATAATGCCTATGTTAAGGAGTTCATTGAGAGAATGACCGTTGCTTTGGAAGAAAATAATGATATGCATGAATCTATAGATAATTATGATTCCGATGATTTGATTGAAATATCCCTTGATGAACATGACGCTTGCTATTCTTATGGCCGTGAAGCCAATATTTATGGAGATGAATTTGCTATAGTTCCTTATGTTAAACATGAGATTGTTGCTATTGCACCCATACTTGATAGTTCCTTGAATCAAAAGCATGATTGCAATGATGTTATTATAAATTCTATTAATGTCAATTGTGTTAATGATATGCAAAACCCTAAGCTTGATGCTAGTTTTGCTATGTCCACTACTTGTTGGAATGATCATGATTGGGGTGATTCTTCTTATGATCTTGAAAATTTATTTAAGCCCCATGATGAATATGAGATTGATAATAATGTTTGCAATAATATTGAAAGTGGGTTTGGAAGAGTGTCAACTTTAGATCCCACATATTTGGAGAATGTTCAATCTTATGACATTTTTGATAAAAGTGGGTTTGGAGAGGTCATGACTTTAGTTAATGTTAATCCCACTATTTTGGAAGAGTGTCAACTTTGCATGCATGTGGATCGTGTTGAGAATATGTTATATGATAGCTATATTGTTGAATTTGATTATGATCCTACATGTAATTATTATGAGAGAGGAAAATATGGTTGTAGAAATTTTCGTGTTACTAAATTACCTCTCATTTTGTTTAGATTGTCAATGTTTTATTCATCTCCTTTGCGTATCCTCGATATTTCTTGTCTTGATAATTTGTTTGCTTATAAAATTCCTATGCATAAGAAGTATGTTAGACTTAAGTGTGTTTGTCACATGTTTTACGATCCTCTCCTTGTGCTTCAATTATTGTCTTTCATGTGAGCTTCATCATCTCCTTGTTGTTTTTGAATAAATAATTCATCTAGCCTCTGGTTATATGTGCTTTTGTGTTTAATTAGAGTTTGTGCCAAGTAAGACCTTTGGGATAGCTTACGATGATAGTTATTTTAATCTTGCTAAGAAACAGAAACTTTTGTGCCCAGAAAAATAATTTTCATAATTCACAGAAGCGTGTTTTTGATCTGATTCTTTTTGCGCTAGATTGGTACACAAATTTCCCAGGTTGTCCTAAATTTTCAGAAATTTTGGAGTTACAGAAGTATTCGAGAGTTACAGATTGCTACAGACTGTTCTGTTTTTGTAGATTCTGTTTTCGATGTGTTGTTTGCTTATTTTGATGAATCTGTGGGTAGTATCGGGGGGTATGAACCATGGAAAAGTGGGAACACAGTAGATATTACACCAATATAAATAAAGAATGAATTCACAATAGTACCATAAAGTGGTGATTTATTTTCTTATACTAACGGAGCTTATGAGATTTTCTGTTGAGTTTTCTGTTGTGAAGTTTCCAAGTTTTGGGTAAGGATTTGATGGATTATGGAATAAGGAGCGGCAAGAGCCTAAGCTTGGGGATGCCCAAGGCACCCAAAGGTAATATTCAAGGACAACCAAGAGCCTAAGCTTGGGGATGCCCCGGAAGGCATCCCCTCTTTCGTCTTCGTCTATCGGTAACTTTACTTGAGGCTATATTTTTATTCACCACATAATATGTGTTTTGCTTGGAGCGTCTTGTATGATTTGAGTCTTTGCCTTTTAGTTTGCCACAATGATCCTTGTTGTACACACCTTTTCAAAGGGGCACGCATGAATCGTGATTTATTAGAATACTCTTTGTGCTTCACTTATATCTTTTGAGATAGGCAATTTTGCTCTAGTGCTCGATACGTCTCCAACATATCTATAATTTTTGATTATTCCGTGCTATTTTATTATCAATCTTGGATGTTTTATAATCATTTTATAGTCATTATATCATTTTTTGTACTAACCTATTGACATAGTGCCAAGTGTTAGTTGCTGTTTTCTGCATGTTTTTTACATCGCAGGAAATCAATATCAAACGGAGTCCAAATGCCACGCCAATTTATGATGATTTTTTTATGGACCAAAAGGAAGAAGATGGGCCCTGGTTGCACCTGGGGGGAGTCCCGAGGAGGGGACAACCCACCAGGGCACGCCAGGAGGCCCAGGCGCGCCCTGGTGGGTTGTGCTTGAAGGAAATATGCCCTAGAGGCAATAATAAAGTTATTATTTATTTTCTTATATCATGATAAATGTTTATTGTTCATGCTAGAATTGTATTAACCGGAAACTTAGTACATGCTCGACGATCGAATCTTGGGCAAGTAACATACCGATGACAAAGGGAACAACACATATTGTTATGCGGTTTGACCGATAAAGATCTTCGTAGACTATGTAGGAGCCAATATGAGCATCCAGGTTCCGCTATTGGTTATTGACCGGAGATACATATCGGTCATGTATACATAGTTCTCGAACTCATAGGGTTTGCACGCTTAACGTTCGATGATGGTTTGTATTATGAGTTATGTGATTTGATGACTGTCGGTGTCAAAACCGACGGATCTCGGGTAGGAGGTCCCAAACTGTGCGTCTAAGGTCGATGGTAACAGGAGACAGGGGACACGATGTTTACCCAGGTTTGGGCCCTCTCTATGGAGGTAATACCCTACTTCCTGCTTGATTGATCTTGATGAATATAAGTATTACAAGAGTTGATCTACCACGAGATCGTAATGGCTGAACCCTAGAAGTCTAGCCTATATGATTATGATTGAAGTTGCCACTACGGACTAAACCCTTCGTTTTATATAGACATCGAAGGGGGGCTAGGGTTACACAAAGTCGGTTACAGAGAAAGGAATCTACATATTCGCATCATAAAGCTTGCAATCCACGCAAAGGAGAGTCCCATCCGGACACGGGACGAAGTCTTCGGTCTTGTATCTTCATAGTCCATCAGTCCGGCCCATATCGATAGTCCGTACGACCGAGGACCCCTTAATCCAGGACTCCCTCAGTAGCCTCCCAGTGACGATGTGTCTGGTGCGCAGATTGTCTTCGGCATTGCAAGGCAGGTTCCTTCTCCAGCTATTTTCAAAACACCTGACTTAGAGAGCAGTATTCGACTTTCCATTTAATGTCGTGCTCATCGGCTTCCGCACCTTCATGACTTCAGCTTCCATGTGTCGAGCGAATACGAGAGGTCGGGGTATTTTTACACATACCACCCTGACCGCGTAAGAAAGTCGTCTGTTAAAGACATCGGGATTTTCAGATCCATTTCATACCAAGCGATGAATCCTCAGGGCTTGCTAGGAGAAACCATCCCAACATGGCTAGTGCTTCCAACTCTTCCTCCCACCCCCACAGCCCCAGAAAGGGTGATTGGGAGAAGTGTTCCATATCCCACAGTGAGCTAGTGGAGCTGCAAACACAGAGATTCCCCCCCCCCCCGCGGATCTAGTCCCTGTTCGAGCGGGATTGATTTCCCTCCACAACGAGACTCAGGCAGAAAGTCGCCCCAATCCATCCAGGGGGGAACAGGTGTGCTTCGTCCCCTACTTGTTGAGAGGCGTCAGATTTCCAATCCATCCATTCCTTTGAGGGCTTCTGGAGTACTATGGCCTCCAGCTGCACAATTTCACTATCGCCTCCATCCAGCACATTGCGGGTTATGTTGCTCTTTGGGAGTTATTCCTGGTTTGTGAGGCCCATTTTTAATTATGGAGGAAGCTATTCTTCCTTGTCCCTCGTAGCCAAGGGGGATCAATATTTGAAGTGGGCGGAGCCGAAGTATGGCGTATCGCCGGGACCGGATACCTATCCGGCACACTGAAGAAGGCATCTGAAGAGTGGCCTTCGAATGGTTTTATATCAAGGACGCTGCTCTTCCCGACCAGTCCGAATGGGTCTCCCTGAATTTTCAAGTATTCCGTTGAAGAAACGCCACAGCTGGCGCCCTCGGAGCTTCAAGGAGGAAGATAGCGCGGAAGTCTGTCAATTGTCGAGCAAGATAAAGATGCTCGCTCAGTCCGGATTGTCAATGGTCGAGGTAATGGCGACTTCCATAGTGTGAGGGGTTCAACCACTTCAATACAGAAGGAATCCCATGTGGCTACAATGGGGAAGATGACGCCACCCGCTGTGGTCGGAAGGGTCCAGATACCCCTACAACTTTGGCCAAAATTCTGGCCGAACTGTACAAAGGGGAGAAAGAGGAGTTCATGCATATTAAGCGCCGAGAAGGATTTTCCATGTACAATCCACCTAGCTGGGTGAGTTCGAACCCCACTACTCTTCTCATTCTTTTCCCTGAGTTGCTTTTCATGCACATTAATTTCGTCCATTTGTAACAGGAATGGCGGAAGTTCACCAAGGAGCTCAAAAGATCCGCTCCACAGCCAGAGGACCACAACCGGGACCTCGACCCCGGATTCAAAGAGGACCCAGATATATTCATGGAGCTTGAGGACGGAGTATTTCACCAGGCGAGCCATGACGGCATAGAAGTGGCCATCATCGCTGACTATCATGGTCTTCTCCCTGCCTCACATGTAAGTAACCAGGAGACATCTCTTCAAAAGGAGCTTCCTCGTCACACCTCACCCACCGCACTGTTTCATGTTCTAAAGGGGAGGCACTCGGCGTGCCATACCGTGCCCAAGGTGTTTCTCAAGAGAGCGGCGCCTATGTTAGGCGGGCCTTCAAAGAGGAAGGCAAATAGAAATACAGCCGAGCCTTCATCAAAGAGGTATGGGTATTTAAATACAATCCTTGTTGTTGGAAATATGCCCTAGAGGCAATAATAAATTAGTTATTATTATTATATTTCCTTGTTCATGATAATCGTTTATTATCCATGCTATAATTGTATTGATAGGAAACTCAGATACATGTGTGGGTACATAGACAACACCATGTCCCTAGTAAGCCTCTAGTTGACTAGCTCGTTGATCAATAGATGGTTACGGTTTCCTGACCATGGACATTGGATGTCGTTGATAACGGGATCACATCATTAGGGAATGATGTGATGGACAAGACCCAATCCTAAGCCTAGCACAAAGATCGTAGTTCGTATGCTAAAGCTTTTCTAATGTCAAGCATCATTTCCTTAGACCATGAGCTTGTGCAACTCCCGGATACCGTAGGAATGCTTTGGGTGTACCAAACGTCACAACGTAACTGGGTGGCTATAAAGGTGCACTACAGGTATCTCCGAAAGTGTCTGTTGGGTTGGCACGAATCGAGACTGGGATTTGTCACTCCGGTTAACGGAGAGGTATCTCTGGGCCCACTCGGTAGGACATCATCATAATGTGCACAATGTGACCAAGGGGTTGATCATGGGATGATGCGTTACGGAACGAGTAAAGAGACTTGCCGGTAATGGGATTGAACAAGGTATCGGCATACCGATGATCGAATCTCGGGCAAGTACAATACCGCTAGACAAAGGGAATTGTATACGGGATTGATTGAGTCCTTGACATCGTGGTTCATCTGATGAGATCATCGTGGAACATGTGGGAGCCAACATGGGTATCCAGATCCCGCTGTTGATTATTGACCGGAGAACGTCTCGGTCATGTCTGCATGGTTCCCGAACCCGTAGGGTCTACACACTTAAGGTTCAGTGACGCTAGGGTTATAAAGGAAGTTTGTATGTGGTTACCGAATGTTGTTCGGAGTTTCGGATGAGATCCCGGACGTCACGAGGAGTTCCAGAATGGTTCGGAGGTAAAGATTTATATATGGGAAGTCCTGTTTTGGTCACCGGAAAAGTTTCGGGTTTTATCGGTAACGTACCGGGACCACCGGGAGGGTCCCGGGGGTCCACCAAGTGGGGCCACCGGCCCCAGAGGGCTGCATGGGCCAAGTGTGGGAGGGGACCAGCCCCGGGTGGGCTAGTGCGCCCCCCCACAAGGGCCCAAGGTGCCTAGGGTTGGGGGAGGGGGCGCACCCACCTAACTTGGGGGGCAAGTTTCCCCTCTCCCCCCCTTGGCCGCCCCCCAGATGGGATCTTGGGCTGGCCGCCGCCCCTAGGGTGGAACCCTAGGTGGGGGCGCAGCCGCCCCTCTCCCCCTATATATACTTGAGGGGTTTTGGGGCTGCCAACAGATGAGTTTGACCTCTCCCTTGTGCAGCCCTACCTCTCTCCCTTCTCCTCTCCCGCGGTGCTTGGCGAAGCCCTGCAGGATTGCCACGCTCCTCCACCACCACCACGCTGTTGTGCTGCTGCTGGACGGAGTCTTCCTCAACCTCTCCCTCTCTCCTTGCTGGATCAAGGCGTGGGTGACGTCACCGGGCTGTACGCGTGTTGAACGCGGAGGTGCCGTCCGTTCGGCACTAGGATCTCCGGTGATTTGGATCACAACGAGTACGACTCCTTCAACCCCGTTCTCTTGAACGCTTCCGCTTAGCGATCTACAAGGGTATGTAGATGCACTCTCCTTTCCCTCGTTGCTGGTTTCTCCATAGATAGATCTTGGTGATACGTAGGAAAATTTTGAATTTCTGCTACGTTCCCCAACACTTGCCTATCGCATTAAAGTGTAACATTATCCGTTTTGTCTTTTTAGGAAGAACATTCGCCGGACTATGTCCGAGGATCCTGCTGGTCACCCCTCCACTAGCCGGATTCCAGATCCTGCCTCTAGGGCAGAGGACGGTGCGGGAGTGACGCCGGATTGTCCTTCCACAGAGGATTCGGAGGACGTATCAGTTACAAATTCCAAAGTGGAAAGCGCCATGAATCATCGGTGCCGGCGAGCCGCTCTTCGAGACCCCAGCTTTTCAAAAGAGGCATTCAACGCCTTCAGCTCGACAGATGCATATATCCGAGTTGCGCAAGATGGGCTTACCAGAGCCACTGACCAATATTTGAAAGATATGCGGGTAAGAACATATTTGTACAAATCTGATAATTATATATACCAGTAGCCCATGAGACTTGAAACAGTTGGTACAACTGATTTAAGGATCATTGTATAACCAGGTGCTCACAGAGAAGAACAACCTGTTGTCTCAAGAGCTGGAAAAGTGTCGGACCCAGGTAGCGGCTGCTACTACCGAACTGGAGAAATCCAAGAAGGCATCGCCTGGTATGTGTCCCTCAATCGAGAAAAAACATAATTATATATACCAGTAGTGCTAAAGACGTTTTCCTATCTGACGATAGGATCATCAGATAATCCGGAAGGGACTCTGAAAGTCGCACAAGAGGGCGAACAAGGGGCTCAAAGGCAGCTGGCCGCTGGCGAGCATGTACTTACACGGGTCAGGCAGGAGAAAAACAAACTCCAGGATTCCAATACCCGGCTGGGTGAAGAATTAAAAGATGTTCGGGCCCAGCTGGCTGACTCCGTGAAGAAAAATAAGAGGCTCCGAGGTGGCATTTTTAGTATGTGCTCAAAC
Source organism: Triticum dicoccoides (assembly GCF_002162155.2). Taxonomy (NCBI): domain Eukaryota; kingdom Viridiplantae; phylum Streptophyta; class Magnoliopsida; order Poales; family Poaceae; genus Triticum; species Triticum dicoccoides. Next base: position 10,815,795 of record NC_041381.1, read on the forward strand.
TAACTGCCGTATAATTCGGCAAGGAAAGGAACTGACAGAGTTATGTCTGTAGGTATGCTGAATGGTCGTCCCGAAGAGGAGATGTCCAAATTCTCAGGCGATCTACTACAAGAGCTGTCGCAACTGCACGAGCAAGCTCGGCAGGCGATGTGGGGTGTTGCCAAAGCCTTATGGCCATCCGCCTCCCCTCCAGGAAGAGCTTGTATAGCTATTTAAGGGGGCGCGGCAGTGTTTCCGATTATGGAAGATATCGGCTTGTCGGGAAGGTGCGCGAGAGGCCTGGGCCATGGTGAAAACACGATACGCCAAGCTTGATCCAAATCATATGGCCCGGGTCGGACCTTTAGGGTCAGATGGAAAAGAAATTCCCGTTAGTCTAGTATATGACCAGGTAAAATTAGCCGCAGAATATTCTCAGCAGGATTGTAAGCTAGACAACCTGTTGGACGGCATAGAAGAAGAAGTTTCTGAGTCCAAGTGACTATGTACTTCAATGGACGAATTTGTCCCTAGCCGGATTGTAAAACATTTGTCATGGCGGACCTTTTCGCTTCGTCCTCTGGACCCTAAGGTGCGGAGTGTTTCCGAATACCCGCTCGGTAATATAAACCGGGGTATACGTGGAAACCAGGCGTAGGGGTCATAGTTGCTTGAATAGACAAGTATCCGACTAGCTATGTTATATTACATTGTGATAGTAAGAAACATCTTCCAGAAAAAATAGTTCCGTTAAGGGTTCCTTTTCCTGGGTGAGCATGCTTTGTTTTGCATGTCTAAACTGTGATTAAAAAACAGCAGTATATGTAACATATGGGGGGTTCATAGTTTAATCAGTAAAAAACATCTTTAGTCCACTGACCGAATATTCCCTTAAGAACGCTAGCTTTCGGCTTCACCCAGTCTGAAGTACACATCCGAATGACCCGTCAGTAACAATCGCAGATGTGCTCCCTTTATGCCCTAGCCGAACTAACGGGAACGTAAGGCATAAGCATATGAAAGATGTTAAATGTGCATAGAAAAAATGTTGACCATGTATTGAATAAATGCTAATCTTATATTTGAAAATATTAAACGTGTATTAAAAAATATATTAGATATATACCAAAAATGTGTATGGAAAAACAATGAAAAGCTGAGAGAAAACAAAAGAAAAGCAATTTAAAATGAGGAAAAAATAAAGAAAAGAAAAAACAAGAGAAAAATGAAAAAGAAAGAAAAAACCTAGCAAAAACACAAGAAGAAACAAAGAAAAACCGATGAAAAAACAAGGAAACACCTCAAAAACCAGTGAAAAGGCGGTTCTTTTTCTTTAACAAGGTCGCGACCTACTAAGTTGACATGAACCGGATGGTGGCCTAGTGGCTAGTAGTGCTACACTCTTTTTTTCTCTTGTCTATTTCTATTACGTATGCGCGAAAGGACCGGCTCGCAAATGCAGATGCTTCAGGCAGAATGAAGGAAGACTCACTATAAGCAAGATATAGCCTTTACGACCTTCGAGGCTTGTATCTTCCGCATACCGGTGCCAGAAGTTGGCCAGGGTGTTGGTGTGTGTGAATGCCATGGTGTTGTTGAGGCGGACGTAGCCCATGCCTTTGTGGGTAATGCCCTTTCCAAAGACTCGAGCCACGCAAGGTGGCCTCCTGGCCCGTGAAGGTGAACCACCCACGAACGCAGTTCTAGAAGCCTGATAAGTACGGATTATCACATCAAAATGCGAGCTTGACCTGGACCATGCGTGCCTGGTTTGTAAGGGCATCTCCAATAGATTGTATGTTAGTCTTGTTGATAAAATATCCATGTAATCAACCAACAAGCTATCATACAACTACTTCAATAGGTTGTATCTAAGCTATCCAATAGATGATGAGAAAATAAATGTGATTGCTCTCTATTTCACCTTGGAGCTTGTGCAAAGGTGTTGGTTATTCTACATACAATTTTGCTCTCTCTCCACATTTATTACATGCCACATCATTACTATGTCCTAGGTGGCAAATTTATCAACACCTATCTTACAGCCGTTGGAGATGTCCTAAGCTATACGTGCACCCAAAAAAACGAGGCCTGCTGCAGATCCTGTGGCTGGAGGATAGGGCGTCCATCTCCAGGGCTGGGGGGGGGGCACCGCCCCCCGCCCACTGTTGGAAATATGCCCTAGAGGCAATAATAAAAGTATTATTATTATATTTCCTTGTTCATGATAATTGTCTTTTATTCATGCTATAACTGTATTATCCGGAAATCGTAATACACTTGTGAATACATAGACCACAATATGTCCCTAGTGAGCCTCTAGTTGACTAGCTCGTTGTGATCAACAGATAGTCATGGTTTCCTGGCTATGGACATTGGATGTCGTTGATAACGGGATCACATCATTAGGAGAATGATGTGATGGACAAGACCCAATCCTAAGCCTAGCACAAAGATCGTGTAGTTCGTTTGCTAGAGCTTTGCCAATGTCAAGTATCTCTTCCTTTGACCATGAGAGCGTGTAACTCCTGGATACCGTAGGAGTGCTTTGGGTGTATCAAACGTCACAACGTAACTGGGTGACTATAAAGGTGCACTACAGGTATCTCTGAAAGTATCTATTGTTTTATGCGGATCGAGACTGGGATTTGTCACTCCGTGTAAACGGAGAGGTATCTCTGGGCCCACTCGGTAGGACATCATCATATGCGCAATGTGACCAAGGAGTTGATCACGGGATGATGTGTTACGGAACGAGTAAAGTGACTTGCCGGTAACGAGATTGAACAAGGTATTGGATACCGACGATCGAATCTCGAGCAAGTAACATACCGATAGACAAAGGGAATTGAATACGGGATTGATTAAGTCCTTGACATCGTGGTTCATCCGATGAGATCATCGTGGAACATGTGGGAGCCATCATGGGTATCCAGATCCCGCTGTTGGTTATTGACCGGAGAACGTCTCGGTCATGTCTACATGTCTCCCGAACCCGTAGGGTCTACACACTTAAGGTTCGATGACGCTAGGGTTATAAAGGAAGTTTGTATGTGGTTACCGAATGTTGTTCGGAGTCCCGGATGAGATCCCGGACGTCACGAGGAGTTCCGGAATGGTCCGGAGGTAAAGATTTATATATGGGAAGTCCTATTTTGGCCACCGGAAAATGTTCGGGATTTTTCGGTATTGTACCGGGAAGGTTCTAGAAGGTTTCGGAGTGGGGCCCACCTGCATGGGGGGACCCACATGGACGTGGGTAGTGGGGGCAAGGCCCCACACCCCTGTTCAAGGCGCACCAAGATCCCCCCTTAGAAGGAATAAGATCATATCCCGAAGGGATAAGATCAAGATCCCTAAAAAGGGGGGATAACAATCGGTGGGGAAGGAAATAATGAGATTTCTTTCCTCCCACCTTGGCCAACGCCCCAATGGACTTGGAGGGCAAGAAACCAGCCCCTCCACCCCTATATATAGTGGGGAGGCGCATGGGAGCTATAGACGAAGTTCTGGCGCAGCCCTCCCCCTCTCACAAGTACTCCTCCTCTCCCGCGGTGCTTGGCGAAGCCCTGCAGGATTGCCACGCTCCTCCACCACCACCACGCCGTTGTGCTGCTGTTGGATGGAGTCTTCCTCAACCTCTCCCTCTCTCCTTGCTGGATCAAGGCGTGGGAGACGTCACCGGGCTGTACGTGTGTTGAACGCGGAGGTGCCATGCGTTCGGCACTTGATCATCGATGATTTGTATCACGACGAGTACGACTCTTTCAACCCCGTTCTCTTGAACGCTTCCGCTTAGCGATCTACAGGGGTATGTAGATGCACTCTCTTTCTATTCGTAGCTGGTTTCTCCATAGATAGATCTTGGTGACACGTAGGAAAATTTTGAATTTCTGCTACGTTCCCCAACAGTGGTATCAGAGCCAGGTCTATTGCGTAGATTCTTTGCACGAGTAGAACACAAAGTAGTTGTGGGTGTTGATGTTGTTCAATATGCTTACCGTTACTAGTCCAATCTTGTTTCGACGATATTGTGGGATGAAGCGGCCCGGACCGACCTTACACGTACTCTTACGTGAGACAGGTTCCACCGATTGACATGCACTTGGTGCATAAGATGGTTAGCGGGTGCCAGTCTCTCCCACTTTAGTCGGAACGGATTCGATGAAAAGGGTCCTTATGAAGGGTAAATAGCAAATTGGCATATCACGTTGTGGTTTTGCGTAGGTAAGAAACGTTTTTGCTAGAAACCCATAGCAGCCACGTAAAACATGCAAACAACAATTAGAGGACGTCTAACTTGTTTTTGCAGGGTATGCTATGTGATGTGATATGGCCAAAAGGATGTGATGAATGATATATGTGATGTATGAGATTGATCATGTTCTTGTAATAGGATTCACGACTTGCATGTCGATGAGTATGACAACCGTCAGGAGCCATAGGAGTTGTCTTTATTTATTGTATGACCTGCGTGTCATTGAAGAATGCCATGTAAAGTACTTTACTTTATTGCTAAACGCGTTAGTCATAGAAGTAGAAGTAGTCGTTGGCGTGACAACTTCATGAAGACACGATGATGGTGTTGGGGAACGTAGCAGAAATTCAAAATTTTCCTACGCGTATCACCAAGATCTATCTATGGAGAGACCAGCAACGAGTAGAAAGAGAGTGCAGAGTTTGCATCTACATACCCTTGTAGATCGCTAAGCGGAAGCGTTCAAGTGAACGGGGTTGATGGAGTCGTACTCGTCGTGATTCAGATCACCGATGATCAAGTGCCGAACGGACGGCACCTCCGCGTCCAACACACGTACAGACCGGTGACGTCTCCCACGCCTTGATCCAGCAAGGAGAGAGGGAGAGGTTGAGGAAGACTCCATCCAACAGCAGCACAACGGCGTGGTGGTGGTGGTGGAGGAGCGTGGCAATCCCGCAGGGCTTCGCCGAGCACCTACGGGAGAGGAGATGTGTCACGGGAGGGAGAGGGAGGCAACCAAAGGCCTTAGGTATGATTGCTCCTCCTTTTCCCCACTATATATAGGGCCAAGGGAGAGGGGGAGGGCGCAGCCTTGCCCCCTCCTCCAAGGAAGGGGTGCGGCTAAGGATGGGGAGGAGTCCATCCTCCCCAAGGCACCTCGGAGGTGCCTTCCCCCTTGAGGACTCTTCCCTCCCCAAGTTTCCTTGCGCATGGGCCTCTTGGGGCTGGTGCCCTTGGCCCATGTAGGCCAAGGCGCACCCCCTACAGCCCATGTGGCCCCCCGGGGCAGGTGGCCCCACCCGGTGGGCCCCCGGGACCCTTCCGGTGGTCCCGGTACAATACCGATGACCCCGAAACTTGTCCCGATGGCCGAAATAGGACTTCCTATATATAAATCTTTACCTCCGGACCATTCCGGAACTCCTCGTGACGTCCGGGATCTCATCCGGGACTCCGAACAACATTCGGTAACCACATACAAACTTCCTTTATAACCCTAGCGTCATCGAACCTTAAGTGTGTAGACCCTACGGGTTCGGGAGACATGCAGACATGACCGAGACGTTCTCCAGTCAATAACCAACAGCGGGATCTGGATACCCATGTTGGCTCCCACATGTTCCACGATGATCTCATCGGATGAACCACGATGTCAAGGACTTTAATCAATCCCGTATTCAATTCCCTTTGTCTATCGGTATGTTACTTGCCCGAGACTCGATCGTCGGTATCCAATACCTTGTTCAATCTCGTTACCGGCAAGTCACTTTACTCGTTCCGTAACACATCATCCCGTGATCAACTCATTGGTCACATTGCGCATATGATGATGATGTCCTACCGAGTGGGCCCAGAGATACCTCTCCGTTTACACGGAGTGACAAATCCCAGTCTCGATCCGCATAAAACAATAGATACTTTCGGAGATACCTGTAGTGTACCTTTATAGTCACCCAGTTACGTTGTGACGTTTGATACACCCAAGGCACTCCTACGGTATCCAGGAGTTACACGATCTCATGGTCAAAGGAAGAGATACTTGACATTGGCAAAGCTCTAGCAAACGAACTACACGATCTTTGTGCTATGCTTAGGATTGGGTCTTGTCCATCACATCATTCTCCTAATGATGTGATCCCGTTATCAACGACATCCAATGTCCATAGTCAGGAAACCATGACTATCCGTTGATCACAACGAGCTAGTCAACTAGAGGCTCACCAGGGACATATTGTGGTCTATGTATTCACACGTGTATTACGATTTCCGGATAATACAGTTATAGCATGAATAAAAGACAATTATCATGAACAAGGAAATATAATAATAATACTTTTATTATTGCCTCTAGGGCATATTTCCAACAGTCTCCCACTTGCACTAGAGTCAATAATCTAGTTCACATCGCCATGTGATTAACACTCACAGGTCACATCGCCATGTGACTAATACCCAAGAGTTTACTAGAGTCAGTAGTCTAGTTCACATCACTATGTGATTAACACTCAATGAGTTTTATGTTTGATCATGTTGCTTGTGAGTGAGGTTTTAGTCAACGGGTCTGAACCTTTCAGATCCGTGTGTGCTTTACAAATCTCTATGTCATCTCCTAGATGCAGCTACCACGCTCTATTTGGAGCTATTCCAAACAACTGTTCTACTTGGAGCTATTCTAAATTATTGCTCCATTATATGTATCCGGTCTCACTACTCAGAGCTATCCGGATAGGTGTCAAGCTTGCATCGTCGTAACCTTTACGACGAACTCTTTTACCACCTCCATAATCGAGAAAATTCCTTAGTCCACTAGTTACTAAGGATAACTTTGACCGCTATCCTGTGAGCCATTCTTGGATCACTCTTGTACCCCTTGACTGACTCATGGCAAGGCACACTTCAGGTGCAGTACACAACATAGCATACTGAAGAGCCTACGTCTTAAGCATAGGGGACGACCTTCGTCCTTTCTCTCTATTCTGCCGTGGTCGAGCTTTAAGTCTTAACTTCGTACCTTACAACTCAGGCAAGAACTCCTTCTTTGACTGGTCCATCTTGAACACCTTCAAGATCATGTCAAGGTATGTGCTCATTTGAAAGTATTATTAAGCATTTTGATCTATCCTTATAGATCTTGATGCTCAATGTTCAAGTAGCTTAATCCAGGCTTTCCATTGAAAAACACTTTCAAAATAACCCTATATGCTTTCCAGAAATTCTACGTCATTTCTGATCAACAATATGTCAACAACATATACTCATCAGAAATTCTATAGTGCTCCCACTCACTTCTTTGGAAATAGAAGTTTCTCATAAACTTTGTACAAACCCAAAAATTTTGATCATCATCAAAGCATACATTCCAACTCCGAGATGCTCACTCCAGTCCTTAGAAGGATTGCTAGAGCTAGCATACCTTTTAGCATCCTTAGGATCGACAAAACCTTTCTGATTGTATTACATACAACCTTTCCTTAAGAAACTGGTAAGGAAACTCGTTTTGACATCCATCTGCCAGATTTCATAAATGCAGCTAATGCTAACATGATTCCGACGGACTTAAGCATCGCTACGGATGAGAAAATCTCATCGTAGTCAACTCCTTGAACTTGTCGGAAAACATCTTAACGACAAGTCGAGCTTTCTTAATGGTGACATTTACCATCATTGTCCGTCTTCCTTTTGAAATCCATCTGTACTCATTAGCCTTACGACCATCGAGCCGTTCTGCCAAAGTCTACACTTTGTTTTCATACATGGATCCTTTCTCGGATTTTATGGCCTCAAGCCATTTATCGGAATCCGGGCCCACCATCGCTTCTCCATAGCTCGTAGGTTCATTGTTGTCTAGCAACATGACCTTCAAGACAGGATTACGTACCACTCTGAAGTAGTACGCATCCTTGTCATCCTACGAGGTTTGGGAGTGACTTGATCCGAAGTTTCATGATCAATATCATAAGCTTCCACTTCAATTGGTGTAGGTGCCACAGGAACAACTCCCTGTGCCCTGTCACACACTAGTTGAAGAGACGGTTCAATAACCTCATCAAGTCTCCACCATCCTCCCACTCAATTCTTTCGAGAGAAACTTTTCCTCGAGAAAGGACCCGATTCTAGAAACAATCCATATTGCTTTCGGATCTGAATTAGGAGGTATACCCAACTGTTTTGGGTTTCCTATGAAGATGCATTTTATCCGCTTTAGGTTCGAGCTTATCAACCTGAAACTTTTTCATATAAGCGTCGCAGCCCCAAACTTTTAAGAAACGACAACTTAGGTTTCTCTAAACCATAATTCATACGGTGTCATCTCATCGGAATTACGTGGTGCCCTATTTAAAGTGAATGTGGTTGTCTCTAATGCCTAACCCATGAACGATAGTGGTAATTCGATAAGAGACATCATGGTACGCACCATATCCAATAGGGTGCAACTATGATGTTCGGACACACCATCACATTATGGTGTTCCAGGCGGTATTAATTGCGAAACAATTTCCACAATGTCTTAATTGTGTGCCAAAACTCGTAACTCAGATATTCATCTCTATGATCATATCATAGAAATTTTATCCTCTTGTCACAATGATCTGCTACTTCACTCTGAAATTACTTGAACCATTCAATAATTCAGACTTGTGTTTCATCAAGTAAATATTCTCAACATCTACTCGAATCATCTGTGAAGTAAGAACATAACGATATTCACTGCATGCCTCAGCACTCATTGGACTGCACACATCAAAATGTGTTACTTCCAACAAGTTGCTATCTTGTTCCATCTTATTGAAACCGAGGCTTTTCAGTCATCTTGCCTATGTGGTATGATTTGCATATCTCAAGTGATTCAAAATCAAGTGAGTTCAAACGGTCCATTTGCATGGAGTTTCTTCATGCATATATACCAATAGACATGGTTCGCATGTCTCAAAATTTTCAAAAATGAGTGAGTCCAAAGATCCATCAACATGGAGCTTCTTCATGCGTTTTATACCATTATGACTTACATGGCAGTGCCACAAGTAGGTGGTACTATCATTACTATCTTTTGGCATGAACATGTGTATCACTACGATCGAGATTTAATAAACCATTCATTTTAGGTGTAAGACCATTGAAGGTATTATTCAAATAAACAGAGTAACCATTATTCTCCTTAAATGAATAACCGTATTGCGATAGACGTAATCCAATCATGTCTATGCTCAACGCAAACACCAAATAACAATTATTTAGGTTTAACACCAATCTCTTTGGTAGAGGGAGCGTGCGATGCTTGATCATATCAAGCTTGGAAAAACTTCCAACACATATCGTCAGCTCACCTTTAGCTAGTCTCCGTTTATTCCGTAGCCTTTTGTTTCGAGTTACTAACACTTAGCAACCGAACCGGTATCTAATACCCTGGTGCTACTAGGAGTACTAGCAAAGTACACATTAACACAATGTATATCCAATATACTTCTATCGACCTTGCCAGCCTTCTTATCTACCAAGTATCTAGGGTAATTCTGCTCTAGTGGTTGTTCCCCTTATTACAGAAGGACTTAGTCTCGGGTTTGGGTTTTACCTTGGGTTTCTTCACTAGAGCAGCAACTGATTTGCCGTTTCATGAAGTATCCCTTCTTGCCCTTGCCCTTCTTGAAACTAGTGGTTTCACCAACCATCAACAATTGATGCTCCTTCTTGATTTCTACTTTCGCGGTGTCAAACATCGCGAATACCTCAAGGATCATCATATCTATCCCTGATATGTTATAGTTCATCACGAAGTTCTAACAGCTTGGTGGCAATGACTTTGGAGAACCATCACTGTCTTATCTGGAAGATCAACTCCCACTCGATTCAAATGATTGTTGTACTCAGACAATCTGAGCACAAGCTCAACAATTGAGCTTTTCTCCTTAGTTTGCAGGTTAAGAAAGTCATCGGAGGTCTTATACCTCTTGACATGGGCACGAGCCTGAAATCCCAATTTCAGCCCTCAAAACATCTCATATGTTTCGCGATGTTTCAAAAACGTCTTTGGTGCCTCAACTCTAAACCGTTTAACTGAACTATCACGTAGTTATCAAAACGTGTATGTCAGATGTTCGCAACAACCACAGACAACGTTCGAGGTTCAGCACACTGAGCAGTGCATTAAGGACATAAGCCTTCTATGAAGCAATGAGGACAATCCTCAGTTTACGGACCTAGTCCGCATAATTGCTACTATCAACTTTCAACTAATTTTTCTCTAGGAACATATCTAAACAGTAGAACTATAGCGTGAGCTACGGCATAATTTGCAAAAACCTTTTGACTATGTTCAGGATAATTAAGTTCATCTTATGAACTCCCACTCAGATAGACATCCCTCTAGTCATCTAAGTGATTACATGATCCGAGTCAAACTAGGCCGTGTCCGATCATCACGTGAGACGGACTAGTCATCATCGGTGAACATCTTCATGTTGATCATATCTTCTATACGACTCATGTTCGACCTTTCGGTCTCCGTGTTCCGAGGCCATGTCTATACATGCTAGGCTCGTCAAGTTAACCCTAAGTGTTTTGCATGTGTTCCGAGGCCATGTCTGTACATGCTAGGCTCGTCAACACCCGTTGTATTTGAACGTCTGAATAAAACACCCGATCATCACGTGATGTTTTGAAACAGCGAACTGTCGCAACGGTGCACAGTTAGGGGAGAACACTTCTTGAAATTGTTGTAAGGGATCATCTTATTTACTACCGTCGTTCTAAGCAAATAAGATGTATAAACATGATAAACATCACATGCAATCAAATAGTGACATGATATGGCCAACATCACTTTGCTCCTTTTGATTTCCATCTTCGGGGCTCCATGATCATCATCGTCACCGGCATGACACCATGATCTCCATCATCATGATCTCCATCATCGTGTCTTCATGAAGTTGCCTCGCCAACTATTACTTCTACTACTATGGCTAACGGTTAGCAATAAAGTAAAGTAATTACATGACGTTTAAGTTGACACGCAGGTCACAAATAAATAAAGACAACTCCTATGGCTCCTGCCGGTTGTCATACTCATCGACATGCAAGTCGTGATTCCTATTACAAGAACATGATCAATCTCATACATCACATATATCATACATCACATCCTTTTTGGCCATATCACATCACATAGCATACCCTGCAAAAACAAGTTAGACGTCCTCTAATTGTTGTTTGCATGTTTTACGTGGCTGCTATGGGTTTCTAGCAAGAACGTTTCTTACCTACGCATGAACCACAACGTGATATGCCAATTGCTATTTACCCTTCATAAGGACCCTTTTCATCGAATCCGATCCGACTAAAGTGGGAGAGACAGACACCCGCCAGCCACCTTATGCAACTAGTGCATGTTTGTCGGTGGAACCGGTCTCACGTAAGCGTACGTGTAAGGTTGGTCCGGGCCGCTTCATCCCACGATGCCGCCGAATCAAGATAAGACTAGTAACGGCAAGCATATTGAACAATATCGACGCCCACAACTACTTTGTGTTCTACTCGTGCAAAGAATCTACGCAATAGACCTAGCTCATGATGCCACTGTTGGGGAACGTAGCAGAAATTCAAAATTTTCCTACGTGTCACCAAGATCTATCTATGGAGAGACTAGCAACGAGGGAAGGAGAGTGCATCTACATACCCTTGTAGATCGCTAAGCGGAAGCGTTCAAGTGAACGGGGTTGATGGAGTCGTACTCGTCGTGATTCAGATCACTGATGATCCTAGTGCCGAACGGACGGCACCTCCGCGTTCAACACACGTACAGCTCGACGATGTCTCCCACGCCTTGATCCAGCAAGGAGAGAGGGAGAGGTTGAGGAAGACTCCATCCAGCAGCAGCACAACAGCATGGTGGTGATGGAGGAGCGTGGCAATCCTGCAGGGCTTCGCCAAGCACCTACGGGAGAGGAGGAGGTGTCATGGGAGGGAGGGAGGCGCCAAGGGCTCAGGTATGGATGCCCTTAACTTCGTACCTTACAACTCAGGCAAGAACTCCTTTTTTGACTGATCCATCTTGAACACCTTCAAGATCACGTCAAGGCATGTGCTCATTTGAAAGTACCATTAAGCATTTTGATCTATCCTTATAGATCTTGATGCTCAATGTTCAAGTAGCTTAATCCAGGTTTTCCATTGAAAACACTTTCCAAATAACCCTATATGCTTTCCAGAAATTCTACGTCATTTCTGATCATTAATATGTCAACAACATATACTCATCAGAAATTCTATAGTGCTCCCACTCACTTCTTTGGAAATACAAGTTTCTCATAAACTTTGTATACACCCAAAATCTTTGATCATCATCAAAGCATACATTCCAACTCCGAGATGCTCACTCCAGTCCTCAGAAGGATTGCTGGAGCTTTGCATACTTATTAGCATATTTCAGGATAGACAAAACCTTCCGGTTGTATCACATACAACCTTTCCTCAAGAATCGTCGAGGAAACAATGTTTTGACATCCTATCTGCAAGATTTCATAAATAATGCAGTAATTGCTAATATAATTCCAACAGACTCTTAGCATCGCTACGAGTGAGAAAGTCTCATCGTAGTCAACTCCTTGAACTTGTCGAAAAACATCTTAACGACAGGTCGAGCTTTCTCAATGGTGACACTTACCATCATTGTCTGTCTTCCTTTCAAAATCCATATGTACCTAACAGCCTTACGACCATCAAGTAGTTCTTCCAAAGTCTACACTTTGTTTTCATACATGGATCCTCTCTCGGGTTTTATGGCCTTGAGCCATTTATCGGAATCCGGGCCCACCATCGCTTCTCCATAGCTCGTAGGTTCATTGTTGTCTAGCAACATGACTTCCAAGACAGGATTACGTACCACTCTGAAGTAGTACGCATCCTTGTCATCCCACGAGGTTTGGGAGTGACTTGATCCGAAGTTTCATGATCAATATCATAAGCTTCCACTTCAATTGGTGTAGGTGCCACAGGAACAACTCCCTGTGCCCTGTCACACACTAGTTGAAGAGACGGTTCAATAACCTCATCAAGTCTCCACCATCCTCCCACTCAATTCTTTCGAGAGAAACTTTTCCTCGAGAAAGGACCCGATTCTAGAAACAATCCATATTGCTTTCGGATCTAAATTAGGAGGTATACCCAACTGTTTTGGGTTTCCTATGAAGATGCATTTTATCCGCTTTGGGTTCGAGCTTATCAACCTGAAACTTTTTCATATAAGCGTCGCAGCCCCAAACTTTTAAGAAACGACAACTTAGGTTTCTCTAAACCATAATTCATACGGTGTCATCTCATCGGAATTACGTGGTGCCCTATTTAAAGTGAATGTGGTTGTCTCTAATGCCTAACCCATGAACGATAGTGGTAATTCGATAAGAGACATCATGGTACGCACCATATCCAATAGGGTGCAACTATGATGTTCGGACACACCATCACATTATGGTGTTCCAGGCGGTATTAATTGCGAAACAATTTCCACAATGTCTTAATTGTGTGCCAAAACTCGTAACTCAGATATTCATCTCTATGATCATATCATAGACATTTTATCCGCTTGTCACAATGATCTGCTACTTCACTATGAAATTACTTGAACCATTCAATAATTCAGACTTGTGATTCATCAAGCAAATATACTCAACATTTACTCGAATCATCTGTGAAGTAAGAACATAATGATATTCACTGCATGCCTCAGCACTCATTCGACTGCACACATCAAAATGTGTTACTTCCAACAAGTTGCTATCTTGTTCCATCTTACTGAAAATGAGGCTTTTCAGTCATCTTGCCCATGTGGTATGATTTGCATATCTCAAGTGATTCAAAATCAAGTGAGTCCGAACGATCCATTTGCATGGAGTTTCTTCATGCATATACACCAATAGACATGGTTCGCATGTCTCAAACTTTTCAAAAACGAGTGAGTCCAAAGATCCATCAACATGGAGCTTCTTCATGCGTTTTATACCATTATGACTTACATGGCAGTGCCACAAGTAAGTGGTACTATCATTACTATCTTATATCTTTTGGCATGAAAATGTGTATCACTACGATCGAGATTCAATAAACCATTCCTTTAGGTGCATGACCATCGAAGGTATTATTCAAATAAATAGAGTAACCATTATTCTCCTTAAATGAATAACCGTATTGCGATAGACATAATCCAATCATGTCTATGCTCAACGCAAACACCAAATGATAATTATTCTGGTTTAATACTAATCTTGATGGTAGAGGGAGCGTGCGATGTTTGATCACATCAAACTTGGAAACACTTCCAACACATATCGTCAGCTCACCTTTAGCTAGTCTCCGTTTTATTCCGTAGCTTTTATTTCGAGTTACTAACACTTAGCAACCGAACCGGTATCTAATACCCTGGTGCTACTAGGAGTACTAGTAAAGTACACATTAACATAATGTATATCCAATATACTTCTATCGACCTTGCCAGCCTTCTCATCTACCAAGTATCTAGGGTAATTCTGCTCCAGTGGTTGTTCCCTTTATTACAGAAGCACTTAGTCTCGGGTTTGGGTTCAACCTTGGGTTTCTTCACTAGAGCAGCAGCTGATTTGCCGTTTCATGAAGTATCCCTTTGTTCCCTTGCCCTTCTTGAAACTAGTGGTTTCACCAACCATCAACAATTGATGCTCCTTCTTGATTTCTACTTTCGCGGTGTCAAACATCATGAATATTTCAAGGATCATCATATCTATCCCTGATATGTTATAGTTAATCACGAAGCTCTAGCAGCTTGGTGGCAATGACTTTGGGGAAACATCACTATCTCATCTGGAGGATCAACTCCCACTCGATTCAAGTGATTGTTGTGCTCAGACAATCTGAGCACAAGCTCAACGATTGAGCTTTTCTCCCTTAGTTTGCAGGCTAAGAAAATCGTCGGAGGTCTTATACCTCTTGACGTGGGCACGAGCCTGAAATCCCAATTTCAGCCCTCGAAACATCTCATATGTTCCGCGACGTTTCGAAAACGTCTTTGGTGCCTCTACTTAAACCATTTAATTGAACTATCACGTAGTTATCAAAACGTGTACGTCTGATGTTCGCAACATCGACAAACGACGTTGGGGTTCAGCACACTGAGCGGTGCATTAAGGACATAAGCTTTCTACTGATCGCATAATCGCTACTATCAACTTTCAACTATATTTTCTCTAGGAACATATCTAAACAGTGGAACTAAAGCGCGAGCTTACGACATAATTTGCAGAAGGTCTTTTGACTATGTTCAGGATAATTAAGTTCATCTTATGAACTCCCACTTAGATAGACATCCCTCTGGTCATCTAAGTGATCACATGATCCGGGTCAACTAGGCCGTGTCCGATCATCACGTGAGACGGACTAGTCATCATCGGTGAACATCTTCATGTTGATCGTATCTACCATACGACTCATGCTCAACCTTTCGGTCTCCGTGTTCCGAGGCCATGTCTGCACATGCTAGGCTCGTCAAGTTAACCCTAAGTGTTTTCGCTGTGTAAAACTGTCTTACACCCGTTGTATGTGAACGTAAGAATCCATCACACCCGATCATCACGTGGTGCTTAGAAGCGACGAACTGTAGCAACGGTGCACAGTTAGGGGAGAACACTTCTTGAAATTTTGTAAGGGATCATCTTATTTACTACCGCCGTCCTAAGGAAACAAGATGCATAAACATGATAAACATCACATGCAATCAAATAGTGACATGATATGGCCAATATCATTTTGCTCCTTTTGATCTTCATCTTCGGGGCTCCATGATCATCATCGTCACCGGCACGACACCATGATCTCCATCATCATGATCTCCATCATCGTGTCTTCATGAAGTTGTCACGCCAACGACTACTTCTACTTCTATGACTAACGCGTTTAGCAATAAAGTAAAGTAGTTTACATGGCGTTCTTCAATGACACGCAGGTCATACAATAAATAAAGACAACTCCTATGGCTCCTGCCGGTTGTCATACTCATCGACATGCAAGTCGTGAATCCTATTACAAGAACATGATCAATCTCGTACATCACATATCATTCATCACATTCTTCTTGGCCATATCACATCACATAGCATACCCTGCAAAAACAAGTTAGACGTCCTCTAATTGTTGTTGCATGTTTTACGTGGCTGCTATGGGTTTCTAGCAAGAACGTTTCTTACCTACGCAAGACCACAACGTGATATGCCAATTGCTATTTACCCTTCATAAGGACCCTTTTCATCGAATCCGTTCCGACTAAAGTGGGAGAGACTGGCACCCGCTAGCCACCTTATGCACCAAGTGCATGTCAATCGGTGGAACCTGTCTCACGTAAGAGTACGTGTAAGGTCGGTCCGGGCCGCTTCATCCCACAATACCGTCGAAACAAGATTGGACTAGTAACGGTAAGCATATTGAACAACATCAACGCCCACAACTACTTTGTGTTCTACTCGTGCAAAGAATCTACGCAATAGACCTAGCTCATGATGCCACTGTTGGGGAACGTAGCAGAAATTCAAAATTTTCCTACGCGTATCACCAAGATCTATCTATGGAGAGACCAGCAACGAGTAGAAAGAGAGTGCAGAGTTTGCATCTACATACCCTTGTAGATCGCTAAGCGGAAGCGTTCAAGTGAACGGGGTTGATGGAGTCGTACTCGTCGTGATTCAGATCACCGATGATCAAGTGCCGAACGGACGGCACCTCCGCGTTCAACACACGTACAGCCCGGTGACGTCTCCCACGCCTTGATCCAGCAAGGAGAGAGGGAGAGGTTGAGGAAGACTCCATCCAACAGCAGCACAACGGCGTGGTGGTGGTGGTGGAGGAGCGTGGCAATCCCGCAGGGCTTCGCCGAGCACCTACGGGAGAGGAGATGTGTCACGGGAGGGAGAGGGAGGCAAATAAAGGCCTTAGGTATGATTGCTCCTCCTTTTCCCCACTATATATAGGGCCAAGGGAGAGGGGGAGGGCGCAGCCTTGCCCCCTCCTCCAAGGAAGGGGTGCGGCTAAGGATGGGGAGGAGTCCATCCTCCCCAAGGCACCTCGGAGGTGCCTTCCCCCTTGAGGACTCTTCCCTCCCCAAGTTTCCTTGCGCATGGGCCTCTTGGGGCTGGTGCCCTTGGCCCATGTAGGCCAAGGCGCACCCCCTACAGCCCATGTGGTCCCCCGGGGCAGGTGGCCCCACCCGGTGGGCCCCCGGGACCCTTCCGGTGGTCCCGGTACAATACCGATGACCCCGAAACTTGTCCCGATGGCCGAAACAGGACTTCCTATACATAAATCTTTACCTCCGGACCATTCCGGAACTCCTCGTGACGTCCGGGATCTCATCCGGGACTCCGAACAACATTCGGTAACCACATACAAGCTTCCTTTATAACCCTAGCGTCATCGAACCTTAAGTGTGTAGACCCTACGGGTTCGGGAGACATGCAGACATGACCGAGACGTTCTCCGGTCAATAACCAACAGCGGGATCTGGATACCCATGTTGGCTCCCACATGTTCCACGATGATCTCATCGGATGAACCACGATGTCAAGGACTCAATCGATCCCGTATGCAATTCCCTTTGTCTAGCGGTATTTTACTTGCCCGAGATTCGATCGTCGGTATACCGATACCTTGTTCAATCTCGTTACCGGCAAGTCTCTTTACTCGTTCCGTAACACATCATCCCGTGATCAACCCCTTGGTCACATTGTGCACATTATGATGATGTCCTACCGAGTGGGCCCAGAGATACCTCTCCGTTTACACGGAGTGACAAATCCCAGTCTCGATCCGCATAAAACAATAGATACTTTCGGAGATACCTGTAGTGCACCTTTATAGTCACCCAGTTACGTTGTGATGTTTGATACACCCAAAGCACTCCTACGGTATCCAGGAGTTACACGCTCTCATGGTCGAAGGAAGAGATACTTGACATTGGCAAAGCTCTAGCAAATGAACTACACGATCTTTTGTGCTAGTCTTAGGATTGGGTCTTGTCCATCACATCATTCTCCTAATGATGTGATCCCGTTATCAACGACATCCAATGTCCATAGCCAGGAAACCATGACTATCTGTTGATCACAACGAGCTAGTCAACTAGAGGCTCACTAGGGACATATTGTGGTCTATGTATTCACACGTGTATTACGATTTCCGGATAATACAGTTATAGCATGAATAAAAGACAATTATCATGAACAAGGAAATATAATAATAATACTTTTATTATTGCCTCTAGGGCATATTTCCAACAGATGGAGATCATGGTGTCATGCCGGTGACAAGATGATCATGGAGCCCCGAAGATGAAGATCAAAGGAGCTATATGATATTGGCCATATCATGTCACTACACTATTTGATTGCATGTGATGTTTATCATGTTTATGCATCTTGTTTACTTAGGACGACGGTAGTAAATAAGATGATCCCTTACAACAATTTCAAGAAGTGTTCTCCCCTAACTGTGCACCGTTGCTACAGTTCGTCGCTTCTAAGCACCACGTGATGATCGGGTGTGATGGATTCTTACGTTCACATACAACGGGTGTAAGACAGATTTACACAGCAATACACTTAGGGTTAACTTGACGAGCCTAGCATGTACAGACATGGCCTCGGAACACGGAGACCGAAAGGTCGAGCATGAGTCGTATAGTAGATACGATCAACATGAAGATGTTCACCAACGTTGGCTAGTCCGTCTCACATGATGATCGGACACGGCCTAGTTGACTCGGATCATGTGATCACTTAGATGACCAGAGGGATCTCTATCTGAGTGGGAGTTCATAAGATGAATTTAATTATCTTGAACATAGTCAAAAGATTTTTGCAAATTATGTCGTAGCTCGCGCTTTAGTTCTACTGTTTTAGATATGTTCCTAGAGAAAATATAGTTGAAAGTTGAAAGTAGCAATTATGCAGACAGTAGAAAGCTTATGTCCTTAATGCACTGCTCAGTGTGCCGAACCCCAAACGTCGTTTGTGGATGTTGTGAACATCGGACATACACGTTTTGATAACTACGTGATAGTTCAGTTAAAAGGTTTAGAGTTGAGGCACCAAAGACGTTTTCGAAATGTCGCGGAACATATGAGATGTTTCGAGGGCTGAAATTGGGATTTCAGGCTCGTGCCCACGTCAAGAGGTATAAGACCTCCGACGATTTTCTTAGCCTGCAAACTAACGGAGAAAAGCTCAATCGTTGAGCTTGTGCTCAGATTGTCTGAGTGGAACAATCACTTGAATCGAGTGGGAGTTGATCTTCTATATGAGATAGTGATGTTTCTCCAAAGTCATTGCCACCAAGCTGCTAGAGCTTTGTGATGAACTATAACATATCAGGGATAGATATGATGATCCTTGAGGTAGTCACGATGTTTGACACCGCGAAAGTAGAAATCAAGAAGGAGCATCAATTGTTGATGGTTGGTGAAACCACTAGTTTCAAGAAGGGCAAGGGCTAGAAGGGATACTTCATGAAACGGCAAATCAGCTGCTGCTCTAGTGAAGAAACCCAAGGTTGAACCCAAACCCGAGACTAAGTGCTTCAGTAATAAGGGGAACAACCACTGGAGCAGAATTACCCTAGATACTTGGTAGATGAGAAGGCTGGCAAGGTCGATAGAAGTATATTGGATATACATTATGTTAATGTGTACTTTACTAGTATTCCTAGTAGCACCAGGGTATTAGATACCGGTTCGGTTGCTAAGTGTTAGTAACTCGAAATAAAGGCTACGGAATAAACGGAGATTAGCTAAAGGTGAGATGACGATATGTGTTGGAAGTGTTTCCAAGGTTGATATGATCAAGCATCGCACGCTCCCTCTACCACCGAGATTGGTGTTTGCGTTGAGCATAGACATGATTGGATTATGTCTATCGCAATACGGTTATTCATTTAAGGAGAATAATGGTTACTCTATTTTTGAATAATACCTTCAATGGTCTTGCACCTAAAGGAATGGTTTATTGAATCTCGGTCGTAGTGATACACATTTTCATGCCAAAAGATATAAGATAGTAATGATAGTACCACTTATTTGTGGCACTGCCATGTAAGTCATAATGGTATAAAACGCATGAAGAAGCTCCATGTTGATGGATCTTTGGACTCACTCGTTTTTGAAAAGTTTGAGACATGCGAACCATGTCTATTGGTGTATATGCATGAAGAAACTCCATGCAAATGGATCGTTCGAACTCACTTGATTTTGAATCACTTGAGATATGCAAATCATACCACATGGGCAAGATGACTGAAAAGCCTCATTTTCAGTAAGATGGAACAAGATAGCAACTTGTTGGAAGTAACACATTTTGATGTGTGCAGTCGAATGAGTGCTGAGGCATGCAGTGAATATCATTATGTTCTTACTTCACAGATGATTCGAGTAAATGTTGAGTATATTTACTTGATGAAACACAAGTCTGAATTATTGAATGGTTCAAGTAATTTCAGAGTGAAGTAGCAGATCATTGTGACAAGAGGATAAAATGTCTATGATATGATCATAGAGATGAATATCTGAGTTACGAGTTTTGGCACACAATTAAGACATTGTGAAAATTGTTTCGCAATTAATACCGCCTGGAACACCATAATGTGATGGTGTGTCCGAACATCATAGTTGCACCCTATTGGATATGGTGCGTACCATGATGTCTCTTATCGAATTACCACTATCGTTCATGGGTTAGGCATTAGAGACAACCACATTCACTTTAAATAGGGCACCACGTAATTCCGATGAGATGACACCGTATGAATTATGGTTTAGAGAAACCTAAGTTGTCGTTTCTTAAAAGTTTGGGGCTGCGACGCTTATATGAAAAAGTTTCAGGTTGATAAGCTCGAACCCAAAGCGGATAAAATGCATCTTCATAGGAAACCCAAAACAATTGGGTATACCTCCTAATTCAGATCCGAAAGCAATATGGATTGTTTCTAGAATCGGGTCCTTTCTCGAGGAAAAGTTTCTCTCGAAAGAATTGAGTGGGAGGATGGTGGAGACTTGATGAGGTTATTGAACCGTCTCTTCAACTAGTGTGTGACAGGGCACAGGGAGTTGTTCCTGTGGCACCTACACCAATTGAAGTGGAAGCTTATGATATTGATCATGAAACTTCGGATCAAGTCACTCCCAAACCTCGTAGGATGACAAGGATGCGTACTACTTCAGAGTGGTACGTAATCCTGTCTTGAAGGTCATGTTGCTAGACAACAATGAACCTACGAGCTATGGAGAAGTGATGGTGGGCCCAAATTCCGACAAATGGTTAGAAGCCATGAAATCCGAGATAGGATCCATGTATCAGAACAAAGCATGGACTTTGGTGGACTTGCCCAAAGATCGGCAAGCCATTGAGATAAATGGATTTTTAAGAAGAAGATGGACGTGGATGGTAATGTCACCATCTATGAAGCTCGACTTGTGGCGAAGAGTTTTTCACAAGTTCAAGGAGTTGACTGCGATGAGATTTTCTCATCCGTAGCGATGCTTAAGTCCGTCGGATTCATGTTAGCATTAGCTGCATTTATGAAATCTGGCAGATGGATGACAAAACGAGTTTCCTTACCAGTCTTCGTATGGAAAGGTTGTATGTGATACAAATCAGAAGATTTTGTCAATCCCGAAAGATGCTAATAAGTATGCAAAGCTCCAGCAATCCTTCTAAGGACTGGAGTGAGCATCTCGGAGTTGGAATGTATGCTTTGATGATGATCAAAGATTTTGGGTTTGTACAAAGTTTATGAGAAACTTGTATTTCCAAAGAAGTGAGTGGGAGCACTATAGAATTTCTGATGAGTATATGTTGTTGACATATTGTTGATCAGAAATGACGTAGAATTTCTGGAAAGCATATAGGGTTATTTTGAAAGTGTTTTTCAATGGAAAGCCTGGATTAAGCTACTTGAACATTGAGCATCAAGATCTGTAAGGATAGATCAAAATGCTTAATAATACTTTCAAATGAGCACATACCTTGACATGATCTTGAAGGTGTTCAAGATGGACCAGTCAAAGAAGGAGTTCTTGCCTGAGTTGTAAGGTACGAAGTTAAGACTTAAAGCTCGACCACGGCAGAATAGAGAGAAAGACGAAGGTCGTCCCCTATGCTTAAGACGTAGGCTCTTCAGTATGCTATGCTGTGTACCGCACCTGAAGTGTGCCTTGCCATGAGTCAGTCAAGGGGTACAAGAGTGATCCAAGAATGGCTCACAGGACAGCGGTCAAAGTTATCCTTAGTAACTAGTGGACTAAGGAATTTTCTCGATTATGGAGCTGGTAAAAGAGTTCGTCGTAAAGGTTACGACGATGCAAGCTTGACACCTATCCGGATAGCTCTGAGTAGAGAGACCGGATACATATAATGGAACAATAATTTCGAATAGCTCCAAGTAGAACAGTTGTTTGGAATAGCTCCAAATAGAGCGTGGTAGCTGCATCTAGGAGATGACATAGAGATTTGTAAAGCACACACGGATCTGAAAGGTTCAGACCCGTTGACTAAAACCTCTCTCACAAGCAACATGATCAAACATAAAACTCATTGAGTGTTAATCACATAGTGATGTGAACTAGACTACTGACTCTAGTAAACTCTTGGGTATTAGTCACATGGCTATGTGACCTGTGAGTGTTAATCACATGGCGATGTGAACTAGATTATTGACTCTAGTGCAAGTGGGAGACTGTTGGAAATATGCCCTAAAGGCAATAATAAAAGTATTATTATTATATTTCCTTGTTCATGATAATTGTCTTTTATTCATGCTATAACTGTATTATCCGGAAATCGTAATACACGTGTGAATACATAGACCACAATATGTCCCTAGTGAGCCTCTAGTTGACTAGCTCGTTGTGATCAACAGATAGTCATGGTTTCCTGGCTATGGACATTGGATGTCGTTGATAACGGGATCACATCATTAGGAGAATGATGTGATGGACAAGACCCAATCCTAAGCCTAGCACAAAGATCGTGTAGTTCATTTGCTAGAGCTTTGCCAATGTCAAGTATCTCTTCCTTTGACCATGAGAGCGTGTAACTCCTGGATACCGTAGGAGTTCTTTGGGTGTATCAAACGTCACAACGTAACTGGGTGACTATAAAGGTGCACTACAGGTATCTCCGAAAGTATCTATTGTTTTATGCGGATCGAGACTGGGATTTGTCACCCCGTGTAAACGGAGAGGTATCTCTGGGCCCACTCGGTAGGACATCATCATATGCGCAATGTGACCAAGGAGTTCATCACGGGATGATGTGTTACGGAACGAGTAAAGTGACTTGCCGGTAACGAGATTGAACAAGGTATTGGATACCGACGATCGAATCTCGGGCAAGTAACATACCGATAGACAAAGGGAATTGAATACGGGATTGATTAAGTCCTTGACATCGTGGTTCATCCGATGAGATCATCGTGGAACATGTGGGAGCCATCATGGGTATCCAGATCCCGCCGTTGGTTATTGACCGGAGAACGTCTCGGTCATGTCTACATGTCTCCCGAACCCGTAGGGTCTACACACTTAAGGTTCGATGACGCTAGGGTTATAAAGGAAGTTTGTATGTGGTTACCGAATGTTGTTCAGAGTCCCGGATGAGATCCCGGACGTCACGAGGAGTTCCGGAATGGTCCGGAGGTAAAGATTTATATATGGGAAGTCCTATTTTGGCCACCGGAAAATGTTCGGGATTTTTCGGTATTGTACCGGGAAGGTTCTAGAAGGTTCCGGAGTGGGGCCCACCTGCATGGGGGGACCCACATGGACGTGGGTAGTGGGGGCAAGGCCCCACACCCCTGGTCAAGGTGCACCAAGATCCCCCCTTAGAAGGAATAAGATCATATGCCGAAGGGATAAGATCAAGATCCCTAAAAAGGGGGGATAACAATCGGTGGGGAAGGAAATAATGAGATTTCTTTCCTCCCACCTTGGCCAACGCCCCAATGGACTTGGAGGGCAAGAAACCAGCCCCTCCACCCCTATATATAGTGGGGAGGCGCATGGGAGCTATAGACGAAGTTCTGGCGCAGCCCTCCCCCTCTCACAAGTACTCCTCCTCTCCCGCGGTGCTTGGCGAAGCCCTGCAGGATTGCCACGCTCCTCCACCATCACCACGCCGTTGTGCTGCTGTTGGATGGAGTCTTCCTCAACCTCTCCCTCTCTCCTTGCTGGATCAAGGCGTGGGAGACGTCACCGGGCTGTACGTGTGTTGAACGCGGAGGTGCCGTGCGTTCGGCACTTGATCATCGATGATTTGTATCACGACGAGTACGACTCCTTCAAACCCGTTCTCTTGAACGCTTCCGCTTAGCGATCTACAAGGGTATGTAGATGCACTCTCTTTCTACTCGTAGCTGGTTTCTCCATAGATAGATCTTGGTGACACGTAGGAAAATTTTGAATTTCTGCTACGTTCCCCAACACCCACCACATAGCTCCGTCGTTACTTGTGTGGTTAAGTGTGTGAGAAGGTTCCATGGGGCTTTTATATAGCCAGGATCAGAACTACTATGTGACTCTAGTAACTACCTGCCACATGGAGCACCCCATCCGAGATCCCCCCCTCTCTCCCTCTCCCTCTCACTGGTTTGCCCTCTTTCATGAGACGGTTGCAACCGTGTCAAGAATTGGATTATTCCAATGGTCTGGCCTAGACTTCGCTCAGTCCGAGTTGAGCCAGGCAGGGTGCCCTCCTGCCTCGCAAAGCCGAACCACCCACCAACAGGTTGTCACATCTAAACGCGAGCTTCACCCAGATCTGGCCCGCCTGGTTTGTTAGGTGGACGTGCAACCAAATGATAGGAGCGAGTGCAGATCCTGTGGCCGTAGGACAGGGTGCCCATCCAGCACGGCATTGGCTGCACTAGCCACCCAATGAAGCGTTGAACGCCGCCATCAAGGTGATGTACCTGGCCTCTGTTGTCAGCGTCTCCACATGTGGCTGCCCGAACTTACATGACAAAATGGAGGCACAGTTACTTTCTCTTTGTCCATTTTTTACGTAATATAAGAAATAAGATGGAGGCACTTACGAAGTGCTAACAATGCCTATGACTAGGACCCGTAGCAGGACCAACTTGGTAGCCATGGGAAGGTATGCTAGACAGAAATCACTAGAGTGGCGAAACGCAAAAGATGAAGAGCTAGGGGAGGCAAACATTATTTTTTCCTAATCTAAGCCCTTAAACAAATTCTCCAGGGATCTCTCCAGGTCTGGGGGGGGGGGGCACTGCCCCCTAGCCCACCACATAGCTCCGCCATTGCTTGTGTGGATGAGTGAGTGAGATGGTGCCATGGGGCGTTTATATAGTCAGGATTGGAACTAGTACTGACTCCATTTGTCCCATCTGAATGGTACTCCGCTTACATTGAACTTCCCCATGTAAACTTTCTTAAATGTTTAAGAAACACAACAAAAACTAAAACAAATAGTGACTACACATTTAGGAGGTGCAACAAACTGTAGACTTAATCATGTGCGCATGCATGCATGCGCCATCATAGATGTATTTTAGGATGGATTGACGGTTGGTTGCTTTCTAAAAACGGGATTGACCCAAAGATTTGCCTCATTAGGTTCTATTATTTTGCTTGAGTAATCTTTCATGTCGTGTAAGGGTGACTATTGTGACAAACTCTCCTCTCTGCTTAATTAATATATGAATCAAACCTTTTGCCTCGATTTAAAAAAATGGGATTGTTTCAACTCTACCAATGCAAGTGCATTAGCAGACGACATATTCTAATCTCCACCTGTCTTGCCCTGCAAACAGGTTGTAAGTGGACATGCTTAGCTGGGCATCCTTTTCGGTATCCATGTCAACAACAAGAAAACGAAGGTGGCATCCCACTTGCCACAATGTCAGAGCTCCAAACAACAATTCTTTGGCCAAAAAGATTCTACAGTGAAGTGAGGCAAACCTGCTATCGACTGCCGATGCTTAGCCCTCAAAGGAGGACGAGAGCAGAAGCAGCTGTCGTAGCTCCTCAACTAGCACCACTTGTAATGAGTCCTCAACGGTGACGGAGATAAATGCATTCTAACAAAGAAGGCACTCTGGCAGACCACAACACAAGATCTGGGACCCATTCCTTCCCTTCGTCTCTTCCCTTCAACATGGAGGCACGGGAGGGTCGGGTTGAAGCAGAAGAATCCACATGTTGTGTCGCACAACCCCCATCTCTACCACACACCAGGGGAAGCCCTTGAAGAGGGACTCAAATCCATTCCACCGGCAAACTTTGTGAGGAGGAAGAATGGGTTCGAATTTGGTTTAATTTGGAAAAAAACTCTAACCTTGCACATATGGCACAACATTCAAACCCCCATCCCACTCATCGCCGGCCATCGTGGCCACCAGATATGGGAGAATGGGACCGAACAAGCGGCGAAGGGAGGGCTCGAAGGAAGGGAAACACAGAGGCCAATCGTCACTGGGCAAAAAAGGAGAAATAAAAGTCGAAAACCAATGGAGACATCAGGAGACTTCTTAAGGAGTCACATTTGTTGGTCATTGCATCGTTCCACCTCCCCAATCTTTGTTATTGGATCCTCTAAGGAGGCTGCAAAAACCATATATTGGGATAGCTCTTTATTCCCCCTGCTAGCCAACATCCCTCTTCCCCGTGTTTCTCCCACCCACATGTCTTCTCCCCGAAGCTGTCACACCACTGATCCCCTCTCCCCTCTTGGTCGATCCTACAACACGAGATACAATATGGCCCATACATTATGATAATTGTATTCTAGCAAAATAGACCAATTTTAGAGTTTCTCACAGGACCTCGTATTTATCCAGCCCGACCCTACAAACAGGTTGTAAGTGGACATGCTTAGCTGGGCATCCTTTTTGGTATCCATGCCAATAACAAGAAAACAAAGGTGGCATCCCACTTGACACAATGTCGGAGCTCCGAACAACAGTTCTCCGGCCAAAAAGATTCTGCAGTGAAGTGAGGCAGACCTGCTATCGAACACCGACTAAGATAACTGTATTCTAACAAAGAAGCCACTCTAGCAGACCACAACACAAGATCTGGGACCTATTCCTTCCCTTCGTCTCTTCCCTTCAACATGGAGGCACGAGAGGCTCGGGTTGATGCAGAAGAATCCACATGTTGTGTCGCACAACCCCCGTCTTTACCACACACCAGGGGAATCCCTTGAAGAGGGACTCAAATCCATTCCACCGCCAACTTTGTGAGGAGGAAGAATGGGCTCAAATTTGGTTTAATTTGGAAGAAAACTCTAACCTTGCACATATGGCACAACATTCGAACCCCCATCCCACTCATCGCCGTCCATCATGGCCGCCAGATATGGGGGAATGTGACCAAACAAGCGGCAAAGGGAGGGCTCGAAGGAACGGAAAGACATAGGCCAGTTGTCACTGGGCAAAAAAGGAGAAATAAAAGTGGAAAACCAATGGAGACATCAGGAGGCTTCTTAAGGAGTCACAATTGTTGGTCATTGCATCGCTCCACCTTCCCAATCTTTGTTATTGGATCCTCTCAGTAGGCTATAAAAACCATATATTGGGGTAGCTCTCTGTTCCCCCTGCTAGCCATCATCCCTCTCCTCGTGTTTCTCCCACCCACATGTCTTCTCCCCGAAGCTGTCACACCACTGATTCTCCTCTCCCCTCTTGGTCGATCCCACAACATGAGATACAATATGGCCCATACATTATGATAATTTTATTCTAGCAAAATAGACCCATTTTAGAGTTTCTCATAGGGCCTCATATTTTGCCAGCCCAGCCCTGCAAATAGGTTGTAAGTGGACATGCTTAGCTGGGCATCCTTTTTGGTACCCATGCCAATAACAAGAAAACGAAGGTGGCATCCAACTTGCCACAATGTCGGAGCTCCGAACGCCAGTTCTTCGGCCCAAAAGATTCTGCAGTGAAGTGAGGCAGACCTGCTATCGACTGCCGATGCTTAGCCCTCAAAGGAGGACGAGAGCAGAAGCAACCGTCGTAGCTCCCCAACTAGAGGATCCGATAACAAAGGATAACAATGATTTGATTGGGGTCACCCGTGTCACATAGTTCGAACATAGTATCACTTACTTCGCTGCTCGGGCATAGGTGACTTTCTTTCTTTCCCCCTCGGAATCTCAACCTCTCCCTTGAACATCCAAAGCCCATCACCTCGACCCCCTCCCTCCTTCTTTGTACTTCCTACGTAAAGAAATATAAGAGTATTTTGATCATTAAAATAGTTATCTAAACACTCTTATATATTTTTAAAAGAGGGAGTACCAGATTCCAAAAAATATGAACTATGAGTGTTTGTCCCAGCAACTACGCGACAAACTGATATGTACTCCTCCGATCCATATTGTATCTGGACTAATCTACAAAGTTGGTCAAACGTGCCGGGCCAGCCAGGCCAACCCGCGAGCACGCCGGCATGACCCACCATGGGCCAGGCATGGCACGGGCTAAATGGGCCGTGCTCGGCATGTGACACGCCAGGGCCGTGCCTGGACCTGGAGGGTGCGCAACGGGCGGCATGGCATGACCCGTTTATTATTATTTTATTTTTTCTAGATTATATACACACACACACACACTTTGTTATCGGATCCTCTCAGTAGGCTGTAAAAACCAATATTGGGATAGCTCTCTGCCGCCCCCCCTGCTAGCCAACATCTGCCCTCCTCGTGTTTCTCCCACCCACATGTCTTCTCTCCGAAGCTATGACACCCGTGATCCCCTCTCCCCGAAGCTAACAACAGATCAGGGTTTTTGTCATGGGAGTAGCGACCCAGCCTATGTAGCACCATATTCGCGTAACGAAAGCCCGGGCAAGATTAAGTGAAGATCCAACGCACAAAAACGACCACAAGTCCAGATCCGACGGTTGGGAACACTAATGGCCTGAGAGGGCAGAAAAAGTGCTCAGTTATAGGCTTTGTCAAATTATAAACCTATTCTAGAGAAGAAGAAAAAACAAGGAGTAAAGTTTTTTTTTAGGGAAACCATCGGAGTTGCCGTCGCACCAACTAGTCTATCTTCCAGTCGTCTTCCACCTTCGCCTCCACTCCACCTCCGCCGTCAATGGCGTCCCCCTCCCCCAAACCCTAACCCCCACCCACCGGATCCGCCGCCATGGGATCCCAGCCGCCGGGGCCCACCCGCGCGGCCCTGGAGCCCTTCGCGACGCTGGACCCGGCGGCGCTGGCGTCGCTCCCGGCCTCGACCCCGCTCACCGTCCGCTCCGCGGCCCTCTCCGCGCCGGGCCTCCTCTACCTCGGCACGGGCGGCGGGAAGCTCCTCCTCTTCTCCCTGGCGACCCCCTCCTCCCCCGAGTTCCTCCGCCTGCTCCCCATCGGCGCCACCCGCCCCGTCTCCGCCATCCTCCCGCTCCCCTCCGTCGCCCGCGTCCTCGTGCTCGCCGACGGCATGCTCCTCCTCGCCGACCCGCTCCTCGCGCGCCCCGTCCGCCGCCTCGGCTCCCTCCGCGGCGTCGCCGCCGTCGCCGCCGCCGCCGCCTCCCCCTCGTCCTCCTGCTCCCTCGCCGTCGCGGTCGGGAAGAGGCTGCTCGTCCTCGACCTCGCCCTGCGCGAGGCGGACGAGCTGGAGGTGCAGACGCGCGAGATCGCCGCGGGGGTCGAGGGGATCAGCGCGCTCGCCTGGGTCGGCGACGACTCGGTCTTCGCCGGCACCGCGTCGGGGTACTCGCTCTTCTCCTCGAGCGGCGGCGGCACGGGCCAGCGCACGGACATATTCACGCTCCCCGAATTGGCCGGGGCGCCGAGGATCAGGCCGCTGTCGGGCGGCCAGGAGGCGATGCTGCTGGTGGACAATGTCGGGGTGGTCGTCGACCGGTCCGGGCACCCCGTCGGAAGCAGCTTCGTGTTCAACAGCAGGCCGGACTGCATCGTCGAGGTGTTCCCGTATGTGGTGGTCGCCGCAGAGTCCAAGGTGGATGTGTACAGGAGGAGGAATGGGGTGCATCTGCAGACCGTTCCGATCGCGAGGAGAGGCACGGGTGTTCTGACCGTGGCGAGCGATGGTGATGGAAGCGGCGGGGAGGTCGTTGTGGTTGCTACGGCTTATAAGGTAAAGTAGGTATGTTGACTCGGCCATCAATGGAACTTGTCCCCAAATTTATAAATACACGATGTTGCCTTCTATCAGTAGCTTTGCGCTGCATACTGTGAAAATTCATGCCATTTTGTTAATCTTAGTGAGATGCCAAGCAGTCGCAGAGTTTTCTGGATGAGTTATCATGAGTTATCTGGATGATAGACGTTTGCTACTTTTTAGTTCTGGCTACCGTAATTGGTTATGACCATCATGACTAAACATCACCTTGACAAAATTCTGCTCCACATTATCAGTTGATTACCAGCTGTTACTGTACCAGCCAACTAGTGCTAATTATTTCCTACTTTTCCTGTATCAGTTTTCAGTGAAAAAACAAGACAGAAAAGTGGAGCAGGAAATTGGCACTAACTGTTTTCCACTGATTCCAAAATGAGTTTTAGAGTTTAAGAGTGTAGTCTAGCAATCATCTGCTCAGCTGTAGTGATGCTACAACTAATTGATAAATGACTTTTTCCAGGTTTTCTGTTACCGTAAAGTATCTGCAGTGGAACAGATCAAGGCGTTGTTACGAATAAAGAGTTATACAGAGGCTATTTCTTTGCTGGAAGAGTTTGAATCTGATGGTGAAATCTCGAATGATATGATTTCCTTTGTGCATGCACAACTTGGATTCTTATTATTCTTTGACTTGCGCTTTGAGGATGCTGTTAATCATTTCTTGCTGTCGGAGACTATGCAACCAGCAGAAATATTTCCATTCATCATGCGGGATCCTAATCGTTGGTCAGATCTGGTATGTCATCTTACTTTATTGTCCATTTTGAAATTATTGTATGGAGTATCTGCAAGACCCCACTTCATTTGTTTTTAAATTATTCTTGTGTATGACAAAACTTTATGATTATAAACTTTTAATCTTTTAGTATGATTCAATTAATTAGACTCAGACAGTGTCTTCAGTGTTCCACAAAATTCGGGCATAAAGCTTTTGTAGCTAGGATCTCTTGCAACTTTTATCAACATATTTATATTTCGTGAACCAATTTGGGGAACTGTGAAATGAGTTTTGATTTTCTCCACAATGCTTGGCTGGCTGCTTTGTACTCCCTCTGTCCCATAATATAAGAGCATTTTTGACACTACAGCAGTGTAAAAGACGCTCTTATATTATGGGACGGAGGGAGTAGTTAGTAGCTTTTAGTTAAGCTGTTAATGCCTACAGGGTTCCACAGCCTGATTTTATCTTCAACTAATCTTTTTTACGAGGATTTTACCGGCCGTTTCTAGATGGGATAGTTTTAAACAAATTTATTTGCAAAATTTAGGTGCCAAGAAAACGTTATTGGGGCTTGCATCCTCCCCCCAAGCCTCTTGAAGAAGTTATTGACGATGGACTGGTAACACTTCAGCGAGCATTGTTTCTCAAAAAGGCAGGTGTGGACACAGTTGTGGATGAAGATTTCCTTTCAAATCCTCCAACTAGAGCTGATCTATTGGAACTAGCTATCAGAAATATTATCAGGTCTGGCTTATCCCTGGTATTTTTATTCATTGAACTGCAATAAAGCTGCATGTAGTGACCAGTGTCCAAATGTTAAATGGAACTAGGTACCTTTGTGTTTCGCGAGAGAAGAGCTTGTCTCCTGCAGAGATGGAAGGAGTTGATACTCTTCTGATGTACCTTTATAGAGCACTTGATCTTGTTGATGACATGGAGAAGCTTGCATCATCTCAAAATAGCTGTGTTGTGGTATGTATATTTCCTTTATAACCAATAATCCTGCTTTGCAGAATCATGAGTTTATGGCTACTATATACTATATGTTACTGAAATCAATATTTAGTCTGGATCTGTAGATGGAATCTAGTATGCTGTAGATTTTTTCTTCTTAGGTTTTCGTCACAAATAGAAAGGTGCATTTATCGTAAAAATTATGGGTGGTGCAGGACGAACTGGAATCACTGTTGGACAACTCTGGACATCTGCGGACGCTTGCTTTCTTATATGGCAGTAAGGGAATGTGCTCCCAAGCTGTTGCTATATGGCGTATCTTAGCGAGGAATTACAGCACAGGTCTGTGGAAGGACCGTCCTAATCTGCCTGGAACGGACTCCCAGGAAACTTTGGCTGATAAAAAATCCGGTGAGGAAATTGCTGCTATCGAAGCCTCCAAGATACTTCAAGGAACATCTGATCAGGACCTTGTTTTGGAACATCTTGGATGGGTATGTGCTTCATGCTGAGGATCTGATCTTATAGTGAGCTATTTCATTATCTTGTGAATATTATTGAATAATTTCATGCAGGTTGCAGACATTGATCAAGACCTTGCAACTGCAATTTTAACATCTGAGATGAGGGAAAAACAGCTTTCTTCTGGTAATTAATTTGTTTCAAACAATTCACTTTATTAGTACCTTTACTGGCATGGCAGTTCAACACATCCTCCAGTTTTTACTTGTGAGCATGTCAGAGCATGGTGCAGTACAAGTGTACAAGGATGTTCTTTTTTTCCCTCCTGAAAACTGATTTAAAATAATAATGATAATTAATCCTGTGGTTACAGCTGATTGTGTCCATGAAATGTCATGTTTAACTAGTTAGGACTGTTTAAATAACTTTGACATGTAATGAACTTTGTTAACATTTGTTTTGGTTGGGTGGTACTCTGCAGAAAAGGTTATTGCTGCCCTTGATTCAGAAAAGGTTGGGATTCACCAAAGGTATGATGTGTTCATGAAACCTTCAACAACTTAAACCTCTCAAGATTCCATAATGAACCCCGATGTCTATGTGAAAAATATGTGAACATAAAAGCTGTAATTGTTGATACATTTTGTGCAGCTAGTTTGTTTGTTACACACTTATACGAACTTCAGTAATGGTCTAATAACAGCCTAACTAATTACTCATTCTCGTTGGAATTCAACATGTACAGTAACCTGAACCTTGATATGACTGCTTAGGAATATTATATCCCCAATGCCGGATAATTTGAGTAGATACTGTTCTGAATAATGATTAAGTGCCACCGGTCGTTTATTTAAATCCTCTATCAAGATTTTAACATAATGGGGCCTCTGTGTAGTGTTTGGTATGCATCTTACATTTGTTGATTCTTAGACAAACAGTGTTTTTCTGTGCACATGTTCATCATATAATGTTGTCCATGTCATGTCCTGCGCTATGACCTTCATTTGGCAAATCCGAAACTCAGATCCTTCTACTATCACGAAAATCTGACTGGCTAAGTTATGCAGATATTTGCAGTGGTTGATTGAGGATCAGGGTTGTGAGGACCCTCACTATCACACGTCATATGCACTATTGCTGTCGAAATCTGCCATGGAAGCATTTCATATGGAGTCCAATTCCGGAGAGAAAAATGATAAAGAAATCGACTCAGACATACAGTTCATTTATTCATTGAGGGAAAGGTTGCAATTATTTTTGCAAGCTTCAGACTTGTATGATCCAGAAGAAGTGCTTGATGTGATAGCAGAATCTGAGCTATGGCTTGAAAAGGTCTCGTGACAATTTTTCACCTTCTGTTATGTGGTTCCTTGTTCATATCTTATTTGTCCAGAATTGTGTTCAGTTTGACCTATGGTTCTAGTTTCAGATACTAAGGCATTTTTTTTCTTTTTTTCAGGCAATATTGTATAGGAAGATGGGCCAAGAGAACATTGTACTTCAGATACTAGCACTGTAAGATGCTATCTTGCGCTTATTATTATTTGGTGCAACATTAGTGGTGTTCTGTTTAGCCAGACTCGAAGGTCCAGACATAGCACGTCTTTACCATTTCCAGTTCTGTTGTTCTGACTGTTATTTGTTGGTCTGTGATGAAGGAAGCTGGAGGACAGTGAAGCTGCTGAGCAGTACTGTGCAGAGATTGGTCGAGATGATGCTTATATTCAGTATGTTATTGTTTGACTAGTAATTCTTTGTTGACTGGCTCGTACTCTGGGTATAGTTTCTTTTATCATGATCCAATGGGATTATCTTTGTTCCTTGGTTAATGTTATGTCCATCCTGCTTCGAACTCAGGCTTTTGGATTTGTATTTGGACCCGAAAAACGGGAGAGAACCGATGTTTACAGCAGCTGTGCGACTTCTTCATAATCACGGGAAATCTTTGGATCCCATACAAGTATTGGAGGTACTATTTTCTTATATTACTGTGGGCGATCCTGTCATGCACAGCTATTATTAGGATATAATAAGAATTCTGAAATCTGAAGCACAAATTTTTCCCAGAGATTATCCTCAGATATGCCTCTCCAGCTAGCTTCAGATACAATTCTGCGAATGCTAAGAGCTCGGGTGCACCATCATCGCCAAGGGCAGGTAAACATTGTGAAACAGGCTTACTTCTATGTTGAACTCACGGGAGGTCTGGCTTGCAATATCCATATATTTTAATTTCTTTTCTCTTTCTCTGTCTATCATTAGATAGTGCATAATTTATCACGCGCGACGAACGTTGATGCACGGTTGACAAGACTGGAGGAGAGGTCAAGGCATGTGCAGCTGACCGACGAGAGTATCTGTGATTCATGTCGGGCCCGGCTTGGCACCAAGCTGTTCGTCATGTACCCAGACGACTCAGTTGTTTGCTACAGGGTAACACGGCCGACAACTTGGTTGTTTAACTGTCTATTTATTATTCCGCATGGAAGTTTCACTAGATCTGACTTGGTTGTCGTGGTTGCCTGCAGTGCTACCGAAACCAAGGCGATTCTGTTTCAGGACGAGGCCGTAACTTCAGGAAAGATGCTATATTCAAACAAAGCTGGCTCGTCAGTAGATAGCGAAGATTGAGCAGCAAAACTCGTACAGACACTTTTTTTGCCATGAACAACCGAGAGAGGTCACGCGTACCGCCCTTGCGCTTCAAGGTACATGATCCTGCTACAGTTCCTTTGAAATGCTCTAAAAACGTGCAACATCATCGGCTGCTTTCGATGGCGCTGTTAATTCATTCACCCGGGGCCGTCAACAGTCTGCCATGTGTATGCGATCGCCCTAGGGGCTGGCTTGCACACTCTTATCCCGGAAAATGTCGAGGAACTGGGATTCTTCTTCTTTTTTCTCCCAGAGCACTTGAAAAATGGGATGTAACTTGCAGGAATAGTTTGTTAGCGATAACTCTGTAAATGTGTGATTGTAATTGCTGAGCTGAGAGATAGAAACGACAACATCGACAGTGGAACATAGTGGTATGAGACTGGAATTTTGCATTGCAACACTACCCGATCAAGTTGAAACGCGTAGGATGAAACACATCTAAACAACTCTTGAACGAATCGGAGCGACCAATCGCATTTTGCTGCTGCATGCCCATACATCAACTGAAAGGCCATTGCATCATCCATCATCATCATGAGCATCCACTTTGTTGTTGATATGCATCCATGGTGTGGTGGTAATGCCTGATGATGCCTGCCCATGATCCATGTCCTAATTTCTACCCGCGCTGTCGGTAAAAAGAGACTAATGTATATGTATCTTGAAAATATCTGGGCCAGGTGAGTGATTGTCGCTGCCATGGCATGCGTTTCTGTTGCCCATTAGGCTGCACTTTGTGCAAATGTTTATTGATCCCACTGGCTCGGTGGTAGTGCAGCCCCTCCGAACAAGCACTTTTTACCACACTATAAGTACACTGCCCGGCACCATGCAGCCTCACTCATCAAGGACCAGCTCAGTAAGCCTAGTGACACCACACACACCACACACAAGGAGCTCCACCACTTTGATAGAAGAAGATGGCCGGCGCCTCCCCTCTCCTCCTGCTCTCCTTCCTCCTCCTTGTTTCGATGGCGGCGGCGGACCAGTGCCACGACGACGACCATGCCGCCTTGGTTGCCATCGACACCGCCATGGGCAGCCCCTACCACTTCGCGTCTTGGACGCCCGACTCCGCATGCTGCGACTGGTACGACGTTGACTGTGATGCCGACACGGGCCGCGTCGTCGGTCTCCGCGTCTACCAGGACGCCAACATGTCCGGCGCCATCCCGGACGCCATCGGCAACCTCACCTTCCTCGAGACCCTCACCCTCCACCACCTCCCGGCCATCTCCGGTGCCATCCCGGAATCCCTCGCCGCGCTTTCCAACCTCTCGGAGCTCACAATCTCCTACACGGGTGTGTCCGGCCCGGTGCCCTCCTTCCTAGGCGCGCTCACTGCACTCACCCTCCTCGACCTCTCCTACAACACCCTCACCGGCGCCATCCCGCCGTCCATTGCCGACCTCACCAGCCTCTCCAGCATCAACCTCCGCCGCAACCGCCTTTCCGGCACCATCCCGTCGCTCCTCCTCTCCAAGTCCCCCGACGGCGCCTACCTCCAGCTCTCCCACAACAACCTCTCTGGCGCCATCCCGACTGAGTTTGCCGCCGTCAACTTCTCCTACGTCGACCTCTCCCGCAACGCCCTCTCCGGCGAAGCCGCCTGCCTCTTCGGTGCTGACAAGGCCCTCCAGCACCTCGACGTGTCCCGCAACGCCCTCAACTTTGACCTCTCCGCCATCGAGTTCCCGGAGCAGCTCACCTACGTCGACCTCAGCCACAACACCATCCGCGGTGCCATCCCGATACAGGTCGCCACCGTAACCGGCCTCCAGCAGTTCAACGTGAGCTTCAACAGGCTGTGCGGCACCGTGCCCACCGGCGGCAACATGTCCAGGTTCGACCGCTACAGCTACCTCCATAACAAGTGCCTCTGCGGCGCGCCGCTGACCGCCTGCCGCCAGCGGCCCGTTGGCTACCTCCACTAGAGCTTCTTCCAGCCATCGGTTCAGTGAAAACCTCCAAAATAAAGCCATGAGATGATGTGATGTGATATGATGTGAGATGAGCACGTATGTAGTACCAATGAAGTGATTAGTACGGTAACCACCGCAGTGTAATGATAAGTACTAGTACGTACATCGGTGGTAACTAAACTGACCACTGATTAATTATGCCCCTGATGTTGTAGAGCTTCACGGAGCTAATGAATGAATGTACTCGA
Source organism: Triticum dicoccoides (assembly GCF_002162155.2). Classification (NCBI taxonomy): domain Eukaryota; kingdom Viridiplantae; phylum Streptophyta; class Magnoliopsida; order Poales; family Poaceae; genus Triticum; species Triticum dicoccoides. The sequence goes on from NC_041381.1 coordinate 10,852,890, forward strand.
TATTGCAAAGTTATATATACATAATGGATGTTGGTTGGTTTTCTTTCTCCTCTGCATTTGTGAAACGCTAGTATAGGATCACTACCAGAAAAAGGGAAATCGCCTAAAGGAAACTACTCGCTAACTCGCTAAAAAACAGACTTCTTCCTCTGGCGATGCTGCTCGCCTAAATCGATATCAATGACTTATATCGTACTTCGCTACATATGGATGGGGCCGTGTCTATCCGAAAAATGCCGAGGAGCTCCAGGGAGCGGACCTCACCGATATTTGTCCCTTCAAGTCACCTCGAGATAGCAACTACCATTTGTCATACCGGTATGATTTCTTTAGATAGGTACACGAGAAAATCTGTGCTTGGCAACCTGTTCGATGGCAAAGATACTTTTGTGGTAGCTAAAAAAGAAGAAGGGCAAGGCGGTGGGGCTGCACGTGATGATGATCATGCGATAGAGGAAGGGTTTGTGGTTGAGGAAGAACATGTTGTGCTTGAGGATCTTGGAAGGCCAAGACTTCTCCAAAAACAGCAACAAATAAACCAAGGGACCATGGCTTAAGGACATTTCCGGAAAAGCAAGGTATGGTACTTGGCAAACGGGGCGGGGGGGAGGGGGGGGGGTGGTTACAAACTGGACTACAAATGTGAAGACTTAAGATTCGAAACTGGCGATGTGTCAATCAAAATGATGCTCATGATAAGAGGTTTCACACTGTGGTTCTACAAGACATCTATGAGAGTATTTGCTTGGATCCAAAGAGATTTCTTTTCTTGTTATGCCTCAATAAACGGTCAACCTTGCTATCATTAACAAGCACCGGTGGTGAAGGCCGAAATAATTTTTAGATGTGGCGGAGATTATGGAGAAAACCATGTGTAGTACAATTATGCAAGAGCTCAAGAAGTGTTGGGGACCAAATGAAAGTTTTTTAATTGAGTGTAGCGCTGACCATTGACTCGTTAGAGAACTCCGCAGATTGATACTTTGATTCTCAACTGAGGGGTATTCTCAATTGAGGGATATTTACTTCTCGCTACATACCCTTGCACTTGGGGGGCCACCATGATTTCCGTTGGAACTTAAGAATAAGTAACATCCGTAACATAGGCTCCGGAGTCTACTAAGGTCCGGAAGCCACTGCTGGGTAATCTCCATTTCCCCCCTTTCCATACAATAAAGTTTAGTCTGAACTAGCGATTGAGCTCCTACTTTGTGTGAGAGGCTCAAGGAGAAGAAGGTGAGTCTTGGTGGCGTTGGTAAACCCTGGTGGTGCCCACACCTCTCTCACAGTGACTAGCTTCTCTCCAAGGAAGTTGGTACATCTCTGTCTCTGCATGCCTCGGTTTATCTGCAATGCCTAAAGTGCAAAAGGAAGAAGTAAATTTACAATTGCTTATTCCCTATACTCAATCATCTTGATCCTACAGTTCCTCATAAAAAAACAGTCTGAAGGATTACATTTGGCTCAAAAGCTCAACACTAGACATCCTCTCAAACTCCGAGAGACGATCAATTACAAACCATCAACAAAGCTTAAACACCATTATTGATGAAGAACTAGTAGTGACATACATATATACTCAAGGATTTAAGGGATAATACCATCCATCAAGAAAGCATACACATATTCAATTCAACATGCAATACTTTTTCTACAAGTGCTTGCACACTAAAATTGGCAATAAATAAGAAAGAATTAGGAACTCCAAGTTTTGCCTTCTTTTGTTCCTTCTGCTCCACAATAACACTTTATAATTTGCAGAAACGACAATTAGTCACATCGACTGTGACTGTTTACTATGTATATTGAAGAGGTTGCACCATATTGTTCCGTCATAGCCGCAAGTTGTCTTGGCATCGGGGGCATGTCAATCTCCTGTAGACCCTCGAGAACACGTACCATTTCACCCATCATCGGTCGATCAAATTCATTATCTTGGATACACCAACATGCAATCTTGCAAACCCTTTCAACCTCTTCTAAATTGAAGTCACCATGCAAATTTGGATCCACCAAACTCTGCACATCACCCCCATGAAGCTTGTGGATAGCTTGAATTGGGAAAAATTTAGCAGAGTAGTTGTTCCTAGTGTTGTCTGTTCCAGATGAATTCCTAGCCCCTGATATGATTTCCAAAAGTACCATCCCAAAGCTATAAACATCAACTTTTGGCGTAATAGCATTCCCGCTAAGCCACTCCGGAGCAAGATAACCAACAGTTCCTCTGAATGTGGTTAGAATTCGGCTAAAATCCCGTCCGACTAATGCCGCCAACCCAAAGTCTGCAACTTTAGGAACAAATGATGCATCCAAAAGTATATTTTCTGGCTTAATATCACAGTGTATGATGCATTGGCGACAACTCTGATGCAAGTAGGACAATCCTCTAGCAATTCCAAGGGTTATTTGAAATCTAGTGTTCCAGTTCAGGATATCACCATTAGCATTGCTCTTCTTAAACAGATGGCCATCCAGAGACCCATTTGACATGTGTTCATATACAAGTAACCTTTTATCACCTTGGCTGCAGAAGCCAATCAGTTTGACTATGTTGATGTGTTGGATGAGTCCAACTGAGCTCACCTCGGCCCTGAATTGCTTCTCTCCTTGAGAAGCACCATCAAGCCTTTTCACTGCGATACTAGTTGAGTTATTTAATACCCCCTTGTATACAGAACCAAAACCACCTCCTCCTAGCTTTTCTGAGAAGTTTTTAGTAGCGCGGACTAAATCTGTGAATCTGAAGGCCATAATCCCTCCACCATTATCTTGATTGCCGTATAAAGGAAAACCACACCACTTGAATTTCTTCATCCAAATCAATAACAACACCATGAGCATTAGTAACCCAAGGCCAATAATGGCTCCCGCAGTAACAACTCCAACATGCGGTTTTCTTTTATTTTTTCTAAAACTTAAATCTTTGGCGGCAAGGCGAATGTAAAGAACATCTTCAGCTGTAAAATCAATGCCATCATTCATATTTACACTAAGTAATTCCCCATACCAGACAGAGCATTTGTCATTGTTAAAGGAATAAGCAGTGCAAGAGCAAGAGCTAAGACAAGCTTCTTCGCATTTTGTCTGAGTTGAAGCAAGGGCTATTAGTTGGGGCTTGTAGGGCAATGTAGCTTGAGCAATCGGGCGGAACATGTCTTTTGAACTTGTCATGTTTTTCTCACTAGTGCCGCAGTACTGTAATGGTGTGTTTCTGATGCATCCGCCTGTTCTATCATTAAACTCCCAATCCTGTGGTGACTTCTGAGAGAAGCCCTCCATACACTCACATAATATATGTGCATTGTTGTTGCAGACTGCAAAAGGTCCACATGTAGCAGGCGTCATGCAGCGACCATCAGGGTTGGCACCTATGGTTTCCCAGGTCTTTTTGGCTTGAGACCAAAACATCATTTTTATTTGACCAGAGGTGTCTAGTGAGACAAATAAAGGTGGTGATTCATCCGGTGAAGTGTACATGTAGTACTCCTCTCGGTTGTTATCAACATATGTTGGGTTAACCAGACCTTTAATCCGAGGATCCAAATCTACCAGTGACCGGATTATTGGTACCAATGTTGACGTTGTAGAGGACACAAATTGCCAATACACTACAGAGGGGCTGTTGCGGCGCTTGAGGACCATTCCCATGGCACCTTCTAGTCCAACACTGTATGAGCCAAGACCAGGATTAATGAGACTCTTCTTTGAGATGATCGTGTTACTCAAGCCGGTGACCTTGTCCCAGCCAAGCTTGACGCCAGGAAGCACAACATCTGTTGGGTGGTCGAAGCTCTGCCACGACGGCATCTCTTGGCTAGTGTTTGTGGGTAGGAGGACAAGGTTTCCACTGTTTAGGAGAACAAGGGTTGTAGTGGTGGTGGTGGTTTGTGTCCTATTGACGATGTGAGTGGACCAGACAAGGGATTCAGTGCCGGCACCAACATGGTGTACGATGATGACAAGATTACCGTCACTTGAGATCCTGAGCTGTGTGGAGTTGATATTGGGATGAGCGATGGGCTCCTCCCTATTAGCAACCCACACAGTAGTAAAAACTGGAATTTTATTGAACCATATGCCAAAGTACCAGCTAGAGCTGGAGCTGGTGTTGTGGTGGGACTTACTACTACTCATGGTGCTTGCAATCATTGTAGCTGGTTGGAAGAAGCCGAGCGCGTACTTGCCATTTCTTGAGACGAGCTTGCCGGCACCAGCACCAACGGCCGCGAGAGTTTGGCCTGCCATGAGAGTGTCGCCTGCAGAGGAGCATCGAGGAGCTGCGTACGAGAGGAGGAGAAGCCCGAGTAATGTGTAGATGAGAGGAGGCATGGCATGGAGAAGTGTACAAGTTGTTGGGGAGGATGGGATAGTTTGGAAGGATGGATGAATGCTTTGTTCTACTAACTCTTCGGAGAAGGAAGAAGATGTTGTGTGCATATATATAGAGAATACAACACCCTGCCGGGTGGTTGTACGTGTGTAGTTACAAGGTCAACCAGAGAGGTTAATTAAGTACATGGATTAGCTAGTAATCATGGAGTACTAGCTAACCGTGTGAGTTGGATACTTGAATAAGTTGAGTTTTCTTTCTATGAACCCTTGTGAACGGTGATTAATATATACGCGCAGGTCATAAACAAATATTTCGTCCAGTAGACTTCATCAGGGAATTAAATAAATGATTATCAAGGCGTATCGAATTGCAATTACAAAACTATCATACCAAGGTCAGCTATAACTCCGCTGACGGCAGATCAACAATAATTGGGTGACCACAAATATTTATTTGACTAGATAGCGAGGAATAAAATTAATCTCTCTGCCGGCATCATTTTCGTAGAGGGTTTGTACAGTCATATACACAACAATTTCTATCTATCATTGCGAGCAGACAACACTTTGTGTTAATTTTGTGATACATGTGTATAGCGACGGCGGCATGATGCAGAACTTGAGAGCAATTTGTAGTTAGCCAAGCTCTTCCGAGACTGTGATTTGTTTATGTACAGTAGCCTAATTGAATTGATGGCGGCTATACATAGGAGTAATAGTTATGTTTTTATATATGTTGGGGGAATCTGACCTTTGACTAGTGACTTCCTTATGTATTATCGATTCATAATTTGCTTTAGGTGCGTACAATACCAGAATGTTATTGATGGCGGCTACTAGCTATGTTCTTATGTATGTTGGGGAATTTGACCTTTGATTACTTTGTTTATTTATTACAGATTTGTACTTGGTGATCTCACTGGTTTTCGTTCATCAATCTTGGTGAATGATTCTCTCTCGAAAAAAAAATCTTGTTGAATGATTAAGTGTGTTTGCTTCCTAATAAGGTTCACTTTGCCATAAAAAAATTTCTCTAAGCCTCCGTCTCAGTGGAGTTAAGTTGTTTAAACCGAGGAGCTTGTAGAAGCAACTACCAGAAAGTTATCGATGTAGACCAGAAGACGCCGGCGACCGTGATCCGCGGAGCAAATAGCCGCCCCGGAGAAGGAAACTTCTGAGATTGCCTGAAATTCACCCAATACATATGTACAATGTATGAATAACATAACTTCAATACATTGTTTAAAGGTTTCTAAAAAGTAAACTAAAATTTATTATAATATGGTCTAAATATCATTAAAATTATAAGAAATAGACCCAAAATTGGCTTTATGTTTTTTTGCACATTTGGAGGGGGTGCCATGGCACCCATGGAACCCCCACTGGATACACCCCTGATTTAATCTTAACAATTTCCAATTCGTGACCCACTTTCTTTGGTGTTCTTTTCTATGAAATGCTGTTCTTGAAAGGGGGCTGAAAAATTAGCTAAAATTAGTCGATTCCCAACCCATTTCACACATATTTTATGATGCAACAGACTTGGATTACTTTCTGCTCTTACTTCCAAACATGCACATTATGTTCTTGTACTACTTGTATTGACGGTTATTATTGAGGTAGGGGTGTGTAGCGAATCCGTGAGTTGCTCTAGCCTGTCTGCAAATGCAATTGCTGCTCGACATCCTTTTAGTGTGAGTTCTCTCCAACCAAATACAATACTCTTCTTTTATTTGTTTTAGGCAAGGACTTGGAAGCGAAACATGCAAAATAGAATGATCACATGATCGCGCAGCCTACTCATACATGATAAACAGTTGCTGGATGGTCTGCTCATTCAACACATACTCCATGCTCACATTTCCCCCCATAAGAGATACCGGAGACTCTTGGTGTATAGAAGGCTATATATACCCCTGGTTTAGCTAGGATGTCAAAGCAAACATGATATGAGTTCATACTTGGGCACCCATTTATCCAGCCTTCAAGCAAATTGAAATATTGGAGAAAAACAAACGGAGCATTGTAGCAATTACAGGGAGAAACATAAGCAGGCCGTAATACCTTAGTATGTGTGTTTTCCTCTTCCAGTAGTTTGTGAAGATTAATGGGAAGGACGGGAAACACGACAGGGCGATCAAACCGGATGGGCATACTCTAGATGGGGAAGAGGTGCTGAATTCTGTGCGCCGCTAAACATTTTCAGGCCAGCAGTCTCATGGAGGAGATACAATGCTTCCTACGCCGGAGAGAGGATGCTATTGCAATGATTGGATGGGTTGTTGTCTTGTCTTGCCACACAATCGCCACCACACCAGTACTCATTCTGCAACTTTGCAGACCTTTTTTTCTTCACTTGCATTTAGTGTACTAAAAACTGACACATGATAATGAATTGGTAAACAGCTCTGAAATGCCACATATATTTCATGATGCAACAAGCGTTACTCTCTGCTCTTACTTGAGGGATGGTTCCTTTGGATCATACAAGAGTAACCTATTTGCGAATGCAATGTCGTCTAACTACTTGCACATTCAGAACTTCCCATCGTTCTTTTAGTGTGAATTATGTAGTCTAGTCACATAATCAGAAGAGTTAACAAAGACTAGAGATATATATAAGTTCTATATATATGCCCCTGCCTTAGTCATATGAATTTATATTTTATTCAGCCTATCAAAAATACGGGAGGAAAACAAAGACACATATCCATCCTCCACCACTTTTTCATGTGATTGACTTTGATTTGACCTTATTTATTAGGGCTTCTGTGTTTTTTCAATTTCTGTGAACCAAACACACAAGTCTAATGGTTGTGTGCATCATGATGATGCAGAGGTCGGGGTCATTTCCCTTTTCGAAAAAAAAAACAGCTGCAAGTCTACCAAATTATTGTGTCTTCTAATTCTCTATTTTGCACTTGCGTTTTCCCAATCTCGATGATTTTAGAATCATGCAAACCAAATATGCACTGTAAGGTTTCCCTGGTAAAATATGTTGAGAATAGCCTTCAATAGCCATGGCCTGGTTAGCTCCCAGATTAGTCTTGGTATTTCCTGCACTTCAAATGCCATTACTGTATATATCACAAATAATGTCAGAACAAACTTCAAACTTGAAAAACCGCAACCTGACACTGAAAATATGGGGAATCTAGGCTGAAAAACAAACAGTTTCTCCTATTTCTTTCTGTACTATTGTATTCCATATCTCGATCTAAATCTTTCAGTAGCAGCCCTTATTGCGGCAAGCCACCCAATTTATCTAGAATTAATGAATAATCCTAACAAGATACATATGTCATTTTCTTTGGACTGTGGCAGCACTCTGTGCTGATGCATAATTAAGTATACCTAAGTGCATCATCAACCTCTGAAAATTAAATTACCTCAACCTGGTAAATAACTTATCAGCATTGCCGGAGTCAACTGGGGAAATGGAAAGTTTCGATGCTGGCAACTTACTTAATCAAATTATTCAGGTATATTCCTAAAAATCATTTGCGGCTTTTGAAAGAGTTGATCCATCTAGATTTATCTTACCGCAGTCCTTTCAAATTTACCAAACTCAAGTGTTTGAGCTTAATTAGCACATTGTTGGGGAATAGCAGAAACTGCAGAAGTGTTGATGGAATAACATGAGATCTGGCCAGCCTTACTTGTATTCCAAAGAACTCAAAGAACTGAAATAAATCATCAACAATCTCACCGAGCTCTGGTTTTTAAATTTATCCGGGTTCTTGCTTCTTAGATTATATGTTCGAACTCCCAAGGCTCATTGACCGCTGCATCACATCCCTTCACAATCTAGAGCATCTGGACTTTTTTTTTCAATCTATCAGTATGCAACTCGACTAAGAAGCTCTCATCATTCGACTAATAATTGATTTTGAAGATAACTAATATTGATTGTATCCTAGAGTCCAATCAATGGGCAGCAATTTATCGGTACTATAACTGAAGGTGATGCATTAGGTAATTGGTCGGCAATTAATATATACGCACATAATGCATGACACATAGACTAGAGCTGGAATACTGTTGTAGCAGTGGTGATATAAAAGATTATTTAGATCACTGCTTTAGTGATATGTAAACGATCTTATATTAGTTTACGGAGGGAGTAATAAACAAGCCACTAATTAAGACCTCAGAGCTTCGTGACGTTAGTGCATGTCCTAGATGGTGCAAGGATTACACACACACACACACACACACACACACACACACACACACACACAATGCATGCATAAATAGTTTTGAGATAAGATTGAAGATGTAGTACACATAATGCATGCATAAGTAGTTTTGAGATAAGATTGAAGATGTAGTAGGCACCGTTAATATTTTTATTTTTTTGAGAAACTAGGCATCGCTAATTAGCCGCTAGATTTATTAGATGTTCATGCAGGCCAGCGGTGCAGTGGCGTCGAAGACTGCTAGAGGCAGCTGCAGCGCGTCGACCCGGCGGAGGAGTGTGTCCCTGAGCCGCCGGAGCGCCGTCTCGAACTCGGGCAGCTCCGCCGCCCCGAGCGCCTCGACGTCGGCCTGCCACCACAGCGCCGTGGACCTTGCCGCCATGGCCAGCTCCACCTTGGCCTCCACGGCCTTCATGCGCTTCTTCTCCGCCTCCACACGCGCCTTGGTGTCGTCCAGCTCCCGCCGCAACGCCGCCAGAGCGCCAGCATCATCATCGTCGCCATGGACGATGGCAAGAGCGGCATCTTCATCTTGGCCGCCGACGTGGTGGTGGCAGCGTCGGAGGACGGCGTCGACCGAGGGGCTGCCGAAGGCGTAGGCGTTGCCGCGCGCGGAGCGGGAGAAGACGACGACGGCGACGTGGACGCCGCAGAGCGCGGAGAGGTCGCCGGCCATGCCGAAGAGGGTGGGGCGGCGCTTGGAGAAGGCCACCTGCCGCTTGGCCGGGTCCTCGATGAGCTTCATCTCGTCCCTCTTCTTCCTCCCCGTCCCTCCCTTCTTCGTCTTCATCTTCATCGCCATGGATGCTCGGCAGGAAGATGCAGATGCTTAGTTTTGATTGATCGATGGGTTTGGTGGTAGGTACGATTGGTACTATCTATATATGGAGATGCAGTTAATACGTATGGATCAATTCTATCCTTGTGGGATTAGCTTCCATATTTGATGATTATCTGAAACGAAGGTTCCAAGAACCTTCCTTCAAATCCTCTTTTTTTAAAATAATTTTTTGTTGGTGGCTTATCAAGCTGGCCATTTGGTTCCTTCAAATCCTATTGATTTGTAAACTTTGGACTCCTGGTTGTACGTGATCCGACCTTTTGTTGAGCAGATCGCTACTTTAGTTTTTTTCTCGAGGAAGGGGTCACTAATAGGTTACTTCGTGCCGCGTCCCCGGCACCATCTAAGAAATTCAGATCCCCTCGCCTTCAGCTGCCATCTTGGAGCTAAGAGGTGGGGGGACCTCGGAATTTCAAGAGCTCTATGTTCTTAGTCAACGTCGAGTGATAATCATAGTTGTGTGAGAATATGTTTCCTCCTGTTTTTTTGGCGGTGCCATGAGATTAGAGAGTTTTCTGTCCTCATAGATCCGATTGTTCGGATCTGTTGAGTTTATGTTACTGTTTCTAGCTTTTTTTGTTGGTTTGATTCTTTGTGGAGGTGAAATCTTTCATCGACACAATGGTGAATGTATAGTGATTCGATGACCTGCACTTCTAGGGGATCATCCCGGACTCAGATACGTTCATGGATCAAGGCTTCACATCTTTCCTTTTTTTGAGAATCAGGATTCCCATCTTTCTAGATGGGCGACTGAAGGCGCTTTGAAAAACAATTTTTGATATTGTTTGTGTGGATGAAAGAGTGACAAAATCGTTGCTCCAGTCTAATTGCAGACTATTTACCAACGTTTTTGGAGTATTTCTTCGAGTAGAGATTGATACCATGAAAAAGGCGTTTCCAAGAGATTTCATTGTAATTCTAAGTCATAAGAGTTACTTTGTATTTTCTTGGATCTTAGGTCCAAATCAATGTACCTTTAATTGTCATGACTATCAATAAAATGTATAGTTGTTTCTAAAAAAAAATTAATTGGTTTATTTAGCTTCGTGATTTGCTGATTCTTTTCTCTTTTTTCTGCTTTTCCTTTACTTTTATTTTTATATTTCTTCATTATTAAGCAAAACAGTCCTTACAAATTAAAAGTAGAAAAAATGTTTGTGGTGTCTTTGAAAATTGCTCATCATGTATTCAAAAAAGGTTTGCCACATTTATAATAAATGGCCATCGTGTAACTGAAACATTTTAACATCCATCTAGAAAGATATTCATCGCATGTCTCAAAGAATCTTCAAAGGTTGAACACGTAATCCCTCCCTCCCATAATGTAAGACGTTTTTTGACACTATAGAACTTTAAAAGGGTTCATTGTGTATTTTTAAAAATAACGTTTAAAATGTTTAACGTAATGTTTCAGGCTAAAGTTTTAGTTACTTTAATAAAGATAATGATTTGCACGTATGAAAAAGTGTTCAGTGCATATGTAAAAATATTAAACGTGTATTTTGGCATTATTCAATATATATTTCTGAAATTTTCTATATGTATTCCGAAAAGCCTCATATCAAAATATTATCCGTGTGTTGTCATAAATATTTATAAGCAGCACCGAAGCGAGGAGATCAGCGCAGAGTTCTGGAAGATCAAAACACTGTGGCATGCGCTTGCAGAAAAGCTCAAGCTTCCAAGAAGGAGATCGAGGTCATCAAGCTGCCTTATATACAGACTTTGCATGGTGTATAGTGGCCGGTGATGAAAATTGGGTCAAAGGAAACTCTTTACTGGACAAGATGACCAAGCTGCAGTCAGTGTGGAGCTGCACGTCTCAATGCTTCTAGACACGGGCCTGCACTGGAGAGTGCTATCGGTGAAATGGATCTCCTTGGGCACGTGAAGTTGAAAGGTGATGCTATCCAGGCATGCTTGTTTACGTGAAGTTGCGACGGTCATATCCAGATGACTAGTTCATAGGATGCGAAGTGGAAGAGCTCAAAGGCTTCGATGTTTGAAAATGTGTACATAGAGAGGAAGAATGAAAGACATTTTTAGGGCTTTGCAATTTGAACTTTACGCAGATGGAAAAACAATGTCACTTAGCAGCCTCTAGCCTCTTTTGGTAGTATCGGCACACGTATGGAATCGGAGTGATCTTGTATTATTACAAGACGATATAAATCATTGAATTGGTCAACACTTGTCTTCAAGGATTTTTTTTAGGGGTCACCAATCATGTTCCTTTGCTTCATCTTTTGCGAGCTAATCTGGAACATAATTGATGAACATTAGTCCCGTGAGATATGTTGACATTAATTGAAGCAACCAAGGGAATTAGGATCCACTTTCACTAGTCATTGTTATAATAATTCCACCTAAAATATATAGTTATTGCTCCAATGGACTCTAATTATTATATGGATCACGTCGTTTAGATTTGCATAACTTTACATATATGATATAAATAGCCGACCTTACCATTTTTATTTCGAGTATTAATGTTACATCACCTACAAATTACGGACAAGCTTGCTTTCTAATACCACATAAACAAAGGCACATATTGTCAAAGTATGTTGTTAACGTTGAACATGGCATGGGAATATTCATGCCAAATATTGACATGATTAAAGATCTTTCCCACATACAACATTTTATTTTGTATTACGTATAGGAGGACTATAGAACCTTATTATTTGCAACCGCAAAATAAAAATGACTACAAAACTAGGAGTAAATTTCTCCTACATTTTCCATACATTGAACATGACACCCTCACATCGGGGAGGACCACCGTGCTAGTTCCATGATGAGAAGAACCTCGTACTGTCCTTTTTTGTAGATAGATAGATAGATAAACCAAAACACCATTTAACTGTGCATTTGTTCCTTCAATCTCATACACTGTTTGCTCATAAAAGAAAGAAATACATTTGTCCTAAAGGGAAAAGCACAACATACGGCATTATGGATCACATTTCCAAAAAAAAAAAGTTGCTTGATGCTTTAATAAAATTGCCCACTTCCAAAAACAAAAAAAAAAAGGCATCATAGATAACATCTATTTCCCTTCATACACTTTGCAGTCGCACATACGCACAGACATACACATAATTAATAATAAGTCTCGACGCATGCATGCATGCATGCACGTTCCAAATTAATGAGGTACATCTGTGCATGTGCACGCGATGTTGTGTTAAACCTTAATTGGTCGCTCCTCGTCGATGTTTCGATGATGCCATGCTTAATATCCTTGGAACTGGGGTGGTGGTGGTGATGCGTATTTTGCCGACACGACCGGCGGCATGATGAACTCGTCGAACTTCGGGGGTGTAAGTGATTCCGCCGGAGGTGACTGTGGCTCTTCTTTCGCTGGTGCTGGGGTGGTTTTTGCTGGAGGAGGCAATAACACTGGTGCCGGTGGCGGTGAGCTGACCGGTGCCGGTGGCGGAGGAGACTTGACTGGAGGCGGCGGTGAGCTAACTGGGGCGGGGGGTGGTGGTGATTTCACCGGAGGAGGTGGTGAGCTCACCGGTGCGGGTGGAGGAGGAGACTTGACTGGAGGTGGCGGCAAGCTAACTGGAGCCGGTGGTGGTGGAGATTTCACAGGGGGAGGTGGTGAGCTCACTGGAACTGGTGGAGGCTTCACCGGCACAGGTGGTGGAAGCACCTTCTCTGGTGCGGGTGGTGGAAGCACCTTAACTGGCGCTGGTGGTGGTGAGCTCACTGGAGCCGGTGGAGGCTTCACGGAAACCGG
>NC_041381.1:10866241-10866873 GCF_002162155.2 Triticum dicoccoides
TAACTGGTGCTGGTGGTGGTGAGCTCACTGGAGCCGGTGGAGGCTTCACCGGCACCGGTGGTGGAAGCACCTTCTCTGGTGCAGGTGGTGGAAGTACCTTCACAGGTGCTGGTGGTGGTGAGCTCACTGGAGCCGGTGGAGGCTTTGCTAGCACCGGTGGTGGAAGCGCCTTCTCAGGTGTGGGTGGTGGAAGTACCTTAACTGGCGCTGGTGGTGGTGAGCTCACTTGAGCCGGTGGGGGCTTCACTGGTACCGGTGGCGGTGAGCTGACTGGTGTTGGCGGTGGTGTGGACTTCACCGGAGGTGGTGATGACTTCTCAGGCGTAGGTTCTTTTGGCGGATATGACTTCACCGGTGGTGGTGATGACTTCTCAGGCGTAGGTTCTTTTGGCGGATATGACTTCACCGGTGGTGGTGATGATTCAACAGGTTTTGCTGGTGGTTCATACTTCTCGGTCGGAGGGGGAGACGACTTCGCCGGAGTTGGTGGTGGCATTGACTTTTCTTTAGGTGGGATCACCGGTGTTTCTGTTGGCGGAGACTTCTTCGGTGCAGGTGGTGGAGAGCTCACTGGTGCAGGTGGTGGAGGAGATTTCACAGGAGGTGGTGGAGAGCTCACTGGAGCAGGCGGG
>NC_041381.1:10867200-10874803 GCF_002162155.2 Triticum dicoccoides
CGCCGGTGGTGGAGGCACCTTGTCAGGTGCGGGTGCCGGATGCTCCTTCACAGGCGCCGGTGGTGGCGGCACCTTGTCTGGTGCGGGTGCCGGATGCTCCTTCACAGGCGCCGGTGGTGGAGGCACCTTGTCTGGGGCGGGTGCCGGATGCTCCTTCACAGGCGTCGGTGGTGGAGGCACCTTCTTTGGTGCGGGTGGCGGAAGCACCTTCGCGGGCGCCGGTGGTGGAAGCACCTTCTCTGGTGCGGGTGGCGGAAGCACCTTAACCGGCGTTGGTGGTGTAAGAACTTTCTCAGGTGCTGGTGGAGGAAGCCCCTTAACCGGCCCCGATGGTGGAAGCGCCTTCACCGGAGGCGTGTATTCTTCCGGAGGCGCGTATTCTTCCGGTGGAGGTGCCCTCTTGCGCTCAGGGGTCAACGGGAGCCAGCCAGAACTGGGAGGTGGCGGAGCACCAGCATACTCATCCTTGGGTGGAAGTGGCCCAACAATGGGGCCCAAAACAGCCGGCTCGGGTGCGGGTCCCGGTGCTGGTGCTGGTGCCGGCGTCGGGATCTCCATTACTGGCCCAATTATCGGCGATAGCGCCGGCGGTGATGCCTGCTTCCTGTCCGGCGAGGGCGTCGTCGTCGGGTGCGGCCCGGCACAGACGTGCTTGTTGCAGTCGACGGGGCGCGCGAGGACGGGCGCGCACTGGAGCGTGGTCTTCTGCGCGGGGCGGAGCGCGCCGAGGCAGTTGTTGGCGTCGTCGAGGTTGACCTCGGATTTGTCGGAGGGCATGCAGGGCGCGGACTCGGACTCGAAGAAGTTGGATGCGTAGCTGAAGTTGACGAGCATGGGGAGCTCGCAGATGGCCTCGTGCACGATGCCGGTGAGGACGTTCCTGGACACGTCGAGCTGCTCCAGCTTGCTGCAGCCGGAGATCTCCTTGGGCAGCGAGCCGACGAGGCCGTTGCCGCTGACGTCGACGACGGTGGTGTTGGTGAGCATGCCGATCTCGAGCGGCATGCAGCCCTCGAGCGTGTTGTTGAGGAAGATGATCTCGTCGAGCGTCTTGGCCATGCGTCCGATGCTCTTGGGGATGCATCCGACGAACTTGTTGTTTGCGAAGACGACGACGGAGGCGGTGGAGTTGCCGATGGTCTCCGGGATGGGGCCGACGAAGCGGTTGCTGTTGACGAAGATGGCGTCGTAGGGCTTGTCGAAGAGCGCGGGCGGCAGCTCGCCCTCGAACTCGTTGAAGCGGATGTCGAGGTACTTGAGCGTGGGCATCTCGAGGCAGACGTAGGGGAAGGGCCCGACGAAGCGGTTGTTGCTGACGTCGAACTCCCAGAGGATGGTGAGGCGCGACATGCTCTTGGGGATGATGCCGCAGAAGCGGTTGGTGTTGATGTGGAAGAAGGCGAGGTCGGTGAGCAGGCCGAGCTCCGGCGGGAGGTAGCCGGCGATGTCGGCGCCGTTGAGGTCGATCCCGGCGACCACGGTGACCTTGGCGTCGTCCGGCGCCTCCGCGCAGGTCACGCCGTTGTAGGAGCACACGTCGGCGCCCACCCAGTCGCTGGTGAAGTTCTTGGGGTCGGAGTAGAAGGCCTTGCGCCAGGCCTGGAGGCCGATGTAGGCGCGGCGGAGGCGGTCGTTGGGGAAGGTCATGTTGGCGGTGGCGGCCTTGCCGTCGAACTCCAGGCAAGGCCTCGACTCCACGTCCGCGGGGAGGTCGCCGTCCTCGCCCACCCCGGCCTCGCTCATGGCCAGCAGCTGGCGTTGCGCGATGTAGGAGGCCTCCTCGCTGGTGACGGCCCGGGCAGACGAGAGACAGGCCGCCAGGAGGAGGAGGAGCGCGGCCGCCAGCCGGCGGCCATCGGGCAACATCGGCCCGCGGTGATCCATCTACGAACTGGAGGTCGTCCGTCCGGCAATGTGTGGTGCCCACCGCCTCCCGCGTTCTCGAGATATATAGGAACAGCCATGCATGCGTGGTAGCGTGTTCCTCGGTCGCGTCGATCGAGATGGATGGCCGGTGGCGAGGTTCCGCGGTGGAGGGCTGCGCGGGTCCGGCGGCGCGAGGTTGCAGGAGAGGTGGAGCGCAGAGAAACAAGGATCGAGTGGTTGCCCAGCCCCGGATAATTCTGGTGCTGCTTTGCGAGCATGCCGCGTGGATCGATGCTTGAGTTCCATGGCGTTCCTTGTTCCTTGCATGCGATGCATGCAGCGTCGACGAGTTCCATCGTCTTCGTTCACTGCCTCAGGCCCAGTGGCAACCTCTAAATTGTCATCGTCTTCGATGCAACCGATTTGATGCCATGTGCGGCTTATAGAATTTTAAATCTTGGACAACAAGTCTAAATTATCATCAGTCTGAATATTTTAATTCCCGGTTAAGAAAGCCTCAAGACAGGATTAATGTTGGCCATGTTTTGACAGAATTGAGATTACGAATTTTGAAACCTGGTGTCACTTGGTAAATCTTTATGAAACAATGAAAGTTTATCACATATATTTAAATTCTAGAAGTCATTTATCTCTATGAGATTTCACTAAAATATATTGAATATGTCTGAACTAATTAATTTTTTGTCATTCTTTTTGAAATATATCTGCAATTATTTTCCATATAATTAAATATTATGTAACTATGTGAAATGTTTATCAATTTGGTTTGCATATGATAGAAATATTTAAAATTTGTGCGTTGCCTTCGTGAAAATTTTATGAAATTTAGTTAAATATGACTAAAAGATTAAGTTTCCTATGATTAGGTGTGAAATGTATTTGTCAACTTCTTCAATGCAGACAAATATTTGGTGCCTGTGTGAAATAATATCATCATATTTTATGAAATATATTTGTCAACTTTCTGCAAATATCAAAACATTTGGTAATTACATAAAATGTTTCTGAATTTTGCTGGAATATGACTAAAATACTTGAAATTTTGGTGACATCATTTTCAAATCTCTGTATAATTGAATGACATATACCGATTTATTCTGGTATTAATATATTAGATATATATTTAAATTTTTTCAAGCAATCCAATATTTGGTACCTCTATGAAAATTTTCAAGTTTCCTGTATATAAAAAATAATTGAAATTAATATGAAATTTTGGTGAGATTAAGTTTAACATGTAACTGAAATAATAAAAACATGTTTGATTATTTAAGAATTATTCTTGAAAAAAATTGGTTTTAAGTAATTAAATTAAAAATGTGAATAAAAACATTTTTTAATATCGTTGAAATAATTTAACAAATTTGAATAATAATATGTCTTGCGATTTGTTCGAGACATTTCATCGAAATGACGAGTTCTTCGTTACCTCCATGAAATGTTTCTAACATTATTTGAAACAACAACCTGAAAGCTTAAAATGTGGGTGGATTCATATTCTTGCAGCTCTCAACATAAATATATTGTGTTTTACGCAAAAAGTATTGGAATAATGCCTTGCATAAGCACCAATCTCAAAGCATAAATTACTGGTGGATTCCACTCGGCCAGGTAATCGAGCCGTTAGGAAATCCAAGTTATATACTACAAGGTCATCTCCCGACCCCTCCTCTCCCTCGCGTCGCTCTCCCGAGGGCGACTCGGGGGCGATCTAGGGTTCCTCCACGCTGCCGCTAAGGGAGTCATGGACTAAGGGGTCCTCGAATCGTGGCCCACTACTTATGGGCCGAACTAAGGGGCTACTGTGGAGCCTTGCTAGGATCCGGACCCCTGGACGGATGAAACTCTCCGGAGTCATGGAGTGGCCTCCAAGTTGAGGGTTTAGCCAGATCTTTTCTTCATTGTACTCGATCATGCCGGTGACTATATAAACGGAGGGTTATAGTCTAAAGGGCTAGAGCAACATCCATCACCCCATCGACCTATGGTTTATCACGCCTGATCTCGAGGTAGATCGACGATGTAACCATGTCATACACATCAAATAAAATCAAGTAGGACATAGGGTTTTTGCATCTTAGAGAGTGCCCGAACCTGGGTAAACACCGTGTTCTTCGTTCCTTGTTCCCCATTGATCCTAGATCCACAGCCCATGGAACCCCTACCCGAGATCCACTAGTTTTTGACACTGACATTGTGCTTTCATTGAGAGTTCCGCTGTTGGATCACCGAAGGATCGATGGCTCGCCTGATCATTGGAGATGGCGTAAGCTCCAGAGACCTCTTTGTCCACGGCCAGCTCTTCGCGTTCAGCAGCATCGTGCTGTACGCCAACCCAACTGGTCATCTAGACCAGATCAACAACTTTTCCCATTAGCACCGGATTCGATTCGGCAACTTGGACTATGTCGCCGACTCTTGAGGCGATCTGGCTTTCGCCGGATTCGTAGCTTCTCCGGGTACTCCTACAGTTCTCATTGCGCCCGTTCCAGAGCTTTCTCCCGATCTGATCTATGGATCGCCCCCTCGACTAGCATCAAGCCCCGATGGCTCCACCTCGCTTGAAGACCCGGATTCCCCTCCGACCATGCCAGCAACACCCACCGAAGACCCGGCCTCGAGCCTCGTCATGGAAGTGGTGGCCGGACGCTCAGAGTCACTCTCGGCTGAACACTCCCCAGCCTTGAGCCCCGGTGACGGGTTGACGTTCAAAAACCAGGAATTATCCCTCGCCGAACTTCCCCTCACACCCTTGGCTTTGAGCCCGAATACTGAGACTATGTCCGAAGACTAGGTCTCGCCTTTGGATTCTTATCTTGATCTGGACACAAGCCCGGCCACGGGCCCCGAGATCTCCTTGGCTCTAGGGACCAGGATTCAATTCGGACCTGGATCGCCCCTCACCCCACCGCAATGGAAACCGGTACCGAGCAGCCACTGTGTGCCAACTCGGTAAGCCTCGCTTTGTTAAACGAAGCGCTGGACCGAATCCAGGGGTTGGCTATCCAAGAGGGCTCAGCCTCATCTTATTATCAGCAACCCTTCGAGGCGAATTGCAGGGAATTTTGTGGCCTACCCACCACCCACCTAGTAGCAACAGTCGAAGACTTAACCGACACGTTGGATTAACCTCGGACAGTGCCAAATACATGGACGAGGACAGTCAAGCTACGAATAACAACAATGCGGCTCCCTCCATTACCGGTTGCTAGACGTCCACGTCCACCTATGATGTTTACATGGTGGACACCCCGAAGGATGAAAATGGCACGCCAAGGAAGGATAAAAGCAAGCCCAATGATGAGCCGCCAAAGCGCCGCAGACAACGCCGCCGCTCCAATGCTCATAGAAGCCACGCGAGCAATACAGATATGGGAGAAAATGGCACCCAAGACAATGTGGACGACCCTGGCGAGCCCGATGCCGACGAGGAACCACAGAATGACAATGAAGAGTACGAGGTCCCACTCGATCCTGAATACCTCGATGACTCCGAGGACAACAACTTATCCCCCTCTCTGGAGAGAAGGGTAGCTTGGGCGGCGAGGATTTCATCGTCCCCATAGACCCACTAGATCAAGAGCGGTTCAAACAGCAACTGATCGCCATAGTTCGAATCCTAAAGAAACAACGGCAAAATATAAAATCTGAACAGGACACCCTCAATGAGAGATGGAATAAAGTCCTGGATGCCGAAGAGGAGTACGGTCCCAAGCAACAGTCAAAGGCTACCCAAAGCAAAAACTACTGCCGGAATTTGATGTCGGGACCAGCCGGACTGCCCCCCTCGATGACGAGACAAGGCTGCCGATAAAACCAAACAACCTTGTCGTGAAGACAAGGATGTATTACGGTCACCATATGGTTACGACCTACACCGTGACTTAGACGCCCGGACATGTCTTACAAGGTCCATCTACGGACCCAGAAAAGACACTCCCGCTCAGCGGGACGGATATCAAGCCTGGCTAGATCAAAAAGACAGAGCCCGGGAGCTGCGACGAACTGGGATGGCTGACCACCTCCGGTGCGACATAGCCCGAAATAGGGGCGCCGCTCACCCTATGTGCTTCACAAACAGAGTAATGCAGCACCCATTTCCGGAAGGTTTCGAACCTATGAATATCGAGCCCTATGACGGGACAACAGATCCAGCTGTATGTATTGAAGATTTTTTGCTCCATATCCATATGGCGAGAGGAGATGACCTCCATGCCATCAAATACTTACCTCTGAAGCTCAAGGGTCCGACCAGGCATTGGTTAAACAGCCTTTCCGAAGACTCCATAGGATGTTGTGAGGTGCTCGAGGATGCCTTCTGAGCCAATTAACAGGGCACCTATGTCTGGCCCCGGATGCCGATGACCTGAGCCATGTAATCCAGCAGCCCAGCGAGTCAGCCTGGCAATTTTGGAACATATTTTTGACTAAGAAGAACCTGATCGTCGACTGTCCGGATGCCGAAGCCATCGCCGCCTTCAAATATAGTATTCGAGACGAATGGTTAGCACGTCAGCTCGGCTAGGACAAGCCGACCGTTGTGTCAGCGCTTACCTCCCCGATCACTCGCTTTTGCATGGGAGAATACAATTGGCTAGATCGTAGAAGCTCCAACCCAGAAGCCCCCAACACCTCGAAAGTCCGAGATGGAAACGGGAAGCCACGACGGAAGCAAAACAAGCGCCGCCATAACAACGGTGAAGCTGACGAAACAACACTAAATGCCGGATTCCATAATCCAAACTCCGGATCGCGGAAAAAAGTCCTCTAAAGGCAACTAGGACGGCCCAACTAAATTGGACGCAATCCTAGATAGACCGTGCCAGACCCATGGCACCACCAAAAAACCGGCCAACCACACCAACCATAACTGTTGGGTGATAAAGCAAGCCGGTAAGGCAATGGACGAAGACTCGGGCAAAAGTCCCCGAAGCGAGGACGATGAGGAGCCCCGCAGGCCGAATAGTGGAGGCCAAAA
The DNA here is from genome assembly GCF_002162155.2 of Triticum dicoccoides. Lineage (NCBI taxonomy): Eukaryota > Viridiplantae > Streptophyta > Magnoliopsida > Poales > Poaceae > Triticum > Triticum dicoccoides. The sequence goes on from NC_041381.1 coordinate 10,874,066, forward strand.
ACCCTTCCCTTCCCAGGTCAAGACGGTGAACATGATCTACGTCAGACATATACCACGGAAGGAGAGGAGGCGCGTGCTATGGTATGTGTACGCCGCCGAGCCTGTAGCACCGAAGTTTAACCCCTGGTCGGCTTGCCGGATCACCTTTGACCACAGGGACCACCCACCAGTATCTATCATGGCAGTTCGGTGGCCCTTGTTCTCGACCCCATTGTTGATGGGTATCACCTCAGAGAGTCCTAATGGACGGTGGCAACATCCACAATCTGATTTACGCAAACACGGTGAGGAAAATGGGGATCGACCCATCAAGACTTAAACCTAGAAACACCACCTTCAAGGGGGTTATTCCGGGCGTGGAGGCCCGCTGCTCAGGCACGGTGACTCTTGAGGTGGTATTCGGCTCTCCGGACAACTTCCGGAGTGAAGACTTGATCTTCGACATCGCCCCATTCCTCATCGGCTATCATGCCCTCCTTGGCCGAACGACTTTCGCGAAATTCAACGCAGTCCCACATTACGCATAACTCAAGTTAAAGATGTCTGGTCGCTCGGGCATCATAACAACAAACGGCAATACAGAGCGCTCTCTCCGGACCGAGGAGCATACTATGACCCTAGCAGCCGAAGACCAAGCCGTTGGCAACAGGCCGAAGTATCAGCCTGCCGTAAAGGCCAGAGATACAACTAAACGAGCTCGAGCCTGATCCCCATCATGGGAGCCTGCTTGCGTTCGCC
>NC_041381.1:10875078-10910273 GCF_002162155.2 Triticum dicoccoides
CGCCACCCCCGTGCTCTCTACGTGCCTCCACAGCACAACTTCACGCTCAAGGTACCATGTGCGGCCGTGGGGGCTTACATTAGAGGCATAACTGTACATGTTTGGCTAAACCGAACTATGGCTTCACGGCGTCCTCGGACGGCAATGGGTACGACTCCGGACCCGCTCAGCATCAAGCTGCGACGACATGGCCACCTCATAAGGTTACTACTGAAGGTACCTCTCTCCAACACACAGTATTCTATACGGAAGTCCAATTACCTCACCTCACAGAAGCAAAGGCCCAGACGTGGAGCAGGGCAATTGAGGTTCGACCCACGCATCAAGGCCATGTGTAAACCTTTCCTCTACTAAAAACATTTGGTTTTCTTAATTATAATAAAACACCTCGGCAGTTCGCATTGTACGGATAGACGTCCAGAGCTTATGGAAAATAATGACGCCCTTTACGGTGTCTGGGCATCTACATTGTATGGCCCCCTCTTTATTTTTCTCCTTTTTTGCTCTTCGAACAGCTGGGCATGATCACATTTTTTTAGTAACTACAAATCGGTTAAAAGACCAAATGCCCGATCTCCCCATCAGCCACATATACTAAAGTCTGACACCGCCTCTTGTTAAGTGTTCGATGTCTCGAATATTGCACTATATGCATTAGTTCCGAACTATGTCTTGGGTCACACTAGTAGAAAAACGGCTTTACGTGAGCCCCATTAGTCCCGGTTTAGAAACGGACCGGTACTAATGTGACCATTAGTGCATGTTCCAACGACTAGGGGGGCGGGAACCATTAATCCCGGTTCGTGTTGGACCTCTAGTACTGGTTCGTGACACGAACTAGGACTAAAGGTGTGGTGGCAGCCTGGGCCCCACGAGCACCTTTACTCCCGGTTTGTCTCACGAACCGGTACTAGAGGCTCACCTTTAGTCCCGGTTTGTGTCACGAACCGGGAGTAACTATGCTCCTATATAAACCAGCCTGACCGCGAGTTCTCTGTTCTTCCCCTTTCCTCTCCTCTATTTCTTCCCCTTCTTGATCGATCCCATCCTCCATTTTTGCCAAAATTTGTCAAGATTTGGAGGCACCCCATCCATCCAACTGTTCACAAAGGTTTGCAACTTTGTCCTTTCATCTCTCATTGCTAGATTAGCTCCTACAATGCCCGATAAGTATAGTGATTTGTGGGTTTTAGTTTGAGAGTATTTATATGTGGTAGTTTATTTGATTTATATGCAATTTGAGCTCAAATTAACTTCTTAGTGTGCATATGTAGGTGTGGTTTACTTAGTTGGCATGGTTTTGATATCCTTCCCCATCGGCCCTCGTCCGGTTTATGATTCGGATGTGTGGTATATTTGTTGGGGAACGTAGCAGAAATTCAAAATTTTCCTACGCGTCACCAAGATCTATCTATGGAGAAACCAGCAACGAGTAGAATGAGAGTGCATCTACATACCCTTGTAGATCGCTAAGCGGAAGCGTTCAAGTGAACGGGGTTGATGGAGTCGTACTCGTCGTGATTCAGATCACCGATGATCCTAGTGCCGAACGGACGGCACCTCCGCGTTCAACACACGTACAGCTCGACGATGTCTCCCACGCCTTGATCCAGCAAGGAGAGAGGGAGAGGTTGAGGAAGACTCCATCCAGCAGCAGCACAACGGCGTGGTGGTGATGGAGGAGCGTGGCAATCATGCAGGGCTTCGCCAAGCACCTACGGGAGAGGAGGAGGTGTCACGGGAGGGAGGGAGGCGCCAAGGGCTCAGGTATGGATGCCCTCCCTCCCCTCCACTATATATAGGGGCAGGGGAGAGGGGGGAGGCGCAGCCTTGCCCCTTCCTCCAAGGAAGGGGTGCGGCTAAGAGGGGGGGAGGAGTCCATCCTCCCCAAGGCACCTCGGAGGTGCCTTCCCCCTTTAGGACTCTCCCCTTTTTCCTATATCTTGGCGCATGGGCCTCTAGGGGCTGGTGCCCTTGGCCCATGTAGGCCAAGGCGCACCCCCTACAGCCCATGTGGCCCCCGGGGCAGGTGGCCCCACCCGGTGGGCCCCCGGGACCCTTTCGGTGGTCCCGGTACAATACCGATGACCCCGAAACTTGTCCCGATGGCCGAAACAGGACTTCCTATATATAAATCTTTACCTCCGGACCATTCCGGAACTCCTCGTGACGTCCGGGATCTCATCCGGGACTCCGAACAACATTCGGTAACCACATACAAACTTCCTTTATAACCCTAGCGTCATCGAACCTTAAGTGTGTAGACCCTACGGGTTCGGGAGACATGTAGTCATGACCGAGACGTTCTCCGGTCAATAACCAACAGCGGGATCTGGATACCCATGTTGGCTCCCACATGTTCCACGATGATCTCATCGGATGAACCACGATGTCAAGGACTCAATCGATCCCGTATACAATTCCCTTTGTCTAGCGGTATGGTACTTGCCCGAGATTCGATCGTCGGTATACCGATACCTTGTTCAATCTCGTTACCGGCAAGTCTCTTTACTCGTTCCGTAACACATCATCCCGTGATCAACCCCTTGGTCACATTGTGCACATTATGATGATGTCCTACCGAGTGGGCCCAGAGATACCTCTCCGTTTACACGGAGTGACAAATCCCAATCTCGATTCGTGCCAACCCAACAGACACTTTCAGAGATACCCGTAGTGTACCTTTATAGCCACCCAGTTACGTTGTGACGTTTGGCACACCCAAAGCACTCCTACGGTATCCGGGAGTTGCACAATCTCATGGTCTAAGGAAACGATACTTGACATTAGAAAAGCTTTAGCATACGAACTACACGATCTTGTGCTAGGCTTAGGATTGGGTCTTGTCCATCACATCATTCTCCTAATGATGTGATCCCGTTATCAACGACATCCAATGTCCATGGTCAGGAAACCGTAACCATCTATTGATTAACGAGCTAGTCAACTAGAGGCTTACTAGGGACATGGTGTTGTCTATGTATCCACACATGTATCTGAGTTTCCTATCAATACAATTCTAGCATGGATAATAAACGATTATCATGAACAAGGAAATATAATAATAATCAATTTATTATTGCCTCTAGGGCATATTTCCAACAGTCTCCCACTTGCACTAGAGTCAATAATCTAGTTCACATCGATATGCGATTAACACTTAAGGTCACATCCCCATGTGACTAACACCCAAAGAGTTTACTAGAGTCAATAATCTAGTTCACATTTACCATGTGATTAACACTCGATGAGTTCTGGGTTTGATCATGTTATGCTTGTGAGAGAGGTTATAGTCAACGGGTCTGAACCTTTCAGATCCGTGTGTGCTTTACAAATCTCTATGTCATCTCCTAGATGCAGCTACCACGTTCTATTTGGAGCTATTCCAAATAACTGTTCTACTATACGAATCCAGTTTACTACTCAGAATAATCTGGATTAGTGTCAAAGCTTGCATCGACGTAACCCTTTACGACAAACTCTTTTACCACGTCCATAACCGAGAAAATTCCTTAGTCCACTAGTTACTAAGGATAACTTTGACCGCTGTCCTGTGATCCATTCTTGGATCACTCTTGTACCCCTTGACTGACTCATGGCAAGGCACACTTCAGGTGCGGTACACAGCATAGCATACTGTAGAGCCTATGTCTTAAGCATAGGGGACGACCTTCGTTCCTTTCTCTCTATTCTGCCATGGTCGAGCTATAAGTCTTAACTTCATACCTTACAACTCAGGCAAGAACTCCTTCTTTGACTGATCCATCTTGAACACCTTCAAGATCACGTCAAGGCATGTGCTCATTTGGAAGTACTATTAAGCGTTTTGATCTATCCTTATAGATCTTGATGCTCAATGTTCAAGTAGCTTAATCCAGGTTTTCCATTGAAAACACTTTCCAAATAACCCTATATGCTTTCCAGAAATTCTACGTCATTTCTGATCATTAATATGTCAACAACATATACTCATCAGAAATTCTATAGTGCTCCCACTCACTTCTTTGGAAATACAAGTTTCTCATAAACTTTGTATACACCCAAAATCTTTGATCATCATCAAAGCATACATTCCAACTCCGAGATGCTCACTCCAGTCCTCAGAAGGATTGCTGGAGCTTTGCATACTTATTAGCATATTTCAGGATAGACAAAACCTTCCGGTTGTATCACATACAACCTTTCCTCAAGAATCGTCGAGGAAACAATGTTTTGACATCCTATCTGCAAGATTTCATAAATAATGCAGTAATTGCTAATATAATTCCAACAGACTCTTAGCATTGCTACGAGTGAGAAAGTCTCATCGTAGTCAACTCCTTGAACTTGTCGAAAAACATCTTAACGACAAGTCGAGCTTTCTCAATGGTGACACTTACCATCATTGTCTGTCTTCCTTTCAAAATCCATATGTACCTAACAGCCTTACGACCATCAAGTAGTTCTTCCAAAGTCTACACTTTGTTTTCATACATGGATCCTCTCTCGGGTTTTATGGCCTTGAGCCATTTATCGGAATCCGGGCCCACCATCGCTTCTCCATAGCTCGTAGGTTCATTGTTGTCTAGCAACATGACTTCCAAGACAGGATTACGTACCACTCTAAAGTAGTATGCATCCTTGTCATCCCACGAGGTTTGGTAGTGACTTGATCCGAAGTTTCATGATCAATATCATAAGCTTCCACTTCAATTGGTGTAGGTGCCACAGGAACAACTTCCTGTGCCCTGCCACACACTAGTTGAAGAGACGGTTCAATAACCTCATCAAGTTTCCACCATCCTCCCACTCAATTCTTTCGAGAGAAACTTTTCCTCGAGAAAGGACCTGATTCTAGAAACAATCCCTTATTGCTTTCGGATCTGAGACAGGAGGTATACCCAACTGTTTTGGGTGTCCTATGAAGATGCATTTTATCTGCTTTGGGTTCGAGCTTATCAACCTAAAACCTTTTCACATAAGCGTCGCAGCCCCAAACTTTCAAGAAACGGCAACTTAGGTTTCTCCAAACCATAGTTCATACGGTGTCGTCTCAACGAAATTATGTGGTGCCCTATTTAAAGTGAATGTGGTTGTCTCTAATGCCTAACCCATGAACGATAGTGGTAACTCGATAAGAGACATCATGGTATGCACCATATCCAATAGGGTGCAACTATGACGTTTGGACACACCATCACACTATGGTGTTTCAGGCTGTATCAGTTGTGAAACAATTTCCACAATGTCTTAATTCTGTGCCAAACTCGTGATTCAGATATTCATCTCTATGATCATATCATAGATCTTTTATCCTCTTGTCACGACGATCTTTCAACTTCACACTGAAATTACTTGAACCTTTCAATAATTCAGACTCGTGATTCATCAAGTAAATATACTCAACATCTACTCGAATCATCTGTGAAGCAAGAACATAACGATATTCACTGCATGCCTCAGCACTTATTGGACTGCACACATCAAAATGTGTTACTTCCAACAAGTTGCTATCTTGTTCCATCTTACTGAAAACGAGGCTTTTCAGTCATCTTGCCCATGTGGTATGATTTTCATGTCCCAAGTGATTCAATAATCAAGTGAGTCAAAACGGTCCATTTGCATGGAGTTTCTTCATGCATATACACCAATAGACATGGTTCGCATGTCTCAAACTTTTCAAAAACGAGTGAGCCCAAAGATCCATCAATATGGAGCTTCTTCATGCGTTTTATACCGATATGACTTACGTGGCAGTGCCACAAGTAGGTGGTACTATCATTACTATCTTTTGGCATGAACATGTGTATCACTACGATCGAGATTTAATAAACCATTCATTTTAGGTGTAAGACCATTGAAGGTATTATTCAAATAAACAGAGTAACCATTATTCTCCTTAAATGAATAACCGTATTGCGATAGACGTAATCCAATCATGTCTATGCTCAACGCAAACACCAAATAACAATTATTTAGGTTTAACACCAATCTCTTTGGTAGAGGGAGCGTGCGATGCTTGATCATATCAAGCTTGGAAAAACTTCCAACACATATCGTCAGCTCACCTTTAGCTAGTCTCCGTTTATTCCGTAGCCTTTTGTTTCGAGTTACTAACACTTAGCAACCGAACCGATATCTAATAGCCTGGTGCTACTAGGAGTACTAGCAAAGTACACATTAACACAATGTATATCCAATATACTTCTATCGACCTTGCCAGCCTTCTTATCTACCAAGTATCTAGGGTAATTCTGCTCCAGTGGCTGTTCCCCTTATTACAGAAGCACTCAGTCTCGGGTTTGGGTTCAACCTTGGGTTTCTTCACTAGAGCAGCAGCTGAATTGCCATTTCATGAAGTATCCCTTCTTGCCCTTGCCCTTCTTGAAACTAGTGGTTTCACCAACCATCAATAATTGATGCTCCTTCTTGATTTCTACTTTCGCGGTGTCAAACATCGCGAATACCTCAAGGATCATCATATCTATCCCTGATATGTTATAGTTCATCACGAAGCTCTAACAGCTTGGTGGCAATGACTTTGGAGAACCATCACTGTCTTATCTGGAAGATCAACTCCCACTCGATTCAAATGATTGTTGTACTCAGACAATCTGAGCACAAGCTCAACAATTGAGCTTTTCTCCTTAGTTTGCAGGTTAAGAAAGTCATCGGAGGTCTTATACCTCTTGACATGGGCACGAGCCTGAAATCCCAATTTCAGCCCTCAAAACATCTCATATGTTTCGCGATGTTTCAAAAACGTCTTTGGTGCCTCAACTCTAAACCGTTTAACTGAACTATCACGTAGTTATCAAAACGTGTATGTCAGATGTTCGCAACAACCACAGACAACGTTCGAGGTTCAGCACACTGAGCGGTGCATTAAGGACATAAGCCTTCTATGAAGCAATGAGGACAATCCTCAGTTTACGGACCTAGTCCGCATAATTGCTACTATCAACTTTCAACTAATTTTTCTCTAGGAACATATCTAAACAGTAGAACTATAGCGTGAGCTACGACATAATTTGCAAAAACCTTTTGACTATGTTTAGGATAATTAAGTTAATCTTATGAACTCCCACTCAGATAGACATCCCTCTAGTCATCTAAGTGATTACATGATCCGAGTCAAACTAGGCCGTGTCCGATCATCACGTGAGACGGACTAGTCATCATCGGTGAACATCTTCATGTTGATCGTATCTTCTATACGACTCATGTTCAACCTTTCGGTCTCCGTGTTCCGAGGCCATGTCTGTACATGCTAGGCTCGTCAAGTTAACCCTAAGTGTTTCGCGTGTGTAAATCTGTCTTACACCCGTTGTATGTGAACGTTAGAATCTAACACCCGATCATCACGTGGTGCTTCGAAACACGAACTGTCGCAACGGTGCACAGTTAGGGGAGAACACTTCTTGAAATTGTTGTAAGGGATCATCTTATTTACTACCGTCGTTCTAAGCAAATAAGATGTATAAACATGATAAACATCACATGCAATCAAATAGTGACATGATATGGCCATCATCACTTTGCTCCTTTTGATCTCCATCTTCGGGGCTCCATGATCATCATCGTCACCGGCATGACACCATGATCTCCATCATCATGATCTCTATCATCGTGTCTTCATGAAGTTGCCTCGCCAACTATTACTTCTACTACTATGGCTAACTGTTAGCAATAAAGTAAAGTAATTACATGACGTTTAAGTTGACACGCAGGTCACAAATAAATAAAGACAACTCCTATGGCTCCTGCCGGTTGTCATACTCATCGACATGCAAGTCGTGATTCCTATTACAAGAACATGATCAATCTCATACATCACATATATCATTCATCACATCCTTTTTGGCCATATAACATCACATAGCATACCCTGCAAAAACAAGTTAGACGTCCTCTAATTGTTGTTTGCATGTTTTACGTGGCTGCTATGGGTTTCTAGCAAGAACGTTTCTTACCTACGCATGAACCACAACGTGATATGCCAATTGCTATTTACCCTTCATAAGGACCCTTTTCATCGAATCCGATCCGACTAAAGTGGGAGAGACAGACACCCGCCAGCCACCTTATGCAACTAGTGCATGTTTGTCGGTGGAACCGGTCTCACGTAAGCGTACGTGTAAGGTTGGTCCGGGCCGCTTCATCCCACGATGCCGCCGAATCAAGATAAGACTAGTAACGGCAAGCATATTGAACAATATCGACGCCCACAACTACTTTGTGTTCTACTCGTGCAAAGAATCTACGCAATAGACCTAGCTCATGATGCCACTGTTGGGGAACGTAGCAGAAATTCAATAAATTTTCCTACGCGTCACCAAGATCTATCTATGGAGAAACCAGCAACGAGTAGAATGAGAGTGCATCTACATACCCTTGTAGATCGCTAAGCGGAAGCGTTCAAGTGAACGGGGTTGATGGAGTCATACTCGTCGTGATTCAGATCATCGATGATCCTAGTGCCGAACGGACGGCACCTCCGCGTTCAACACACGTACAGCTCGACGATGTCTCCCACGCCTTGATCCAGCAAGGAGAGAGGGAGAGGTTGAGGAAGACTCCATCCAGCAGCAGCACAACGGCGTGGTGGTGATGGAGGAGCGTGGCAATCATGCAGGGCTTCGCCAAGCACCTACGGGAGAGGAGGAGGTGTCACGGGAGGGAGGGAGGCGCCAAGGGCTCAGGTATGGATGCCCTCCCTCCCCTCCACTATATATAGGGGCAGGGGAGAGGGGGGAGGCGCAGCCTTGCCCCTTCCTCCAAGGAAGGGGTGCGGCTAAGAGGGGGGGAGGAGTCCATCCTCCCCAAGGCACCTCGGAGGTGCCTTCCCCCTTTAGGACTCTCCCCTTTTTCCTATATCTTGGCGCATGGGCCTCTAGGGGCTGGTGCCCTTGGCCCATGTAGGCCAAGGCGCACCCCCTACAGCCCATGTGGCCCCCCCGGGGCAGGTGGCCCCACCCGGTGGGCCCCCGGGACCCTTCCGGTGGTCCCGGTACAATACCGATGACCCCGAAACTTGTCCCGATGGCCGAAACAGGACTTCCTATATATAAATCTTTACCTCCGGACCATTCCGGAACTCCTCGTGATGTCCGGGATCTCATCCGGGACTCCGAACAACATTCGGTAACCACATACAAGCTTCCTTTATAACCCTAGCGTCATCGAACCTTAAGTGTGTAGACCCTACGGGTTCGGGAGACATGTAGACATGACCGAGACGTTCTCCGGTCAATAACCAACAGCGGGATCTGGATACCCATGTTGGCTCCCACATGTTCCACGATGATCTCATCGGATGAACCACGATGTCAAGGACTCAATCGATCCCGTATACAATTCCCTTTGTCTAGCGGTATGGTACTTGCCCGAGATTCGATCGTCGGTATACCGATACCTTGTTCAATCTCGTTACCGGCAAGTCTCTTTACTCGTTCCGTAACACATCATCCCGTGATCAACCCCTTGGTCACATTGTGCACATTATGATGATGTCCTACCGAGTGGGCCCAGAGATACCTCTCCGTTTACACGGAGTGACAAATCCCAATCTCGATTCGTGCCAACCCAACAGACACTTTCAGAGATACCCGTAGTGTACCTTTATAGCCACCCAGTTACGTTGTGACGTTTGGCACACCCAAAGCACTCCTACGGTATCCGGGAGTTGCACAATCTCATGGTCTAAGGAAACGATACTTGACATTAGAAAAGCTTTAGCATACGAACTACATGATCTTGTGCTAGGCTTAGGATTGGGTCTTGTCCATCACATCATTCTCCTAATGATGTGATCCCGTTATCAACGACATCCAATGTCCATGGTCAGGAAACCGTAACCATCTATTGATTAACGAGCTAGTCAACTAGAGGCTTACTAGGGACATGGTGTTGTCTATGTATCCACACATGTATCTGAGTTTCCTATCAATACAATTCTAGCATGGATAATAAACGATTATCATGAACAAGGAAATATAATAATAATAAATTTATTATTGCCTCTAGGGCATATTTCCAACAATATTCTCTTTATGCGTATTTGTTGCATTTCGTTTTTATGACAAATTATGCCCATCAAGTTAACATAGATATTTTTATTTAGGAGGTATGTGAACCAGAAATTCCAACCGACCATTGATGACCCACAAGTATAGGGGATATATCGTAATCCTTTCGATAAGTAAGAATGTCGAAGCCAACGAGGAGCAGAAGGAAATGACAAGTGGTTTTCAGTAAGGTATTCTCTACAAGCACTGAAATTATCGGTAACAGATAGTTTTGTGATAAGGTAATTCGTAACGGGTAACAAGTAACAAAAGTAAACAAGGTGCAGCAAGGTGGCCCAATCCTTTTTGTAGCAAAGGACAAGCCTGGACAAACTCTTATATAAAGGAAAGTGCTCCCGAGGACACATGGGAATTATCGTCAAGCTAGTTTTCATCATGCTTATATGATTCACGTTCGTTACTTTGATAATTTGATATGTGGGTGGGCCGGTGCTTGGGTACTGTCCTTCCTTGGACAAGAATCCCACTTATGATTAACCCCTCTCGCAAGCATCCGCAACTACGAAAGAAGAATTAAGGTAAACCTAACCATATCATGAAACATATGGATCTAAATCAACCCCTTACGAAGCAAAGCATAAACTAGGGTTTAAGATTTTGTCACTCTATCAACCCATCATCTACTTGTTACTTCCCAATGCCTTCCTCTAGGCCCAACCAATGGTGACGTGTCTCGTATTCGACGTTCACATAACACCACTAGAGGAAAGACAACATACATCTCATCAAAATATCGAACGAATACCAAATTCACATGACTACTTATAACAAGACTTCTCCCAGGTCCTCAAGAACAAACGTAGCTACTCACAAATCATATTCATGTTCATAATCAAAGGGGTATTAATATGCATAAAGGATCTGAACATATGATCTTCCACCGAATAAACCAACTAGCATCAACTACAAGGAGTAATCAACACTACTAGCAACCCACATGTACCAATCTGAGGTTTTGGGACAAAGATCGGATACAAGAGATGAACTAGGGTTTGAGAGGAGATGGTGCTGGTGAAGATGGTGATGGAGATTGACCCCCTCCAGATGAGAGGATCGATGGTGATGACGATGGTGACGATTTCCCCCTCCCGGAGGGATGTTTCCCCGGCAGAACAGCTCCGCCGGAGCCCTAGATTGGTTCCGCCTAGGTTTAGCCTTGAGACGGCGGCGCCTCGTCTTGAAAGCTTCCTTATGATTTTTTCGAGGGCAAACGACACCTTATACCAGAAGATGGGCATCGGGGGGCGCGCCCAGGGGGGTAGGGCGCGCCCCCACCCTCGTGGACAGTGGGTGGCCCCCTCTGGTGGTTTCTTCGCCCAATATTTTAATATATTCCAAAACTAACTTTCATGGAGTTTCAAGACTTTTGGAGTTGTGCAGAATAGGTCTCTAAACTTTTGCTCCTTCTCCAACCCAGAATCCAGCTGCCGACATTCCCCCCTCTTCATGTAAACCTTGTAAAATAAGAGAGAAAAGGCATAAGTATTGTGACATAATGTGTAGTAACAGCTAATATTGCAATAAATATGGATATAAAAGCATGATGCAAAATGGACGTATCAACTCCCCCAAGCTTAGACCTCGCTTGTCCTCAGGCGGAAGCCGAAATAAAAAAACATGTCCACATGTTTAGAGATAGAGGTGTCGATAAAATAAAATACGGACGTGAGGGCATCATGATCATTCTTAGAACAACAACACACATATATATATTGTCATATGATTTCTTATGCTAAAGTAACAATCTATTCACAATGTAAAGTATGAATCATATACTTCTTTGAAAACTAGCAAACTATAATCTCAGTCATTGAAGCAATTGCAATTTATCATAACATCGGAAAGAGTCAATATAAGAGCTTTTCAGCAAGTCCAGATACTCAACTATCATTTAATCTTCCACAATTGCTAACACTCAAGCAATACTTATGGGTATGAAGTTTCAATCGGACACAGAGAAAGATAGGGGCTTATAGTTTTGCCTCCCAACCTTTTACCTCAAGGGTAATGTCAACAATAATGCTTTATAAAAACCCACATCCTATATCAGGATCTTTCCAACACATAGTGCTTGCCAAAAGATAAAGTATAAAAAGGAAAGGTGAAGATCACCCTGATTCTTGTATAAGGTGGAAGACAAAAATAAGAGATAGTCCCTTCGCAGAGGGGAGCAGAGGTTGTCATGTGCTTTTATGGTTGGATACACAAAATCTTAATGTAAAAGAATGTCACTTTATATTGCCACTTGTGATAGGGACCTTTATTATGTTGTCCGTCGCTTTTATTTCTTCCATATCACAAGCTCGTATAAAGCTTATTTTCTCCACACTAATAGATCATACATATTTAGAGAGCAATTTTTATTGCTTGAAACAATGACAACTTACTTGAAGGATCTTACTCAATCCATAGGTAGGTATGGTGGACTGTCATGGCAAAACTGGGTTTAAGGATGTTTGGAAGCACAAGTAGTGTCTCTACTTGGTGCAAAGAGTTTGGCTAGCATGAGGGGGAAAGGCAAGCTCAACATGTTGGATGATCCATGAAAATATACTTTATTTCAGATATAAGAAAACATAAGCCATTATGTTGTCTTGCTTGTCCAAGATCAACCTTTTAGCATGTCATACTTTAATGGGTGCTCACAATCATAGAAGATGTCCAAGATAGTATATTTATATGTGAAAACGACTCTTTCTTTATTACTTCCTATTAGTTACAATGATGACCAAAACTATGTTTGTCAACTCTCAACAACTTTTATTCATCATACTCTTTATATGTGAAGTCATCACTCTCCATAAGATCAATATGATCTTTTTATTTCTTTTTATTCTTTCTTTTTCTTTTACTCCCTCAAGATCATATAAAGATAGCAAAGCCCTCGACTCAAAACTAATCTTTATTATGTATAGCTCAAGGACTCAATTACATAGATAGGGATCAAGACAAAAACTCGAAGCTAGATCATACTAAACTTTATTATACTAGATCAAGATATAACCAAAAGGATCGAACTAAGAAAAAAAGGTAAAGATAGAAGTGTGATGGTGATACTATATCGGGGCACCTCCCCCAAGCTTGGCAGTTGCCAAGGGGAGTGCCCATACCCATGTATTTATGTCTCTTTCTTCGGAGGTGGTGATGATGGAGTTGTTGATGATGTAGGCTTCTTCCTTAGTTTGCGCTGGGCACCTCCCCCAAGCTTGACAGTTGCCAAGGGGAGTGCCCATACCCATGTATTTATGTCTCTTTCTTCGGAGGTGGTGATGATGGAGTTGTTGATGATGTAGGTTTCTTCCTTAGTTTGCACTTGAGGATAGAATTTTGCTTCCTTAGGTCATCGATCTCCTGGTCAAGGCTTAATATCTTTTTGCATAGTTCCTGTTTGTTTTCCTACAGGAGACGAAAAGGGATAAACTCGATCTTAGGTTTCTTTGCTCTATCCGGGAGGCTTGACTTTTTAAACTCCACGTGCATGTCCCCAGGTTGAGGTAATGGGATTTCATCTGAGCTCGTCTTCTCCTTTCCCTTAGGATCATAGTCTTCTTCTTCCTCCGTGGTCCAACCACAATGCTCCAAGTCCCCGTAGACCTTGCGGTCTGCAAGGTAATCAGTCACATAGCTTTCTCCCTCCGAATCCTGGGACGACATATTGCTCTAATCTGTGGCAGAAACAACTCAAAACAAAAACACAGGATTTCGTCGTAGTACGGTGGTCAAAACCTTCGGGAGATTATATAATGAATTTTTATCGACCAAAAGAAGTATCGTGCAAGAAAACCGAGTTCGTAGGGCACACGAGTTGCCCACGAGGCAGGGGGGGCGCACCCAGGGGGTAGGGCGCTCCCTCCACCCTCGTGTCCTTTCCGGACTACTTCTTATTTTCCTATTTTCTTAAATATTCCAAAACAGAGAAAAAATGCTATTAGAACTGTTTTGGAGTCGGTTTACTTACCGCACCACATACCTATTCCTTTTCGGAGTCTGAAACGTTCTGGAAAGTGTCTCTTATGTACTCCTCCGGGGTTACGGTGTCATTAACATTGGTTTCAACATTTATGGGATTACATGAGATATAATCTTTGGTTCTTTGACCGTTCACCACCTCCGGATTTGTGCCTTCGAAGTTGTTTATTTTTATGGCACCGAAACGATAGACCTCCTCGATAACGTAAGGACCTTCCCATTTAGAGAGAAGTTTTCCTGCAAAAAATCTTAAACAAGAGTTGTATAGCAAAACATAATCACCCACATTAAACTCATGCTTTTGTATCCTTTTGTCATGCCATCTTTAACCTTTTCTTTAAACAGTTTGGCGTTCTCATAGGCCTGGGTTCTCCATTCATCAAGTGAGCTAATGTAAAATAGCCTCTTCTCACCGGAAAGTTTGAAATCATCACTAAGCTATTTAAGAGCCCAATATGCCTTATGTTCTAGTTCGACAGGTAAGTGACATGCTTTTCCATAAACAATTTTATACGAAGACATACCCATAGGATTTTTATATGCAGTTCTATATGACCATAATGCATCATCAAGTTTTCTGGACCAGTTCTTTCTAGATCTATTAACAGTCTTCTGCAAAATTAATTTAAGCTCTCTATTACTCAATTCTACTTGACCACTAGACTGTGGATGATATGGAGATGAAATTCTATGATTAATGTCATACTTAGCAAGCATTTTACAAAAAGCACCATGAATAAAATGTGAACCACCATCAGTCATTAAATATCTAGGGACTCCAAACCTCGGAAAAAATAACTTCTTTAAGCATCTTAATAGAAGTGTTATGATCAGCACTACTGGTTGGAATAGCTTCTACCCACTTAGTAACGTAATCAACATCAACTAAAATATGTGTATATCCATTAGAGGCCGGAAAAAGTCCCATATAATCAAAGCCCCAAACATCAAATGGTTCAATAATAAGAGAATAGTTCATAGGCATTTCTTAACGTCTACTAATATTACCAATTCTTTGACATTCATCACAAGACAAGACAAACTTACGGGCATCTTTGAAGGGAGTAGGCCAATAAAAACCGGATTGCAATACCTTATGTGCAGTTCTATCTCCAGCGTGGTGTCCTCCATATGCCTCGGAGTGACACTTGCGTAGGATCTGTTCCTGTTGATGCTCAGGTACACAACGTCTAATAACACCATCTACTACTTCTTTATAAAGGTGAGGGTCATCCCAAAAGTAATGTCTTAAATCATAGAAAAACTATTTCTTTTGCTGGTATGTGAAACTAGGTGGTATAAATTTAACAACAATGTTATTAGCATAATCAACATACCATGGAGCAGTACGAGAAGCATTTATGACAGCTAATTGTTCATCAGGAAAGCTATCATCAATAGGTAGTGGTTCATCAATAACATTCTCTAACCTAGACAAGTTGTCTGCAACGGGGTTTTTAGCTCCGTTTCTATCAATAACATGCAATTCAAATTATTGTAGCAAGAGAACCCATCTAATAAGTCTAGGTTTAGCATCTTTCTTTTCCATAAGGTATTTAATAGTAGCATGATCAGTGTGAACAGTTACTTTGGAATCAACAATATAAGGTCTGAACTTATCACAAGCAAACACAACTGCTAAAAATTCTTTTTCAGTAGTAGCATAATTTCTCTGGGCATTGTCTAGAGTTTTACTAGCATATTGGATAGCATTTAATTTCTTATCAACTCTTTGTCCTAGAACAGCACCTACGGCATAATCACTAGCATCACACATGATTTCAAAGGGTAAATTCCAATCACGAGGCTGCACAATAGGTGCAGAAATCAAGGCTTTCTTAAGTATTTCAAATGCTTCTAACCAATCATCATCAAAGACAAAAGGAACATCTTTTTGTAAGAGATTAGTCAGAGGCCTGGAAATTTTTGAGAAGTGTTCAATAAACCTCCTATAAAACCGGCATGACCAAGGAAACTTCTTATACCTTTGATGTCCTTGGGACACAACATCTTTTCAATAGCATCAACTTTAGCTTTATCAACTTTGGTACCTCTTTCAGAAATATTAGGCCGTGTAATTAGGCACCTTGTGAGGGCCCTTGAAATACTTAGGAAAGAGATTGTTTCATAGAGCCGTCACCAAACATGGCATGCCAAGGGTTCTGGAGGTCACACCTTCCTCCACAGACGCCGATGGATAAACCGGAGATTGTTGTTGAGCCGCCTCAGGGAGTCCCGGATTAAGGGGTCCTCGGATACCCGGACTATTGATGTGGGCCGAACTAATGGACTATGAAGATACGAGACCGAAGACTCTCTCCCGTGTCTGGATGGGACTCTCCTTGGCGTGGAAGGCAAGCTTGGCGACCATATATGAAGATTCCTTTCTCTGTAACCGACTTTGTACAACCCTAGTCCCCTCCAGTGCCTATATAAACCGGAGGGCTTAGTCTCCGTAGAGGCATATACACAATCATAATCTCATAGGCTAGACTTCTATGTTTTAGTCATCACGATCTCGTGGTAGATCAACTCTTGTAATACTCATATTCATCCAAATCAATCAAGCATGAAGTAGGGTATTACCTCCATAGAGAGGGCCCGAACCTAGGTAAACATCGTGTCCCCCGTCTCCTGTTACCATCGACCTTAGACGCACAGTTCGGGACCGCCTACCCGAGATCCGCCGGTTTTGACACCGACATTGGTGCTTTCATTGAGAGTTCCGCTGTGTCGTCACCAGAAGGTTTAGATGGCTCCATCAATCATCTAGAACAATGTAGTCCAGGGTGAGGTTTTCCTCCCCGGACAGATCTTCGTATTCGGCGGCTTTGCACTGCCGGCCAATTCGTTTGGCCATCTATAGAAGATCGACAGCTACTCCCTTGGCCATCAGGTTAGGTTAGGAAGCCTGAATTACATCGCCGACATCCACGGAGACTTGATCTTCGACAGATTCGGGCCCATGACAGCCCCTCCCTGCCGCCACGATGAACATGACTCAAATCTGTCATCGGACCATGCTCAGGAGATAGCGCCTGTAACTGCTCTGGCCCTAGATCCGGAGCAGACTGTGTCGTCCGAGGACGGGAAGCTCAACCCCGCCACAGAGGCCACATACTTAGCAGCGTTGGAGCCGAACACAGATCGGACCTCTAACGAGGCCTGTGTCACCGGAACCTCGGACTCATTTTCGGCCATAGGTTCCGAACCGCATGCGCCCGCGCCTATCGATCAGGTGCCGATCGTGGAGTTCAGCTCTGCGGATATCTTCCGGTACTCACCTTTAGGCGATGTGCTAAACTCACTAAAAACCCTCTCCTTATGAGGAGACTCTCAGTCGAACTATATCCAGCTTGAGTTGGAAGCGGCTAACGAAAAATTTCGCCTCGCACCCACCACCCAGTTCATAGCCACTTTCGAAGATTTAGCCGATCTACTTGACTACGCCTCCAAGACTTCGAAGGGATGGACCTCGAAGCTGGAAAAAATCAAAACCAAAACCCACCCGTAACCTGGCAATGGATGGCTATGCCTACATACGATATATATATGGTGGACACACTTCAAGATAAGAAGGCCGACAACAATAAGGATAAGCCTGTCGATGAACCTCCAAAACGTCGGTGTCAGAAGCACTGATCTCGATCCGACAAGGAAAAAATAACAACATTTTCACTGACTATGGTGATAATCCGGACTAGGACGAAGACCCCGCAGACCCAGTGATGGAGCAGGACAAGCAAGAGGATGGCATGCACAGTCCGGGGCTGTGGCCCGAACACAGCAACGTCGAAGATAGCAATTATCAACCTGTTTCCGAAGAGGAGATCAGCCCGGGCGACGTTGAATCCGTTATCCCAGAAGAACCCTTAGAACAAGAGCGCCTCCATCGGAGGCTCATCTCCACCGCAAGGAGCCTGAAGAAGCAGAAGCAGCCGCTTAAAGTCGCACAGGATACGCTCAATGAAAAATGGAAAGAAGTGCTAGACGCAGAGGAAAAAGGCCAAACAAAGGGCTATCCTAAATGTAAATTGCTGCCCGAATTCAACGACGAGGCTATTGCGCCCATACCACCAAAGAACAATACCGCCAACAAGACGGACCGACCACCTCGTGGACGGGACAGAGCGGCTAGCAATGGCGTACACAAGCCCGCACCCCTCCCCGTAAAGGAAGAAAGACCGCGGCTCAGGGCCAGAAACATGATTTACGTGAAGACCTGAACGAAAAAGCTGGCAAAGCCAGATCCATCTACGGATCTAGGGACCGTGCCCCCATGCGGGATTGCGGTTATCAAGCCAAATATGCCGGCCATATACCAGTTCGGAACCAATACCGAACATTACATCCGTCGGACCCACGCCACAATGCAGTCAAATACAGGGGTGCCGCGCACCCCCTATGCTTGACCGATGAGGTGCTGGATCACGAATTTCTAGAAGGGTTTAAACCCGTAATTATCGAGGCATATGATGGAATGACAGATCCTACTGTTTGGATAGAAGACTTTATTCTTCACATCCACATGGCTCGCGGAGATGATCTCCACGCCATCAAATATTTACCCCTCAAGATGAAAGGGGTAGCTCGGCACTGGTTGAAAAGCCTCCCAAAAACTCCATTTGAAGTTGGGAAGAACTTGAGGATGCTTTCAGGGCCAACTTTCAAGGGACCTATGTCCGGCCGCTGGATGTTGACGATCCAAGTCACATAACCCAACAGCCCGGGGAATCAGCCCGAAAGCTGTGGAATCGGTTTCTCACACTAAGAAGAACCAAATCGGCGATTTCCCGGACGCCGAAGCCTTAGCGGCCTTCAAACACAATGTCCGGGACGAATGGCTAGTTAGACACCTCGACCAGGAAAAGCCAAGGACAATGGCAGCCTTAACTACACTCATGACCCGTTTTTGCGCGGGCGAGGACAACTGGTTAGCCCGTAGCAGCACCAGCAGTCCTGGCACATCTGAACTCAGGGATGGCAATGGAAAGCCACGACTCAACAAAAACAAATGTCGAAACAATGAAGGAAGGCCAGACGATACATCGGTAAATGCAGGATTCAGTGGCCCTAGACCCGGTCAGCGGAAGAAGCTATTTAAAAGCAATAAGGATGGTCCATCTAGCTTGGACAAAATTTTAGACACACCCTGTCAGATTCATGACACCCCCGCCAAACCTGCGAACCATACCAACCGCAATTGTTGGGTCTTCAAACATGCCGGCAAGTTTACCGCCGAACACAAGCGGAAGGACCTCAGAGCAAAGACGAGGATGAACCTCGCCAGCCGAACACCGGGGGGGGGGGCACAACAAATTTCCACCAGAGATCAAAACAGTGAACATGATCTATGTCACTCATACCCCAAAGAGGGAGTGCAAACATGCACTCCAAGATGTCTATGCCGTTGAGCCTGTTGCCCCCAAATTCAACCCATGGTCGGCCTGTCCGATCACATTTGATCGTAGGGATCATCTGACTAGCATCCGTCATGGGTGTTCGGCTGCCCTAGTACTCGATCCAATAATTGACGGATACCACCTGACTTGAGTCCTTATGGATGGCGTCAGCAGTCTCAATTTGATATATCAGGACACTGTCCGCAAAATGGGGATAGACCCGGCAAGAATCAAGCCAAGCAGCATGACCTCTAAAGGAATCATACCGGGCGTAGAAGCCCGCTGCACGGGATCTTTAACATTGGAGGTCGTATTCGGCTCTCCCGATAACTTTTGAAGCGAAGAGCTCATCTTCGACATAGCTCCGTTCTGAAGTGGCTATCATGCACTACTCGGAAGAACAGCCTTCGCCCGCTTTAATGTAGTCCCACATTACGCTTATTTAAAGCTCAAAATGCCTAGACCACGTGGCGTAATCACAGTCAATGGAAATACGGAGCACTCTCTTCGCACGGAGGAGTACACTGCGGCCCTAGTAGCCAAACTCCAAAATGGCCTATTTAAGCCAAATAGCTCATCGATCGTTAAGACCGCGGACACAGGTAAATGTGTCCGGCGCCCGCTTCAGCGCGGCAGGTTAGATAAATCTGAGCTGAATTAGCAGTTACGCCCCCATCGACTGCCCCATAAGGCGATACCATACGTGCCTCGTATACACGAGTACATCCTTAAAATTCCTTGGGTGGTGCTGGGGGCACTCTGCATGACAACATTCCATACTTCGGCTTGACCCTATTCGGACATAGAAATTATCTTTCAATGTTCATTAAACAAACCAGTTCTATTTACAGCCACACTGGATTCCTTTTTACAGGTTTTTTCCTTTTTCTACAAATGGCCGTCACCCCCCCCCTTTCAAGGACAAAACACAAAGGAGAAAACATCGCAGACGTGCAGCAGGGCCCCATGCTAAGGTTTCTTTTCAGATTAAGACCCTGTGTAAACCCTTTATCTCTTTTTGTTTCATACTATTCTAGCACTTAAAATGTCCAAGGAAGTTATCTGCACTATCTGTAAATATACGGTTCGCCGTACTGGAAGGGGATATTATTGAAGCAGCTTGGTTCATATTGTACTTGGAGTTTTATTCTTTCACCATCCGTGTTCTCCCCGTGTCAGATTGCCTCCTGTGCATTGACACCAGGGTCCATTACCAGGGGCTGTATTCAGCCTGGTATATGTTGAAAAGTCCAAACACCTATAGGGAGTGTTCGGCGTCACGAGTTTGGCCTTATATGCATCAGCTCTGAATCATGTCTTTGGTCAATAGTTGGGTTGCCCGGCTCCTGTGCTTACTACCTTATGTTCCGCTCTATCGTCTAGGGTAGTAAAGGGAGAACTACTGCGATTGTGTCCTGGTTCGTCCGGATGAGCACCTTAGTAGAGAAAGCCGAAAACTGTCTGTCATGATGCGGCGAGAGCTGGTCAACCACTTGAGGACTCACCGGAATCTTCGCGATTCCTTCCGTATTAAACAAAGGACCATTCTTTTGGTCACGTATGAAAATGCATCGTATTCGGATAACTGCGTACATACCAGGGGCTATATCCTAGCCCCACTGTCAAACTCCTATGGCTAAGTGAAAGTGTTAAAGCCCTATATTCCGATTGCATGGTTCGCTGCATTGACACCTCCTTAATGGACCAAGATGTTGGGTCAAGAGTGATCAAGTGCTTTTTTTGAACACCCCCACAATATATGCGAGGGGGCTGAAGCCGACGACTGGTAAACTTCTAGATTATATATACAAAACGGTCGCACAGGAGGCACTAAAAAACTTTCTGGGAAAAAGTATAAGTAAAGCCTTCATATATCATAAGCATTGTTTTTACAATTTTGATACATGTTACTCGAACATAATATCTTTCAAGCACTGACCCTCTATCAAGCGGGCACCCTCTAAGACATCTTCAAAGTAATGCTCTGGCGTGTCCTTGCTCTCGGGTGGACTCCTTGGTGCTATATCGGTGGCCTTCATCTTCGCCCAGTACGTCTTGACGCGGGCAAAGGCCATCCGTGCACCTTCTATGCATGTCGATCGCTTGACAGTGTCGATATGTGACGCCGCATGAACAAGTCGTTGCACCAAGCAAAAATAACTATTTGGAATTGGCTCTCTAGGCCACAGCCGGACCACGACGCCCTTCATGGAAAGTCTGGATATCCTGCGGAGCTCTGCCCACTGGGCCATCTGTTCATTTAGCAACAGCGGACGCTTTGGCATGCTGAATTGCGACCAGAAAAGCTTTTCCACCGCATGTCCTTCTTGGGCTTGGAAAAACTGTGTTGCATCAGAAGCACTCTTCCACAAGTCTAAAAATGCGTCTGTAGAACTCCACATTCGATCAAGCGGGGCATACTTCGGATCGCTGAATTTAGTTCGCAATAAGAAGGGCTTACCAGCCATGATCTCCCCAGCTTGCCGGATCTCCTCCCGAGCCGCTCTAGACTCAGACCATGCTTCCTTCGCCTCTTGTAAGGCCTTCTCAAGATCGGCCGCTTTTTCTTGGTTATCTTTCTCGAGAAATTCACATCGGCTAGTGGTATCTTTTAGCTCAAGCGCCATAGTAGATATTCTCTCCTCGCTCTGGTGTCGAGCAGCCTATTCGGCTTTTAATTCAGTAGCTGCCTTTTCGACAGCCGCATTACTCACCCTGGCTTGCTCCTTGGCTCGGGCAAGCTCAGCCCGAAGGGTCTCAACGGCGGCAACACCATCTGCAGTTAAGCATATTACAATTTTCAGCGTCATGCTCATATTTATACTATTTGCATATACTGACTGCCCCGAAGGCATACCTTGCGCCTCGTCGAGCCGCCTGTTCATGAGCGTGATGTCATCATCCGCAACATCAAGTTTCTGCTTCAGCTCAGCAACCTCTGTAGCTCGGGCAGTCGCCAGGGATGAAACAGCCTGTGTGTCAATTAGTAAAATAATCTCCTTAGCATATCTACCTTTTTTCGATCCTTTGATCGCCTCCGTTTCGACGTCAACCAGAGTCCCAGGGGCTATTATCTATACACAGGCACATCTTGCGTTTACATCACAATTGAAAATATTACATTACGTACCTCGAAGCCTCTTAGCAGGCTCATAAAAGCTTCATTCAATCTGCTTTTCGCGGATAAAACTCTCTCAACTACCGTACCCATCAAGGTACGATGTTCGTCTGAAACGGGCGCATATCGCAGTATGCCCATCAATGTATCCGGCACCTCAGGATCCCTGGACGCGGCTATAGGGATACAGACTCCCTTCAATGGTATATGTTCACTCAACCTTAGAGTCGTCTTCGGCTGTATATCAGATAGTCCAGGGCTTTTATTGTTGGTCTCTGTAGGAGCCGAACACCCTGGACCCTTGGCGGCCGAAGTATCACCTTCTGGCCTAGTCTTCATTATCCCTCGCACCACTTGTGGATCGGGAGAGATTCTTCGGGACGACACCTCGGGGTCGTGCGCCCTATGGGGCGGGGAAGTCTGTGGAGGCGTTTCGCTCTCCATCATCTACAGAAGAAGATCCCCCTAGGAACAGAATTATTGAGCGAGGCTGCTTGCCGAACTGCAAAACTTATATTTTAAATATTACCCTTGCAACTAGGAAAGTATGGGGTATGTTTAGAACACCCTTGTTCACTTACGATTCAGATAAGGGCCGATCTCTATGGAGGAACTGTGTGGCAACATCACCTCCCGAACTAGAACCCCTTGACAGGGATTTCTTCCCTTGCTTGAAAGCCTTTATCTTCAAGTCTTCGGAGGCGGTCCTGTTCTTCCCATGGGGAGAGGGGACGTCAGTTTCTCCTTCCCTTTCATCTTCGGAAAAGGGAGTTCCAATCTCCCCGGATGCAGTGCCTGACATACCTCTAGAGTGGGAGCCACTCTGAACCTTCTTACTCCTCTCCTTGTCTTCCTTCGACGACACTTGATAGGGTGCCGGAGCCAGCATCCTTGTTAACACCGGATCCGGTGAGTCTTCGGGAAGAGGGGCCGAACACCTGATCCTCTCCGCCTTCTTTATCCAGCCCTGGCTGAGTATGGTTTTCTCAGTATTCTGTTATGAGAAATTTGACTAAACTGTGTTCGGGAGTCGAGTGCTTACCGAGGTATCCGGATGGTTGCAGTCAAGGCCGGCATCCTCTGTAGTGTCCGGACACTGTTATCGTGATCTGAAAAATAATTTATACATCCCTTCGAGCGTCGTGCCGAAGAAGTGCTGAAGGGTTCGCATTCCTTTCGAATTTCAACTCCCACATGCGGAGAGGCCGTCGCTGGCATGGTAGGACCCGACGGACTAGCATTACTTCGATTATCTTGACAAGACCGATGTCCTTCTCAATAAGGCCCCGAATGCAGCTTTGCAATGTCTGCACTTCGTCAAGCCATCCCCAGTCCAGCCCCTTATTAATCCACGATGAAAGCTGTAACGGAGGGCCGGATCGGAATACAGGTGTAGCCGCCCACTTTTTACCGTGGGGTTATGTGATATAAAACCACTCCCGTTGCCATAGGTCGGAAGTTTCTATGATGGAACCCTTTGGCCAAGAAATATTGGTAAGTTTGCTTATTGTAGCACCTCCACACACCGCGTGACTCCCTTCGACTATCTTCGGCTTCACATTAAAGGTCTTGAGCCATAAGACAAAGTGTGGGGGAAATACGGAGGAAGGCCTCGCACACGATGATAAATGACGAGATGTGAAGGAAGGAGTCCGGAGCTAGATCATGAAAATCTAGCCCATAATAGAGCATGAGCCCTCGAGATGAAGAGCAAACCCTAACCCTCGGAGGAAGTGAGAGATGAATACAACTCTCTCATTGGATCTGGGGAGTAGGAATTACCTGCCCTTGAGCAGGAAGCCTGCGCAGGATTTCCGTGGTCAAGTATCTTGCCTCCCGAAGCTTTGCGATCTCCTCCTCTGTGACAGAGGAAGCCACCCAGTAGCCTTGAAGGTTGGGTCCGGACATGGCTGGGAGTTGCAAAGCAATTGAACCTTGGGTGCTGGAGCTCGAGGTGGGAGAGGTTGAGGAAAGGATTAACGTAGAAGAGAAAGGACGGGTCTTAGCCCCTTTATAGAGGCAATGAATATCAAGCTCCCCCTCCTAGGCCTTAAAAAATTGCATATTCCCAAGGAACCTTGCCAATAGAACGGTTGGGTTACCCACACCTGTATTGATGAGAATCCCGTAATAAGGGGACACGATCTCTGCTTTAACAAGACATGCCAATGAAACCGCCTCTCGGAATATGGAGCGGTAGGCTAAAAAACGGTTCAAATAATAACCGGGCGACAACGTGATGTCATGCTACCAAAAAGTTGTTAGCAGATTGGACTCGTGAAGTATTATACTCTCTACGGTTGTGTGTGGTATTTGTTTTGCAGAGCCGGACATGTTTCCTGTGTTCGAATGAAGATTTGGAGTATATGGAGGAGGAACCCGCCTTGCAATGCCGAAGCCAATCAGCGCGCCGGACACCTCGTCACTGAAGCCTGGTTCAGGGGCTACTGAGGAAGTCCCAGATTAAGGGGTCCTCGGATGGCCGGACTATTGATGTGGGCCAGACAGATGGACTATGAAGATACGAGACCGAAGACTCTCTCCCGTGTCCGGATGGTACTCCCCTTGTCGTGAAGGCAAGGTTGGCGACCGGATATGAAGATTCCTTTCTCTGTAACCGACTTTGTACAACCCTAGTCCCCTCCGGTGCCTATATAAACCGGAGGGCTTAGTCCATAGAGGCATATACACAATCATAATCTCATAGGCTAGACTTCTAGGGTTTAGTCATCACGATCTCGTGGTAGATCAACTCTTGTAATACTCATATTCATCAAGATCAATCAAGCAGGAAGTAGGGTATTACCTCCATAGAGATGGCCCGAACCTAGGTAAACATCGTGTCCCCCATCTCCTGTTACCATCAACCTTAGATGCACAGTTCGAGACCCCCTTCCCAAGATCCGCCGGTTTTGACACCGATACTGCCAGCTCAGCCTCACACCATGCTCTGCCATGGTCCGTCAAAGCCTGAGCATCATTACCAGCGTGCAGCTGGTCAGGCCTACGAGGCTGGTTGCGGTGCTGCTCACTGATCGACACTGTCAGCGAGTCTATGTGCTGCTATAAGTCCGGCTTGGATGCGGGGTTGAATGAATATGTTCACGACTAAATGAATAACCCTCCTGTTGAGCCACTCCCGTCTGAAGAAGCTCTCCGGCTTGCTGTATCTCCATCGCAGATGGTGACTCATCTTGAACAGGGAGAGCTGCCAAACGGGTGGCCGGGGCGATCATATTGTCCAGAGGGTTAGAATAATGACCCGGGGGCGTCGGAACATGCTGAGGAGGGGTTAAGTTCAAACATGGGGGGTCTACAACATGTGGCTGAACCGGTGCTCCAGCTGCCGGCGCCTCAATGTCCCGATCCACAACAGGCGGGTTACCGGCTCCTACCACAGGCACGTTGAAAAGGTTTCTCGCATCATAAACCAGGGGTAAACGACTTGTATGCCTTCTATTAAAGACAATGTTTGATGCGTTCCGGTCTAAACTCAACCGGAAATTTTCTGCTTGAATCCGCTCTGCTTCCCTCTCCAAGGCAGCTCGTTCCGTCGCCATTCATGTATTCTCAGTGTTAAGATCCTCCTTAGCTTGAGCTATCTCATCACGTAACTTTGCAACATCCACATTATGTTGCGCTTGGTTCACCGGGGTTACTTCCACCATCAACAATGTCGCCAGAGCTTCCAATAGTTTAGATAAAACTTGAGCCAGCGGGCACATAGGGCCTCCTACCCGGAGTGCCATAGCAGTTGCTGAACCGGAGATCATTGCTGCCGCAGTTGAAGAATTTTTCACTGGCTGTGTACCGGCCATGAATATCGCAACCCGGTTTGGCTGCTCGTAGGAGTTCGAAATGATGTCTCCATTTGAACAACCCCACAGCCTACCATCTTGCACTTAATACATGGAGTTGGTCTTGCCGGTTGACGACTCATCGCCTGAGTAGACGGTCGTTTCTTCACCGCAGACAGATCCTCCTTCCAGATCCACTCCTTGAGTAAAGCCTACAAAGACACGCTTCGGGGCGGCTTGAAAGTTGGCGGGTCACGCGCGCTGAGCTGTTCCGACGATGTCGGTGCGGGTGTCCGGCTCAGCTTCCAGCTCGCCAATCTTGCTGATGAAGACATGAATTCCGCCTAAGGGAACCCGGTACCCATACTCCATTGAGCCGGCCTCAGGGCCCCAGCCCGCGTAGTCGATGTAAAGCTTGGCGCAGTGACTTTTAGTCATCCGGCCTACATCTTTATCCCTGCGAAGTTGCCCATCAAGAACTTGAAACCACCGTGCACAGGCCTGATACGTCTCCGTCGTATCTACTTTTCCAAACACTTTTTCCCTTATTTTGGACTCTAACTTGCATGATTTGAATGGAACTAACCCGGTCTGATGTTGTTTTCAGCAGAACTGCCATGGTGTTATTTTTGTGCAGAAATAAAAGTTCTCAGAATGACCTGAAACTCCACGGCAGTTATTTTTGGATTTAATAAAAAATACTGGCGAAAGAATCAAGACTAGGGGCCCACACCCTATCCACAAAGGTGGGGGGCGCCCCCCTAGGGCACGCCCCCTGCCTCGTGGCCCCCCTGGTGCTCCACCGACCTCAATTCCAACTCCATATATTCACGTTCGGGGAGAAAAAATCAGAGAGGAAGATTCATCGCGTTTTACGATACGGAGCCGCCGCCAAGCCCTGAACTCTCTCGGGAGGGCTGATCAGGAGTCCGTTCGGGGCTCCGGAGAGGGGAATCCATCGTTGTCGTCATCATCAACCATCCTCCATCACCAATTTCATGATGCTTACCGCCGTGCGTGAGTAATTTAATCGTAGGCTTGCTGGACGGTGATGGGTTGGATGAGATTTACCGTGTAATCGAGTTAGTTTTGTTAGGGTTTGATCCCTAGTATCCACTATGTTCTGAGATTGATGTTGCTATGACTTTGCTATGCTTAATGCTTGTCACTAGGGCACGAGTGCCATGATTTCAGATCTGAACCTATTATGTTTTCATGAATATATGTGAGTTATTGATCCTATCTTGCAAGTCTATAGTCACCTATTATGTGTTATGATCCGACAACCCCAAAGTGACAATAACGGGGATACTTCTCGGTGATGACCATAGTTTGAGGAGTTCATGTATTCACTAAGTGTTAATGCTTTGGTCCGGTACTCTATTAAAAGGAGGCCTTAATATCCCTTAGTTTCCATTAGGACCCCACTGCCATAGGAGGGTAGGACAAAAGATGTCATGCAAGTTCTTTTCCATAAGCATGTATGACTATATACGGAATTCGTGCCTACATTACATTGATGAACTGGAGCTAGTTCTGTGTCACCCTATGTTATAACTATTACATGAGGAATCGCATTGAACATAATTATCCATCACCTATCCAATGCCTACGAGATTTTCACATATTGTGCTTTGCTTAGTTACTTTACCGTTGCTACTCTTACAATTACTACAAAGCTGCTACTGTTACTTTTGCCACTGTTACCGTTACTTCCATACTACTTTGCTACTAAATACTTTGCTACAGATACTAAGTTATCCAGGTGTGGTTGAATTGACAACTCAACTGCTAATACTTGAGAATATTCTTTGGCTCCCCTTGTGTCGAATCAATAAATTTGGGTTGAATACTCTACCCTCGAAAACTATTGCGATCCCCTATACTTGTGGGTTATCAAGACTATTTTTTGGCACCGTTGCCGGGGAGCATAGCTCTATTATTTGAGTACTTGGGACTTATATCTGCTGATCATTATGAAGAACTTGAAAGACGAAAGAACTAAGATTTATCCCTCAACTACGAGGGGAGGTAAGGAACTGCCGTCCAGCTCTGCACTTGATTCTCCTTCTGTTATGAGTAAACTTGCGACACCTAAACCTGCTTCTACTATTAATTCTGATAAGTCGCTTGTTATTGATGATGCCACTTCTACTATGCATGATACTTATGATGAAAGTACTTCTATGCTTGATGCTACTGTGCCATTAGGTGAATTTCTTGATGAACAACTTGCTAGGGCTAGGGAGAATGAAATTATTGAAACTGATAATATTTATGATAGAGATGATGAAGGTTCTCCCCCTATATGAATTGCCTATTATTCCCGAGGGTTATGTTATGGATGAAGAGCTGCTAGAGATTTTCTTTCTTGCAATGATAGATCAGATCTTAATAAATTATTAGCTAAGCTAAAACAAAATTCTCTGAATGCTAGAATGAAACATGACCCCGCTTTTGCTACTTCACCTATCTTTGTTACTGATAAGGATTATGATTTCTCTGTTGATTCTGAGATAATTACTTTGGTTGAATCTAATCCTCTTTATGGCAATGAATCTGAAACTGTAGTGGCACATCTTACTAAGTTAAATGATATAGCCACCCTGTTTACTAATGATGAGAAATCTCGCTACTACTATATCCTTAAAATATTTCTTTCTCATTAAAGGGTGATGCTAAAACATGGTTTAATTCTATTGATCCTGGTTGTGTGCGTCATCCACAGGATATGATTTACTATTTCTCTGCTAAATATTTCCCCGCTCATAAGAAACAAGCTGCCTTATGGGAGATATATAATTTTGTGTAAATCGAAGAAGAGAGTCTCCCACAAGCTTGGGGGAGGTTTCTCCGATTACTTAATGCTTTGCCTGATCATCCTCTTAAGTAAAATGAAATACTTGATGTCTTTTATAATGGACTAACTGATGCTTACAAGGACCACCTGGATAGTTGTGCTGGTTGTGTTTTCAGGGAAAGGACAGTTGACCAAGCTGAATTGCTATTGAATAATATGTTGACAAATGAAAATAATTGGACACTTCCTGAACCAACTCCTAAGCCAACTCCGAAGAAAATAGGTGTTCTATTTCTCAGTCCTGAAGATATGCAAGAGGCAAATAAATCTTTGAAAGAGAAAGGTATTAAAGCTGAAGACGTTAAAAATTTACCTCCTATCGAAGAAATACATGGCCTTAATATACCATCGATTAAAGAAATACACGGTCTTGATAAGCTGACATAGGTAGTGAAGGTAAACTCTCTTTGTAGATATGATAAAGTTGAAATCCCGTCTACTAAGTTTGCTAGCCAATGCTTAGACGAATTTGTTGACTTTATGGCTAAACAAGAAAATTTCAATGATTATGTTAGTAGACAATTGAAAAGTAATTCTTATATGATTGGACGCTTGAGTGATTATATGTTTAGAGTTAAGGGTGAACTTAAATGCACCAGTAAGCATGATTTGATGGTTACCACTCAAGTAGAACAAGTGCTTAAGGGTCAGAGCTATTTGCTCGATGAATTAAATAATAAACATGATAATGTTGTTAGAGTTATGACCAGAGGTGGTAGAATGACTCAGGAACCTTTGTATCCTGAGGGCCACCCTAAAAGAATTGAGCAAGATTCTCAGGGAAATAATGCTGATGCACCTGGTCCTTCTAAAAAGAAGAAAAATAAAGATGATAGGACTTTGCATGCTTCTAATAAACCTGTTGTAGACACACGTGAGAATCCTAGTGATATTTCTATCTCTGATGTTGAAACACCATCTGGTGATGAACATGAACCTACTGATAATGCTTATAATGATGTTCATGTAGATGCTCAACCTAGCAATAACAACGATATAGAAATTGAACCTGTTGTTGATCTTGATAACCCACAATCAAAGAATCAACATTATGATAAAATAGACTTTGTTGCTAGGAAGCATGGTAGAGAAAGAGAACCATGGGTTCAGAAACCCATGCCATTCCCTCCTAAACCATCCAAGAAAAAGGATGATGAGGATTTTGAGCGCTTTGCTAAAATGATTACACCTATCTTTTTGCGTATGCGTTTGACCGATATGCTTAAGACGAACCCTTATGCTAAGTACATGAAAGATATCTTTACCAATAAAAGAAAGATACCGGAAGCTGAGATTTCCACCATGCTTGCTAACTATACTTCTAACGATGGAATACCCAAGAAACTTGGAGATCCAGGAGTACCAACTCTACCATGCTCCACTAAAAGAAACTATGTTAAAACTGCTTTATGTGATCTGGGAGCCGGTGTTAGTGTTATGCCTCTTTCTTTATATCGTAGACTTGAATTAAATAAGTTGACACCTACTGAGATATCATTGCAAATGGCCGATAAATCAACTGCTATACCTATCGGTATTTTTGAGGACATGCATGTTGTTGTTGCAAACATTACTATCTTAACAGACTTTGTCATTCTTGATATTCCCGAGGACGACAGTATGTCGATTATCCTTGGTAGACCCTTTTTAAATACTGCAGGTGTTGTTATTGATTGCAACAAAGGAAATTTCACCTTTCATGTTAATGGTAATGAGCATACGGTACACTTTCCGAGGAAACAACGTCAAGTTCACAGTATATATTCTATTGGAAAAATTCCATCAATTATTGTTGAAGGTTTTGAATTTCCTCTTCCTACTGCAAAGAAGAAGTATGATATTCTAATTATTGGGGATGTTCATATCCCTGTTGAGGTAACCTAGTGTCATTTCGAAATTTCTCCGGTTTCATGCAATTCGGAATGAGTTTGTTAACAAGACTTGATCAACCTTGTTAGTGGATTCCTTTTGATGAGCATGAGATGGATGAAGTTAGAAGACACAACTCTCTGTTCCCTTCTCTTACTTCCTGTTACTTAGAATAAAGAAAGTAAAAATAGTATATTATGTTTGTTTTCTGAATTATCCATGCAATAAAAAATATCCCAAAAATAAAAGTTCTTCAAATGCCTTGCAAATTTAATATGATTTTGTCTGGAATATTTGAGAATATCTGGCAGTGAGAACACACCAGAGGGAGCCAGCACCTGGACACGAGGGTCCAGGGCGCGCCCTAGGCCCCTGCCTCGTGGGCTCCTAGTGGCCCTCCTCACTACAAGAAATATGTCAACTTGTGACCACCACTATTGGTCACTGAAAGGTCACAAATTTCCACTTGCGACCTTTTTGTGACCAAAAACAGAAGGTCAAAAGCTGGCCGTCATAAACTGACTATAGCGACCTTTCTTCTGGAATGGTCGAAGATGTTTACGACCAAAATATTCCTACTGTGGCGTTTTGGTCACTAGCAACCTCCCCAAGCCACGTAGGCATCTAGTGTGGCAAGCTGATGTGGCACAAGATTCAGCCCGGTCCAATTCGGTTTTCTACATGGGCCTAGCCCAACAATTCGGCCTTTTTACTGTATATTTTCTCTATTAATTTTCTCTAGCTACATGGGCCTGGCCCAACAATTTGGCCTTTTTATTTTCTAGGCATGGCCTTTTGCGGCCCATTTCATTTTTATTTTCGAGGGTTTTTTGTGGTCAAGTTTCTAGATGGGTCCCAATTGTCAGATTTTTCCTGGCAGTGGATCCACATCGCTTTTTAAGCAGTATATATCAAACAGAAAGAAGAAAAGAATATGAAAATCTTCGAATAACAACCAAAATAGGTTTATTACAATATATTCTGTACAAAACAGAACATGTGAAACTCCATACACTCGTTCACATCACAACAACCAGTTTAACCTACAAATATTGCATGCCCAGGAACTTAAAACTTCACGTACATAACCATACAATATTCCACAGAATCACAAATATTGCGATTGAAAAATAAAACGCTCTGCCAAGTTAATTAAAGCTAGCTACTCTTGGATTGGTGTAGCATCCGTCTTCTCTGCTTCTGCTGCAGTCTCCTGTTAAACAGAATAACAACAAATCGAGTTCATAAACAAGCTTGAAGCACTGTCGGAAACAAAAGCATAAAAACAAACTAATGTCTCACGTATAATCATAGGATAAATCTGTGTTGAAGCACTGTGTTTAGATGTATTTTAATTTCAAATGTGTAATGTAAGGTGTTGTGGATCAGTGTATAAGAACAGCAGTTTGCAAATAACAGGAACAACTTGGTATTACACACAAAGCACTATACAGATTTTAGCTTTTCTATCCAAGTACAAATAGCAAAATGGAACATAGGCAGGTTGATTATATTTGACAAAGCTAGCACATAGATACAAAATAATAATGTTTGATACAGAAATTAGTAATATGGGAATCAGTAAGGTCCTCTCTTAGTGCTATGGGGATTAAGAGCATGCACACGAAAAGCTAATTGGCAAAAAAACTTGCTGGTCTTATACAGCTCAGTTATATATGCACGACTCACAGCTCATGACATGATACTAAGAGAGAACATCATAGAGACTCAAGCAGATCCTAATATAAAGCTACTCAGACCATAACTTTCACATCATAGGGACACAATAGTGTATTACAACACTGTCCAGATATAAAAACTGAGTAACCAGCAAGCAATCAGATTGAGAACAAATCAGTTGGGGTTCTTAACTTTCAGTATGCAGTATGATGTTTGCTGTTCCAATGTCTGCAGCAGTGGAGAACTTGACACCCTCCTTGGTGACAGAGATAATAACTGCAACGCACACAAGCCGCCGTCAGACTGGTAGAAACTAGTATTCAGCATATTTCTTTTACAGGAAACAGAGACGACAAGTGTAGCAGATTTCTTTTACAGGAAACTGGTATTCAGCATCCCAGTGTCGCCGATGCTGTTGAGATCCTTGCAGATCCTCTTCGGCCTCCACCAATGCCAAAACTTCAGCCTCTTCTCGAACAGCAGGTTCACCACCTTGTCCTGCAACCACACACCAATGCAACCCAGTCAGATCACACGCGCCAGGACCGGGAGATTCCAAGCAGGTGTTATTTCTGCCATTTATTAATTACACATGCAACAACAACATGGACATGATACCAATTACCTACCAAGACACAGAAAGTCATTCACTACAAACAATAAACAGAAAATACAGCAGAGAGAGTGTCTCTTTCACCAGATGTGGTGGTCGCTGCTGGAATTACATAGTTCAATACAGACAAGGCAGCTTAATACAAGATAAGATAAAAAATAAGCCACATATTTTCTGCTAGCAAACAATAGGTTGAAACCAAGTCATGGCACCACCTATTACTGCTCAAATAGAGTAGTATGTCATGGGACAGTGACTTATCAATAATAGCATTTCAGGAAAACAGGAGGTTTACATGATAGTATGTAATGGGACAGTGACCTATCAATCACATAACACAGTCCAACAGAAACATCTCTATTTGCCCCTAAACTAAACCAAGATAGTATGTATTGCAGATAAAACAAACCTATAGCAGCCATGGTACTAAGAAGAGCAGTAGGTCAGCCTCCTACACACCCAACCTACAACAGTTGCGGCTACACCCAGACTACATCAGCAGTTCTACCAATAGCAACAGATCGAGTCAATTCTCTCACCCACAGCAGCTCACCAGAAGCGAAGTTGAGGAGGACCGGGGCACGAGAAGCTGGATGCAGGTCATGGGCGTGGTCGGGGAAGGACGCAGGTCGTCCGAGGATCCCATCGACGCTATCGCCGTCTTGGTTGCTGGAGAGCTGTGGTCGTGGCTATGTCCACATGCTGTATCGAGCCTGCAGCCATCATACATACATTCAGTTTATTCAGCATAATCCTACTGTCATTAGTACTTGAGCTTCAACCTGAGCCAAGTAAATTAATTAATTCAACCACCAGACAAGGGTTTGATGCATTCATTCAGCCAGAACAGAATAGGAAATGGAGATATGCTTGTTAAGGCAGGTCAACCTGGGCCTAGTAGTAAGTAAACAACCAACAGACAAGGTGTTGATTCAGCCGGTGTAGACTATGAAACGGAAATGGAGTACTACTTGTTAAGGCAAGTCAACCTTGAAAAAGATAAGTCATCGGCGCTCACTGGCACACGTACATCAGTCAAGACAAGTCACATGTTGGCCCACAAAGCCTATGTTTAACAATCCTGGTGAAATACTATCATGGGAAGAAAAACTGTAGGTAAATGGAACACATGAGGCTTCGTTCTTTACACGGACGCTGACAAAAGCACATACTCATGAACAACGTTCAGAGTGCGCTAACGAACTAGGAGTACTTAAGAAAGACAATGCAATCTGTCATGTCTAAGTCTAAGTTCTTTACACGTACGCTGGCAAAGAAAACATTCAGAGTGCGCTAATGAACGAGGAGTGCTTGACTTGGACGCTTCCATCAAATGGTCAAAACAGGGAACGAACGCGAGCATGCGCAATCCACGGGTTATACCTCGAGTGCCGTCGGGGAAGGCCTTGGCGACGCTCTTGGGTGTCCTGCGCAGCCCCTCTCGGCGGTCGTCATCGCCGATCCCCACCAGCAGCGAGCGCACCATCAGCTCCATGGTGTCCCCCGGCGCCTTCCCGCCGCCGAGCTCCACCAGAAGATCCTCCTCCTTGTCGTCGTCGCACACGCACGCGGCGACAGTGGCGAGGTGGGCCTCCTCGAGCGCTCCCATGGCGGCAAACGGTGTCCTCCACGCGCGCCCACCTGGTGCTGGATCTGGCCGCTGGTGCTGGATCTGGCCGCTGCTGGATCTCGCCATGGCTGTGCGGTGCGGCTGTTTAGGGCGCGAGCGAGGAGGGTCCGACCACGGCCGTGGGAGAGGAGGGGAGGGGAGAGGTCGCCGGTGGCCGGGGTTGGCGGAGAGGATGGAGGTCAGCGGCGGC
>NC_041381.1:10910746-10928804 GCF_002162155.2 Triticum dicoccoides
TGGAGACTCGGGCTCCTCGCCGTCGACGCAGGGGTGGAGGCCGGCCATGGTGCGGGGGCAGGGGCGGCTAGGGTTTTGGCCAAAGGGGACGGCGTCGGCTAAGGGTGCGGGAGAGAAGGTGGAGGAGTGGGGGCGTGGGGGGCGTGGGGGTGGTTGTGTTAGGGCTAGGTGGGTGAGAGGGTGAGGGGGCGAGGACTACCGTTGGATCCAGGAGCATCCAACGGTGCTTGATGCATGATCCGCGTGAGATGGCTATGGCCCAATCAGAACGCAACACGCGTGTATGACGTTATGACCATCTAGTATTGGATGTTATGACCATATAAAATTGGTCGTGGTCAAATAAAAATGAAGTGTAAAATCATGTCAGCATTTTATTTTTTATGTTTTGAGTGTCCAAAATGAAATTTTTTTGTGAAGAAGCTATCAAATATTTACATGAGGTGCATCTAGGAATGACAAACAATGTTGTCTAAGAGAGTTTTCATTTTTCTTTGCACGGAAAAACCATTTTCCATTTTTCGATTGCCCCAAATGAGGTTTTTTTGTGAAGGACCTACCAAATAATTGTTGCAAAATTGTACAAAATCATTTTTCTAAAATACTAGGCCATATTTAATGCACAATTGACCAAATGGTTGGGTGTAAAAAGTTTTTATCCACCTCTCATGAAAAAGACAAATTTCCGTCTATTCAGTTGGAAGCGGGTCAAATTTGAACTGTAGTTGCCTCGTAGTTTGCTCTTTATTTTTTCCAAAAATCATTTCTAGGTATATAAGTATCTATTTAATCATAAAAACATCAAAAAAAAATGCAAGATTCAACCACTAGCTAGGAACGGTCATTCCCGCCGTTTTGACCGCATTTTGAAACGGGCATAAAAAATTCCAAAAAAAATCAAATAATTGGGAAACCTTGGCACTGCGTCATCATATGTGGTCAAGTTCCTAGGAAAAATAACAAACTTGTAATACGACAATTATTATAAAAAAGTGTTCTCAGAAACGAGCTATCATGTGTGGAGATCAATGGCTTTCAAGCCAAATGATCAATCTTATGGCCACATTCATGGCATAGTTGGTTCAAATGATCTCATATTATGCACAAGACTGCATATTGGAATGGCAAACAATGTTGTCTAAGGAAGTTTCCATTTTCGTTGGACGAAAAAACCATTTTCCATTTTTCGATTGCCCCAAATGAGTTTTTTTTGTGAAGGAACTACCAAATAATTGTTGCAAAATTGGACCAAATCATTTTTCTAAAATACTAGGCCATATTTAATGCACAATTGACCAAATGGTTTGGTGTAAAAAGTTTTGATCCACCTCTCGTGAAAAAGACAAATTTCCGTCTATTTAGCTGGAAGCGGGTCAAATTTGAACTGTAGTTACCTCGTAGTTTGCTATTTATTTTTTCCAAAAATCATTTCTAGGTACATAAGTATCTATTTAATCATAGAAACATCAAAAAAATTCCAAGATTCAACCACTAGCTAGGAACGGTCATTCCCGCCATTTTGACCGCATTTTGAAACGGGCATAAAAAATTCCAAAAAAATCAAATAATTGGGAAACCTTCGCATTGTGTCATTATATGTGGCCAAGTTCCCAGGAAAAATAATAAAATTGTAATACGGTAATTATTTTAAAAAAGTGTTCTCAGAAATGAGCTATGAAGTGTGAAGATTCATGGCTTTCAAGCCAAATGATCAATCTTATGGCCACATTCATGGCATAGTTTATTCAAATGATCTCATATTGTGCACAGGGGTGCATATTGGAATGGCAAACAATGTTGCCTAAGGAAGTTTTCATTTTTGTTGGACGAAAAAACCATTTTCCATTTTTCGAGTGCCTGAAAGGAGGTTTTTTTGTGAAGGAACTGCCTAATAATTGTTGCAAAATTGGACCAAATCATTTTTATAAAATACTAGGCCATATTTAATGCACAATTGACAAAATGGTTGGGTGTAAAAAATTTTGATCCACCTCTCGTGAAAAAGACAAATTTCCGCCGATTCAGTTGGAAGCGGGTCAAATTTGAACTGCAGCTGCCTCATAGTTTGCTATTTATTTTTTTGAAAAATCATTTCTAGTTAGATAAGGACCTATTTAATCATAAATACATGGTTTGGTGGCGATACGTCGAGGTTTGGGTGGTGGCCGAGGGCCCCAACTCTAGAGCGCGTAAACTCGCATGCCCGCCGCGTGGTCACCGCGTGGCGTTGCCATGTGTTCTGGGCGGCCTAGGCATGTCTAGTGGGTTGGGCACTCCCCAGGTTGGTGCTAGGAAGAAAATTACAGCATAGGATTCTCACAAGGAGACCGATCGATGCTCAAACATGAATTAGCAGCCAAGTGTTTGATTAGCGGTACGGGAAATGTACATGGCTAATGGGCGTGAGTTTTGGGTGAGGATGATCAGTTACTAAGAAGACCATTTTCACAAATTTTTAGCTCAAAAGGAGGAGCCTAGGTGGTACTTGCTTTGCAAACTACCACACTGGACATAACTACGAATGTTGAAGCTCGGCTCAAAATAATGAATGTATTGAGCTAGCATTTGGTGGAGGATGGTTATTTGGGCATAGGAAAGCACTGTAGAAAATGGATACTATTTGGACATGCCAAAGTGGTACTTTCTTCACAAACTGTTGTTCTGAACAGAATAGGAAAATGAATATTTTTGAATTATTTTTGAACTAGGCAAGGAAGGTTTTTACATATTTGATGAAGATATGACCCAAAGAATTTATGATATTTTTTTGGGAATTTTGGGAATGACAGAAATATAGGTTGCTTAACAACCTAGGGCAAAAACTGCCACATGGACATGACACATGGGCAAAACTGATGAGGTGGCGCCTAGTCATAGCAACCCACCACAATTTACAAGGCTATGACCATCTATATTGGTCGTTAACAACTAGAAATAAGGCAGCGGACTAGCGCTGTTTGCTTTATGACCATTTCGTGTAAGGAAATTACGACCTTTCTGACCAAAATGGTCGCAATGGTTTAGGGTTTGGAGCCCCCCGAACAGCTTTTGACCAATTGGTCTAAAATGGTCATAAATTTATGACCAATTCTTTGAGGGTCACTGACATAAGGTCATAAGTTGACATATTTCTTGTAGTGCCTCCACTTATTCCTACACCCATGCTCTTCTTCTTCCTTCCAAAAAATTCACTAACTGGCTCAAGCATGAGTTCTAGCTCATTTTGCTACCATTTTTGATATCCTTGCTCAAAGCTCCATTCACAAAACTCCTTTGGGGGATTGTTCTTTGGTATGTGACTCCTCCAATGGTCCAATTAGTTTTTGTTCTCGTGCTTTATTTAGTGCAAATTCTTGCTGCTATGGTGACCCTGTTCTTGAGCTTGCATGTCAAATTTAGTTGGTCCCAAGTAGTGCTAATGCATGATATAGTCTCTAGGCACTTGTGGGAGTAGTTGCAATCAATCTTATTGAGTTTGGTTTACTTTTATTATTGAGTTACTAAAAATTTCAGAAATTTTCAGGAAAATATGAAGAGATTTTTCTTGAGGGGCTCTTCTATCCAAGGCTCTAAGGATAAACAAGCTAAGGATCATGAAAAGCCCAAGTATAATCTTCCTCGTGTGGTGGAAGTATGGCCGTGTGAATGGCCTTGTGATGATTTCTTGAGAGCAACAGTGATTCATGATGATGTTTATTCGTTGGTTGAAAATGCGGGCCTCACCGACTTCCTCCATGACCAGATCGAACAATATCTCTTACTCACCAATACTTTCGTGCAAAATTTCTACTTCTATCCTAAGAAATCACCTACTTCAGTAGAGTTTCATTTATATGATGTGGCTAGGGAGATGTCACTATATGAATTTTGCACGGTTTGCAAGATACCTTCAGGGGAAGCTTAGAGGAACCACATCGTAAAGATGTGGATGGATTTATTGATACTATTACTGTAGGGGAAATGAGGAAGGTTTCCGATGCGAGAATTACCAGCATACATTTTCCTGTTTTACGCTACTTTGCAATATTTGCTAGTCGATGCTTAATTGGTCGCAGAAGCTGTGGAAACCTTAGTGTTGTTGATATTATTATTTTGTTCCATGCTTTATTCCGTGATAACTATGTTAGTATGGGTGCTATTATTGCTAAATGATTAAGTCTGAACCGTACAAAGGGCCCCATCTTTGGAGGTATCTGTGCTTCACGCCTTACTAAACATTTCAAGATACCTATTAGGCACTATGAGAAAGAAGAAAAGTTGTTGTCCCCTACTTTTCTAGATTATAAGAGCATGGTAGCACACGAGTTTATCGTTAAAATGATAATAAGATGCTTTTGTATAAATTGAGATTTCATAAGAAACACAGTGAGACTATTATCTTGCCTGCGCCCTCTTTGTTTAATTTAACTGCAGGCCCTTACGTTGTCTTGCCGGAGGCCGTCTATGCGCTCCGTGGCCAAACATCAGCTCCAGAGCCTGAGCCGGAACCACCACTTGACCCTTATCGACCATCATGTTATCAGTGGGATCCGGAGGAGATTGCCAGCCAGTGGCAGTCTGATGACACATCTCAGTATGACCCCAGTTACAACTTCGGATATCCACCAGGCCATCCATGGGCATAGACCAACTTAGGCCAAAATCCTAAGCTTGGGGGAGTACGTATTTCTCACCGACATTACATTCATGTTCACACACTCATCCTAGTTGTCGGTGCTCATACTTTTTCATTGTACTATCCATGCTAGTTTATTTTATTTTCTTGCTTTCTTCTCGTGTGTTTAAATAATCTTAAGAAAAGCAAAAAAACTAGTAATAGCTTTTAGCTAGTTTATTTTCCATGCCTGTAGTACTAATTAAAAGAAAACCCAAAAAGATTTCTTGTTCTTCTTTTGCTTGTTAGGAGCTTTCCCGTGTAAATAGTTTTATTTCATTTCTTTGGGGGTTGAAAGGAGAAGACCTTAATGAAATTGTCGAGTGGCTCTTTTATGCATAATTCATCGATTTAACCACCATATTATCTTGTCTTCTCTCTTGAATTGAATTCTTGCAGATTCCAGCTTAGCCCAGTGCACGTGCACTATTATTATTATCCACACCGTTCGGTCGTGCAAGTGAAAGGCAACAATGATGATATATGATGAAATGATTGAGATAAGAGGAGCTGGTATGAACTCGACCTATATTGTTTTTGTAAATATGATTAGTTCATTGTTCCTGATTCAGCCTATTATGAATAAACATGTTTGCAATGACAAGTAGAGATTATAGTTGCTTATGTCATGCTTAATTAGCTAGGAGTCTATAATGGTTTACCTTGCGTGCCAACATGCTATTAAAATGGTTGTGATGTGGTATGATAGGGTGGTATCCTCCTTTGAATGATTCGAGTGACTTGACTTGGCACATGTTGATGCATGTAGTTGAAACAAAATCAACATAGCCTTCACGATATTTATGTTCATGGTGGATTATATCCTACTCATGCTTGAACTTAGTGTCTATTAATTTTACTGCATGTTCATGACTGTTGTCGTTCTCTAGTTGGTCGCTTCCATGTCTTTTTCTAGACTTCACTTGTACTAAGCAGGAAGCGAAGGGCGTATCTATTTACTTTTATGTCGAG
Source organism: Triticum dicoccoides (assembly GCF_002162155.2). NCBI lineage: Eukaryota > Viridiplantae > Streptophyta > Magnoliopsida > Poales > Poaceae > Triticum > Triticum dicoccoides. The sequence continues at coordinate 10,916,373 of NC_041381.1, forward strand.
TCATCACCCTCTTATTTAAAAGCACCAGTTAGAGAGCACCTCTATCATTTTCCTGCATAACCATTAGTATATATTGGGTATGACTATGACTGGATCTCTTTTACCATGAATTACAATGTTTAGTCAGTCCTTGATTTTTAAAGGTGCTCCGCATTTATGTTTGAAGTCTCAGAAAGGGCTAGAGAGATACCATCTTGTTATATCATATTATGATTGTTTTGAGAAAGTGTTGCCATCCGAGGTTTATTATTATTGCTCGCTAGTTGATTATGCCACTGACATGAGTAAACATGAGACGTAAGTGTTATTGTGAATATGGTTAGTTCATAATCTTTGCTGAAAACTTGAATGCTGGCTTACATATTTACAACAACAAGAGCAAATAGAGTTTGTAAAAGTTTTTCATTATCACTTTCAGTTTATCAACTGAATTGCTTGAGGACAAGCAAAGGTTTAAGCTTGGGGGAGTTGATACGTCTCCATCGTATCAACTCTAATTTGCCCTTGTTTTCCAAACACTTTTGCCCTTGTTTTGGACTCTAATTTGCATGATTTGAATGGAACTAACTCGGACTGACGTTGTTTTCAGCAGAACTACCATGGTGTTATTTTTGTGCAGAAATAAAAGTTCTCGGAATGACCTGAATCTCCAGGGAAGTTATTTTTGGATTTAATAAAAAATACTGGCGAAAGAATCAGGACCAGGGGGCCCACACCCTGTCCACGAGGTTGGGGGGCACGCCCCCTGCCTCGTGGCCCCCTGGTGTTCCACCGACCTCAACTCCAACTCCATATATTCACATTCGGGGAGAAAAAATTAGAGAGAAAGATTCATCGCGTTTTACGATACGGAGCCGCCGCCAAGCCCTAAACTCTCTCGGGACGGCTGATCAGGAGTCCGTTCGGGGCTCCAGAGAGGGGAATCCGTCGCCGTCGTCATCATCAACCATCCTCCATCACCAATTTCATGATGCTCACCGCCGTGCGTGAGTAATTCCATCGTAGGCTTGCTGGACGGTGATGGGTTGGATGAGATTTACCATGTAATCGAGTTAGTTTTGTTAGGGTTTGATCCCTAGTATCCACTATGTTCTGAGATTGATGTTGCTATGAGTTTGCTATGCTTAATGCTTGTCACTAGGGCCCGAGTGCCATGATTTCAGATCTGAACCTATTATGTTTTCATGAATATATGTGAGTTCTTAATCCTATCTTGCAAGTCCATAGTCACCTATTATGTGTTATGATCCGACAACCCCGAAGTGACAATAATCGGGATACTTCTCGGTGATGACCGTAGTTTGAGGAGTTCATGTATTCACTAAGTGTTAATGTTTTGGTCCGGTACTCTATTGAAAGGAGGCCTTAATATCCCTTAGTTTCCATTAGGACCCTGCTGCCATGGGAGGGTAGAACAAAAGATGTCATGCAAGTTCTTTTCCATAAGCACATATGACTATGTTCAGAATACATGCCTACATTACATTGATGAACTGGAGCTAGTTCTGTGTCACCCTATGTTATAACTATTACATGAGGAATCACATCCAACATAATTATCCATCACCTATCCAGTGCCTACGAGCTTTTCACATATTGTGCTTTGCTTAGTTACTTTCTCATTGCTACTGTTACAATTACTACAAAACTGCTACCATTACTTTGGCCACTGTTACCATTACTTCCATACTACTTTGCTACTAAATAATTTGCTGCAGATGCTAAGTTATCTAGGTGTGGTTGAATTGACAACTCACCTGCTAATACTTGAGAATATTCTTTGGCTCCCCTTGTGTCGAATCAATAAATTTGGGTTGAATACTCTACCCTAGAAAATTGTTGCGATCCCCTATACTTGTGGGTTATCAGGGCCCCATAGTGGGCTCCAACTATTGTGGACTTAACCCGGCAGATTCCCTAGCAAGAGGACTTAGGTGTGGAGCCATCTCCGCCAGGTTAGCTTGAAGGCCTAAAACGGGACAAAGGACACAGAGAGTTTTACCCAGGTTCGGCCCATCTCAACGAGGTAAAAGCCTACTCCTGCTTTAGGTTGTATTGCTTGGGTTTCGATTACCAGGGAGCAAATACGCTTGACCTAGTTCTCAATCTATTGTTTCTTGTCCTAACTCGCAGCCGGATCACCCCTTTATATACACAGGCTGATACCCGGCAGCTTACAGAGTCCCGGCTGGCTCTTACACATCATGTCCCGCTCGGTGACAAACTGAGCTTGCCTTACAATACAAGTTACACATATGGAGGTTTATCCTCTTGGGTCTCAAGTCGACTCTGGGTCTTGGGCCTTCAATTGGCTTGCTTCATAGCCCGCCATCTTCATCCAAGAGTCGCCAATGGTATGACCCGGCCCCTCCTGGGCGGGTCATACCCAATAGTTATATCCCCAACAGGGTGGGAGGTGAGAGGAGAGAGGAGGAGGGGGAGGGGGCGATGGGAGGAGGGCTGCCGGCAGAGGGATTGGCCGGAGGAGGAGGGATGAGGAAGGAGGGCGCGATGGGAGGAGGGAGGAGGGCATACCGAGAAGGACGAGGGACGACAGCGGCGGCAATGCAGTGGCGACGGTAATGCGGCGCCGGCGGAGGCAAAGTGAGAAGCGGGGAGTGAGGGGAAGGAAGAAGATGGTCGAGCGAGAGGGAGGAAAAATTGGGGATAATGCACCCATAATAGTAGCGCGTACCAGGAAAAGCGCAACTGCTACGACAAATAGCAGTAGCGCGGGTTGCAGAGAAGGGCTACTACTATACCTATCCTGCCGGCAATGTTGTGGCAGTTATAGTAGTAGCGCTTTTTGTTTGGGCCATGTTACCTCTAATTATATAATAGTAGCGAGCTTTTGTACATGGCGCTGTATATGGCAGCAGCACATATTTTTGACGAGCGCTACTAGTAAGCTTCTGTGTACAAGCTTTTCCCTAGTAGTGTGACCCAAATATAGTTAATCAAGCGATATGTGAGCAAGCATATTCGAGAAGAGACACAGAGAGAAGCTTGCTATAGTTTTTGAAGGAACTAAATACCCAACCAGAAATACTACTTCCTTCAAACTTCGGGTGAGTGTTACTATATCTTGTACTACAAATTCTGTTTTGCTTACTAGATGTTAATAAGTGTAGTTGATGAGTTATGCAGATGTCCGCTTAATTATACAAACGCGTGCACTTGTCGTTTCCACTAGATCTTTTTAGCCATTGAAGTTGACAAGGGAAAAGGTCAAGTACTGGACTCACTATATAAAGATAATAATTAATACGCAATCATGACAGGGTGGTCGACAGGTAATTTCAATCATTATCACACTATGTCAGCCTCTTTAGTTCATTTATAGATATCAACTAATTAATAACTCCTTTATTCATTTTCTTTGCCGGCGGGCAGGGCTTGGCAAAAGTTCATCATAGAGCTTAAAGGCGAATGCCAACCACTGCTGAAATGGTGGCGACCCAGGGTAAGTACTATTAGCTACCACTAGTAGAAAAAAGGGCTTTCGTTCGGGCTAGATAAGACCAATAGTCCCGGTTCAGTCACGAACTGGGACCCATGGGGCATTGGTCCAAGTTCATGAGGCCAGGGGGCCTGTCGGGCCTCGTGGGGGCATTGGTCCCGGTTCATCAGGCCCCTTTCGTCCTGTTTGGTGGGACAAACCGGGACCAATAGTCCTCTCTCCTGGCCCACCACCATTGGTCCCCGTTGGTGGCTTGAACCGGGACCAAAGGGTGGTCTTTAGTACCGGTTCAAACCATGAACCGGGACCAATGAGATGCCTATATATACCCCCTCGCGTAAGAGCAGAGCACACTGCACTGTTTTTTCTGGCTGGCGAGGGGAGAGGGTTGTATGGTGCTCCAGCTCACCTCCTATGGGCATGAGGTGTTCGATGGAATGCCCGAGCCACACTACTTAAGCTTTGTACTCTCCAAGCTCGACCTCCAAACTCCATTTTCCTCAATATTTGTCTAGGTTTAGCGGCCCGTCATGTCCTGTCCCCTTCTTCACCGCCGTCGATCGCTCGCACCGATCTCATCGCTGGCACCACCATGGTGAGCCTCTTGTTCTTATCTTGTTTCTAAAAGGAAAAAAAATTCTTACTTGTATGTACATGTTTAGATAAATACTTGTATAATTTTCTTACTTTTATTATTGCTTCTTATTGTATAGTGCGATGGTTTTGGTATCCGTCCCCGTCGGCCTTCGTCCTGTCTATGATTCGGATGTGGTATATATTATCTTTATAACTATTTGGTTCATTTATTGTTTATGACAATTATGCCGACCAACGTGACATAGATTTTATTTACCTAGGAGGTATGTGAACCGGAAATTCCAACCGACCCTATTGTCGAGAGGTTAAATTTAATTGAAGAAGAAAACAATTTCTTGAAGGAAAAATAAAAAAATGAGGAGGAGATGATGATATTGGTGTTGCATGTTGCGGATGTCGTCGATGATCGCAAGATCAAGATGGATGCAATACGCTAGAAGATTAGAAAGATTAGAAAATATGCAATTCATACCGAGGCTTGGTATCATTATGCTGTTGGATCAATTGTTACCTTGGTTGCGATTATGATCGCGTTCATTTTTCGCATTGAAATGTTTTACATAGTTTCAATGTATGGTTTAATTGATTAGATGCTCTGGAGAGCTATATGTTGTTCAATGAGAACTATGTATGTACTTTGGTTTTAATGTGATGATGAACTTATATTAATTTTGTCACTTAATTATCTATTCATGATGTTCTATAATGGTTTTTGACACAGTTAATTATATATAATGCACACAGATGAACCGACAATGGATGTACGGTGACAGACACACCTCCGAGTACATTAAGGGCGTGCATGATTTTCTCGAAGTGACCGAGACAAACAAGCAGAATGGTTTTATGTGTTGTTCATGCCCTATATGTGGGAATATGAAGTCTTACTCTTACTCAAAAATGATTCACACCCACCTGCTTTATAAGGGTTTCATGCCACACTATAATGTTTGGACCAAGCACGGAGAAATAGGGGTTATGATGGAAGACAACGAAGAAGAGAGGACGATGACAACTATGTGCCCCATGAATACGATGATGCTGCAATGGGGGAAGCTGTTGAAGATCAAGAGGATCCAGATGATGTGCTCGATGATGATCTCCGCCGGGTCATTGTTGATGCAAGGAGACAGTGCGAAAGTGAAAAGGAGAAGGTGAAGTTCGATCACATGCTAGAGGATCACAAAAAAGGTTTGTACCCCAATTGTGAAGATGGCAACACGAAGCTCGGTACCGAACTGGAATTGATGCAGTGGAACACAGAGAATGGTGTACCTGACAAAGGATTAGAGAAGCTACAAAAAATATTGAAGAAAAAGCTTCCAAAGGATAACGAATTGCCCGACAGTACGTATGCAACAAAGAAGGTTGTATGCCCTCTAGGATTGGAGGTGCAGAAGATACATGTGATACGTCTCCAACGTATCTACTTTTCCAAACACTTTTGCCCTTGTTTTGGACTCTAACTTACATGATTTGAATGAAACTAACCCGGACTGACGTTGTTTTCAGCAGAACTGCCATGATGTTGTTTTATGTGTAGAAAAGAAAAGTTCTCGGAATGTCCTGGAAATCCACAGAGGCACTTTTTGGAATTTATAAGAATTCTTGGCAAAAGAATTAATGCCAGGGGGCCCACAGCCTGTCCACGAGACAGGGGGCGCCCCCCAGGGCGCGACCTCCTATCTCGTGGGCCCCCTAGACCTCCTCCGACCTCAACTCCAACTCAATATATTCCGCCTCGGGGAGAAAAAAATCAGAGAAAAAGTTTCATCGCGTTTTACGACACGGAGCCGCCGCCAAGCCCTAATCTCTCTCGGGAGGGCTGATCTGGAGTCCGTTCGGGGCTCCGGAGAGGGGGATTCGTCACCGTCGTCATCATCAACCATCCTCGATCACCAATTTCATGATGCTCACCGCCGTGTGTGAGTAATTCCATCGTAGGCTTGCTGGACGGTGATGGCTTGGATGAGATTTACCATGTAATCTAGTTAGTTTTGTTAGGGTTTGATCCCTAGTATCCACTATGTTCTGAGATTGATGTTGCTATGACTTTGATATGCTTAATGCTTGTTACTAGGGCCCGAGTGCCATGATTTCAGATCTGAACCTATTATGTTTTCATGAATATATGTGTGTTCTTGATCCTATCTTGCAAGTCTATAGTCACCTATTTTGTGTTATGATCCGACAACCCCGAAGTGAAAATAATCGGGATACTTCTCGGTGATGACCGTAGTTTGAGGAGTTCATGTATTCACTATGTGTTAATGCTTTGGTTTGGTTCTCTATTAAAAGGAGGCCTTAATATCCCTTAGTTTCTGCTAGGACCCCGCTGCCATGGGAGGGTAGGACAAAAGATGTCATGCAAGTTCTTTTCCATAAGCACGTATGACTATTTACGGAATACATGCCTACATTACATTGATGAATTTGAGCTAGTTCTATATCACCCTATGTTATAACTATTGCATGAGGAATCGCATCCGGCATAATTATCCATCACTGATCCATTGCCTACGAGCTTTTCATATATTGTTCTTCGCTTATTTACTTTTCCATTGCTACTGTTACAACTACTTCAAAAACCCAAAAACATTTATCTTTACTGTTGCTACTGTTACCTTTATTATCATACCACCTTTGCTACTAAATACTTTGCTGCAGATACTAAGTTATCCAGGTGTGGTTGAATTGACAACTCAACTTCTAATACTCAAGAATATTCTTTGGCTCCCCTTGTGTCGAATCAATAAATTTAGGTTGTACTTCACCCTCGAAAGCTGTTGCGATCCCCTACACTTGTGGGTTATCAACATGCATGCCCTAACGACTGCATCCTATACCATGGTGCATACCAGGATTTGAATGCATGCCCTGTATGCAGTGCATTACGGTATAAGATCTGACGAGATGACCCTGGTGATGTTGATGGCGAGCGCCCCCGAAAGAGGGTTCCTGCCAAGGTGATGTGGTATGATCCTATAATACCATGGTTGAAATGCCAGTTCAGAACCAAAGAGCATGCCAAGTTGATTCGATGGCACAAAGATGACCGCAAGAAAGACGAGAAGTTGAGAGCACCCGCTGACGGGTCAGAGAGGAGAAAAATCGAGAGAAAGTACTGGGAGGAGTTTGCAGGTGACGCAAGGAACGTATGGTTTGGTTTAAGCGCGGATGGCATTAATCCTTTTGGGGAGTAGAACAGTAATCATAGCTCCTGGCCCGTGACTCTATGTATCTATAACCTTCCTCCTTGGCTGTGCATGAAGTGGAAGTTCATTATGATGCCAGTTCTCATCCAGGGCCCTAAGCAACCCGGCAACAACATTGATATGTACCTAAGGCCATTAGTTGAAGAAGTTTTAGAACTGTGGATTGGAAACAGTGTACGTCCGTGGGATGAGCACAAATATGATGAATTTGACCTGCATGCGTTGCAGCTTGTCACCATCAATGATTGGCCTGCTCTTCGTAACCTTTCAGGGCAGACAAACAAGGGATACCACACATGCATGCATTGTTTAGATGACACCAAAAGTATATACCTGGACAAATGCAGGAAGAATGTTTACCTGGGGCATCGTCGATTCCTTCCGACCAACCATCAATGTTGAAAGAAAGGCAAGCATTTCAAAGGTGAGGCAGATCACCGGAAGAAGCCCGCCATGCGTACCGGTGATCACGTACTTGCTATGGTCAATGATTTAAAAGTCATCTTCGAAAAGGGTCCCGGCGGACTATCTGTTCCGAATGACGCTGAGGGACATGCACCCATGTGGAAGAAGAAATCTATATTTTGGGACCTACCCTACTGGATAGACCTAGAGGTCTGCTCTACAATCAATGTGATGCATGTGACGAAGAACCTTTGCGTGAACCTGCTAGGCTTGTTGGGCGTGTATGGGAAGATAAAAGATACACCGGAGGTACGGGAGGACCTGCAACGTTTGCACGAAAAAGACTGCATGCCTCCAAAGCAGTATGAATGTCCTGCCAGCTACACTCTTACCAAGGAAGAGAAGGAAATCTTCTTTGAATGCCTGCTCAGTATGAAGGTCCCGTCTGGCTACTCGTCAAATATAAAGGGAATAATAAATATGCCAGAGAAAAAGGTTCCAGAACCTAAAGTATCATGACTGCCACGTGATTATGACGCAAGTACTCCCGGTTGCATTGAGGGGGCTTCTACCGGAAAACGTCCGATTAGGCATTGTGAAGCTATGTTCATTCCTCAATGCAATCTCTCAGAAGGGGATCAATCCAAAAATCCTACCATGGTTAAGGAGTGATGTGGTGCAATGTCTTGTCGGTTTCGAGCTGGTGTTCCCACCATCCTTCTTCAATATTGTGACGCATGTCCTAGTTCATCTAGTCGACGGGATTGTCGTTCTGGACCCTGTATTTCTACACAATATGTTCCCCTTTGAGAGGTTCATGCGAGTCCTAAAGAAATATGTCCGTAACCTCGCTAGGCCAGAAGGAAGCATCTCCATGGGCCATCAAACAGAGGATGTCATTGGGTTTTGTGGTGACTTCATTCCTGACCTTAAGAAGATAGGTCTCCCTCAATCGCGGTATGAGGGGAGACTATGTGGAAAAGGCACGCTAGGAGGGGACTCAATAATATGTAGGGACGGGCATTCATGGTCTCAAGCACACTACACGGTTCTATAGAATTCTACCTTGGTGACCCCGTATGTCGATGAAGACAAGAACATTCTGCGCTCGAAACACCCGGACCAGTGTGATGACTGGATTACATGTGAACACATCAGGAGTATCAGCAGTTGGTTCCAAACGCGTCTAACGCGTGACAACACTATTTTTGATGACATGTACTCATTGGCGAGGGAACCATCTTCGACTGTAATGACTTACAAAGGGTACAGGATAAATGGGAATACATTTTACACGATCGCCCAAGATCAAAAGAGGACCAACCAAAATAGTGGTGTCCGCTTTGATGCAGCAACCAAGAGGGGAAATGACACATATTATGGTTACATAGTGGACGTATGGGAACTTGACTATGGACATGATATTAAGGTCCCTTTGTTTAAGTGCAAATGGGTCAATTTGTGAGGAGGCGAGGTACAGGTAGACCCATAGTACGGAATGACATCAGTGGATCTGAACAATCTGTTGTACATAGACGAGCCATTTGTCCTAGCTAATAGTGTGCAGCGGGTTTTCCATATGAAGGACATGTCTACCAAACCGAGAAAAAGAAAAGATAATGAAGTGGATACATCATATGATGAGCCAAAGCGTCACATAGTTCTTTCAGGAAAAAGAGACATTGTGGGATTGGAGGGCAAGACACACGTGTCTGAAAATTATGAAAAGTTCCATGAAATTCCTCCCTTGAAAGTCAAGGCTGACCCAAGCACCCTGTTAAACGATGAAGATTATCCATGGTTACGGCGCAATAAGCAAAGAACGCAAGCGAAGAAAAAGTGAAGACTTGCTATCAACAACTATTATGATGATGCCTTTGATGTAGAATATCACTGTAGTTACATTTGAAAAATGAAATCCCTTTGTAACAGATGAGTTTTCGTCTGAAACCCTGATACTTGCAAAGAGATTGTCTGTTTTGTACACGAAGTGCATCCAATTTTTGTCGTAATCCTCTCAACTTTTTAGCACATGCTATGTGGGTGAAATGATGATACCATGCCAACTTTCAACCTTTTCAGAGTTCATTTGAAATGCTTTTCAATTTCAGAGATCAACCAAAAAGCTTTTATAAAACTCTAGTATTATTGAAACTAAAATTATATAATATTTATGCAACTAAAATTATGAAAGTATTTTCTGTTCAAAACATTAAAATCAAAAATAATTTTCATAAAATAAATAAAAAAGCAAAAAAGAAAAGAAAATAAATAAGTAGAAACAAAATAAAATAAATAAGTAGAAACAAAATAAACATTAATAAATAAGTAGAAAAAATAAAGTAAACTAAAGAAGCTTTAATAAAATAAATAAAAATAGCAACAGTAAGGCTGTGTTCGGTTTCTCTCTGCTCCGTTAACTCCGCTCCCGGAGCGGACCATCCTTTAGCTTAATTAGGCGGAGCTGCCAAAACCCAACTCCCCAACTCCACGGAGCGGGGAAGTTCCGAACAGGGCCTAAGTAGAAACAAAATAAAATAAATAAAGCAAAAAAAGTGCCACCTACTAGGCCACCACGGCCTGAATACGACAAGAAACCCAATCATGGGCCAGGATTCAGGCCTGCAGCAGGCCCAGTAGGCCAACATGCACATAGTGACAAGTTAGGCCCGAAAGCCTGCAGTTGAGAGGAGCTCGAGACGGTGGGTGCGTCAGCGCTTATAAACCACGCGCGCCCGCGCCTGTCGGTTAGGCGCCGATTGTTGAGTTCAGCTCTGCGGATGTCTTCCGACACTCACCTTTAGGCGATGTGCTAAACTCATTAAAAACCCTCTCCTTATTAGGAGACTCAGCCGAACTATATCTGGCTTGAGTTGGAAGCAGATAACGAAAAATTTGCCTCCCACCGACCACCCACTTCATAGCCACTATCGAAGATTTAGCCGATCTACTTGACTATGCCTCCGAAGACTTCGATGGGATGGACCTCGAAGCCGGAGAAAATCTAAACCAAAACCCACCCGTAACCGGGCGGTGGACGGCTACGTCTTCATACGATATATACATGGTGGACACACTACAAGAGAACAAGGCCGACGGCAATAAGGATATGCCCGTCGATGAACCTCCAAAACGTCGGTGTCAGAAGCACCGATCTCGATCCGACAAGGAAAAAATAACAACATTGACACCGACGACGGTGATAATCCGGACCAAGCTGAAGACCCCGCAGACCCAGCGATGGAGTAGGACAAACAAGAGGACTGCTTGCATAGTCCGAGGCTATGGCCCGAACACAGCGACGCTGAAGATAGCAATTATCAACCTGTTCCCGAAGAGGAGATCAGCTCGGGCGACGATGAATCCGTCATCCCAGAAGCAGCGGCTTAAAGTCGCACATGATACGCTCAATGATAAATGGAACGAAGTGCTAGACACGGAAGAAAAATATGGTTGTAATTGCCAAACAAAGGGTTATCTTGAATGGAAATTGCCGCCCAATTCAACGACAAGACTATTGCGCCCATACCAACAAAGAACAATACCGCCAACAGGCCGGACCGACCACCTTGTGGACGGGGCAAAGCGGCTAGCAATGACGTACACAAGCCTGCACCCCCTCCCCGTAAAGGAAGAGAGACCGCGGCTCAGGGCCAGAAACACGATTTACTTGAAGACCTGAACGAAAAATCTGGCAGAGCCAGATCCATCTACGGATCTAGGGACCATGCCCCCATGTGGGACTGTGGTTATCAAGCCAAATATGCCGGCCATATACTAGTTCGGAAGCAATATCGAACATTACATCCGGCGGACCCACGCCACGACATAGTCAAATACAGGGGTGTCATGCACCCCCTATGCTTCACCGATGAGGTGCTGGATGATGAATTTCCAGAAGGGTTTAAACCCGTAAATATCGAGGCATATGATGGAACAACGGATCCTGCTGTTTGGATAGAAGACTTTATTCTTCATATCCACATGGCTCGCGGAGATGATCACCACGCCATCAAATATTTACCCCTCAAGCTGAAAGGGCCATCTCGACACTGGCTGAAAAGCCTCCTAGAAAACTCCATTGGAAGTTGGGAAGAACTTGAGGATGCTTTCAGGGCCAAATTTCAAGGGACCTATTTCCGGCCCCCGGATGCTGACGATCTAAGTCACATAACCCAACAACATGGGGAATCAGCCCGAAAGTTGTGGAATCGGTTTCTCACTAAGAAGAACCAAATCATCGATTGCCCGGATGCCGAAGCCTTAGCGGCCTTGAAACACAGTGTCCGGGATGAATGGCTAGCTAGAAACCTCGGCCAGGAAAAGCCAAGGACAATGGCAGCCTTAACTACACCCATGACCCATTTTTGCACGGATGAGGACAGTTGGTTAGCCCGTAGCAGCACCAGTGATCCTGGCACATTTGAAGTCAGGGATGGCAATGGAAAGCCACAACACAACAAAAACAAACGTCGAAACAATGAAGGAAGCCCAGACGATACAACGGTAAATGTCGGATTCATGCCCTAGACCCGGTCAACGGAAGAAGCTATTTAAAAGCAATAAGGATGGTGCATCCAGCCTGGACAAAATTTTAGACAGGCCCTGTCAGATTCATGGTACCCCCGCCAAACCTGTGAACCATACCAACTGCAGTTGTTTGGTCTTCAAACAGGACGACAAGTTTACCGCCGAACACAAGGGGAAGGGACCTCAGAGCGAAGACGAGGATGAACCTCGCCAGCCGAACATGGG